>NC_054387.1:110905676-111271926 GCF_017654675.1 Xenopus laevis | reverse complement strand
CTTGATCAGCATTCTATTTGAATGGTCAGACCTAACCTCTGATTATCTGTTATGGGCTATCGGATTAAGGCAAAGTTTGCCAATATTTTCTTTATGTTTTTCACTTTTTGTAATTTAGCCATAGTACATATTGTATATATGGGTATATGGTAAATGACCAGCCTAGACAAGTTACACAGTGTAGTTGGACTGAAAATAACACAAGCCCAATAAATTCAACACATTCCAAAATAAAAGTGCAATATGCAGAGTGCAGAATTCCAGTATCATTGTGAGTGCTTAATAAATAGTGTTCACCCTGTACTTTGCATCAGAACAGGCTGGATTGGTGCATTGGTGCATGTTTAGAAGTTAAATACCTTTGTGAAAGTGTCCAAGCAAGTGTATGCTATTTTGCATCCATTTTACCAAGTTGCACTTGCACTTTACTCATTTACATGTTGTTCCACAGGAAGGTAAACATATATATCCAAGGCAAAGTTATATAAGTTAGGTAAACACAACTCACTGTATTTCAAATGATGATGCTGTGTAAGAATTTACCATATTCTGTTCCGTTGGCAGATTGCACAGGTATAATGGGTCCCTCAGCTGATGACATCATGAGGCTAATGGATGCCAATGCCTTTTGGTCTTCTGCAGAGTTGCAGTGTATTGACATAGACACCTTCACAAAAATAGTGCACATACTTGGGGCTATACAAAGCTTTAATGAGTCTCAGCTGTCAGTACTAAAGGAAAAAGCCAAAGAGGTACTATAACAACTTTGTGTCATGAACTGGCATCATTTCAACATGAGTGCGTTTAAGGGGTAATTTCTTCCACAAAGCACTGTAGTGGGGAGATTTCTATTGGTTATGGTTTCAACTCTTCTAATATATGCTTAGGTAATTGCAACGTACCTTTTATATACACGTGTGTTGTGCATTGTGCTTCCATTCCCTTAAACCCCATCACACTTGCAGTTGCCATTGCACTATTGTGTTTCTTGGTACCATAATATACAGTATATCTATATATGGGACACTTTTTTACTGTATGTTTGCTAGACTGGTAGACTGTTATGTGCAGTTCCCAACATGAATTTAAAAAAAAGCAATACTCATTGGTTCCAATGGGTCACATTGCTAGTGAAACGAAAAACAAATTTTAATGCAGAAATATCAAATCCTGCATATGGTGTATATTAGAATTTCACAAGCGCAAGGGTGGCTGGAGGATTGTGCATGTTGCATTCACACGGAATTAAACTGTTCTGTGATTGTAGAATAATAACCCTAGTCTTCTTTATAAGGCCTGGGGTGACCTGCCATCTTGGAAAAGCTATCATATCACCTCCCTTGGACACATTGCCACAGCACTCAGCAAGCAAGAAATTGATGAGCTTGATTTAAGTAACATAGATGCAGTGTCAGCTCTTGGTCAGCAAGCTGAATGGTCCTCTGTACAGGTAGGTTGGAAGTTGATATTTAAGTATCTGATATCAACACAAAGGAAAAATGTTTAATCCATAGTCCAATATGGAGAAATATGGTGGACAGCCTGCCAGCTTGAAATTGTTACTGTCAAACACAATTTATCTTTTCATAACTGGTTTTGTTAGAACATTAAAAGGTTATACTTTAATGGATATTGAGGCAACAGCAAAACCATTGGAGAATCAATGATATCTATGTTGGATAACATTCAACTGATCACATCTGAACAAATATCTACTGCTCCATATAATCAGAGCCATGAATGACTAAAAGCTAGACTCTGCAAAAACATGTGGGGCAAAACCCTAAAAACAGAACATGGAAATTCAATGAGGATTGTATTTCCAGGCATAAAGCATAAAGGAAAATAATGTGCTGTGTGTAAGTCACTAGTTCACAAAAGGTGATGTGGGGTCCAGGGTAGTGATGTGGGGGTTGACCTGAAACCTGCGGTGACCTGCAGGTTATCCACCAGTTTGGCGGGTTTGGGTTGAAATTAGGCCAACTACTGCGAGTTAGGTTTGACTCGGGGTTAGACTGGGATAGTACACTCCTCCACTGCTCCAGAAGATTCTATTTCTTGGAACCAGAGGGGTACACAGAATTAACTGTAGATAATTTATCTACAGAATTGAGGTATAAACAGGACTATCCATCTATGTTCAAAAAAATCACTGTTGATGATTTATATAAATCTAATTTTAATCTAACAAGATTTCTTCCTTTTTGGGGTACTTCTTATTTTTATTTTACATCCAACTTTTAATCTTTAGCCTTAATCTTTTTTTTCCTCTTTTTTTTCATATATAATTGTGTATATGAGATGTTTACAGTCTGCTGTATGTCCTATGGTATAAGTGAAACACATATATAATATATACTATACAGCAGACCCCACCACTTTGTCCAGGGCTTTTGCATGCATCTGATTGGCCAATTTGTGGCATGTTTTCATTGGTTTTTCTAGTTGTTTGCACTGTTAGGATAGGGTATTCTGTGACTTGTTTGGGGCTGCGACTGTTAGCCTATAAGTAAGTGTCCCCGTTAGTCTATGTCCTTATAAATAATTTTGTTATTTTAAAATGATTCTTACTACTGTCTGTATTTTTGAAGGTTCTTACGCTTTAGTTGTTCATTTAGCGATTACCTGTAACCCACTGACAGACTGAGACCATCTGCCATCTGTCATTTCAGTCATTAGGGCTCTCACTGAACATTATTTATTCGATTTTTTTCATATCATCGAACAGAGCTCACACACACCATTTATTGCTCTTGTTTTATTTATTTATGGCCCACTTTAATGTGAAGCTCAATTACTGCAGGTAAAGGCCATACTGCACGGGTTTCTCAATGATTCTGCAAAAGCACCAAGTGATTTGAAAAGTTACCATTTAGCAGGGCTGGCCGGAACTTTGTGTGCAGCTAATGCAAAGCAGATAGAAGAGATCCAAACTTCAGAGTTCAGGTGAGTCTGATCCTTGCATTTCATAGCACAACCATAGCTGGATGCATGAGCTGGATATAATGATGAATGCCTTTCACCCCTTTCCTCATCACTCTTCTCTTTTGGGTACTCTCATTCTTGTTTCACTTTCATTTTCCTGTCTCTCGCTATCTCTCTTTGCTCCTACACCTTAATAATATTAGTTTCCAAGCTCTTGATGTAGTAGATGGGGGACCCAGTCTGAAGTTCCAGTAGTGGCAAATGCTGTTTAACTGGCTTGAATCTTTCAGAAACTATAGCAAAGTAATTGACTGGGTTTTCATATGCAGGTGTGGAATTTATTAGCAATAAAATGTAGATTCAGGCGGCACTCGGAGTAGAATAAGAGAGCATTTATTGCAACATGCAGTGAATCCACATCGCCTGACATGTTTCGGGAAAGATTCCCTTAATCATAGGCAGAGGAAGCAGTATTGTCTAACCTGTAAGCCTATGATTAAGGGAATCTTTCCCGAAACACGTCAGGCGATGTGGATTCACTGCATGTTGCAATAAATGCTCTCTTATTTTACTCGGAGTGCGGCCTGAATCTACATTTTATTGCTATATGTACAGCTGGGGCGCTGGTGGCTGAGCACCCAGATTTAGTGTGGAACGGAGAGGAGAGGAGGAGGAATTTCTGTGACTATGGAATCTATTTCCACTCACTATGGAATCTATTATCCAGAATGCTCAGGACCTGGGAATTTACAGACAAGGCATCTTTCTGTAATTTGGATCCACATACATTAAGGGGTTATTTACTAAAATCTGGTTTTATCTAATTTTTTAAATAAAAAAAAGTGCGACCAAACTCCCATCCACAATTTTGCCTTATTTATCATTAAAATAATTGAATAAATCTCATCGGGAAAAAATACCCGAATCGTATGTTTTTGTCTAACTTTTTTCCCAAATGGCTTGATTTTTTTGGGTTTTTGTCCAAAAACCCCGAATTTTTCAGATTATAGGGATAAACCCTTCGCAAACCACAATATCTTCAAATTGGCATAGGGACATCTGCCATTGACTTATACATGACCTCAACAGGCTTGAGAAGGCGGATTTTCGAATTCAGGCTTTTTGCAGCATCGGGGTATAATAAATCACGAAAAATTTGAGGTTTTTTTTCCATAAAAAATTCGAGCCCAACCAGAAAACATCAAATTTTAGTAAATAACTCCCTATGTCTACTTCAAATAAATTTTACATGAAATAAACCCAATAGGATAGGGTTAATTATATCTTGGCTAGGATCACGTATGAGGTACTGTTTTGTTATTACAGAGAAAGAGGAATTATTTGATTAAAATGTAGTCTATGGGAGAATGACTTACCGTAATTCGGAGCTTTCAGGATAACAGATTTTTGGATAAGGTATTCCATATCTGTATCTGTAACCGGTATTGAATCACAAAGAGGACTTGACCGCAATAGGCTTTAACCTACTGTATTGTGATATCCTTTTAAATAGTTATCTGCCCCTTTTAAGAATGCAGGGAGTTCATAGTATATTAATGTACGTATAAATCTACAAAAATCTGGCAATTATAGGCGAGATGTGCCAATGGCATATCTTGTTTATATTAGTAGAAGTTATTTATGTTAAATAGTAAAACGTTTATATCATTTTCTTTGTTGAGCAGAACAGGAGAGCTATTTTTGTGCCTCTTCCAAAAAAGACATCCAGTTTTCGGCGGTTAAAAACTAAAACTGCAATACACAAATGTATGTGCCATTTTATAAATTCGGTTCCTTGTTAGTATAGTCTCAGATGGGGTGTGACCTATAAACACAGATCATTTGTATGAGTAGAGAAACATTTCTGCACTGTATCTCTCATTTTTCTCTTACAGAGATGTTATTTCAAGGATCGGCTCGCTGCCTTGTGAGATGAGCGTTCTGCAGGCTTTCAAAAATAAGGCAGAAGTGGTTTATGGGAAATCTGATCAGTGGAGCCATTTTATTATAAATGATATTGGGCTCATAGCAGGTAACTCATTGTGCAGAAATGTCTGTTAGACAGAAAAGAGTGTTCTGAATAGCTCCTGATTGCTTCTATTTAAAGAGAAAGGTCTTACATCTTGTGGAGCTACAAATACGTTCTTATAATAAAGGGCACTTAAACAGAAAGGCAATCAATCTCAGCTCTGTGTTCATACTGAGCATTATTTAGAGATGTTTGCCTTTTGTTATGTCAAAGGTGCTTGTTCTAACATTTGTCCTTTAATGGCATTCTGTCTGCTAGCTGGCTTAAGCAAGGAGGAGTTCATGGCTCTTGATCCAGGACTGATGCCCTACATCCAGCCTGAAGCAATAAAATACATACCTGAAGACATATTTCAGGTAATGTTTTCATATTTAAAAAGGTTACATGGATAAATAGAGAGCATTTTAATATTTTTTTCAATTTTACTGGTGTATAATGGAACTTGCCAAAAGCCAATTTAGGCACTAACAAAAATTAATAAAGTCACAATGAAGCAAAACAATTATTAAGTGAAGGGGCATACTCACAGTTCACCCTAGTCCATAGGTATAAATCCATAGGAAAACCAAAAATAGTTGTGAGTCGCTCCAAAAATATGGTAAAAATTACAAAAGTTTATTAAGACATGATAAATAGCAGCCTAACTATCTTTATTGATTTGCTTCAGGACTAGGTTAGCACCCCAGAAATGTTGCAGGGCCGCAACTATCAGCATCTCTCCATTAGCTGACTTTTATTTACTTTTAACTTCTGGGGCACTGAAGGTTGTCCATGTCTGTTTTAGCATTATGATATACATCAAGATAAGTTACAGTAGCACCGGATTCTCTGCCAATGAGTTATAACTGGGCAGTGTCGGACTGGCCCACTGGGATACCAGGAAAACTCCCGGTGGGTCCAGGTGTCAGGGGGCCCTTGTGCTGCTAAACATTTGGCCTATTTCCTGGTCATTTCCTATTTCTTTGAGAACAAAGAGGCTAAATAGATGGAATAATAGATTATAGTATGATAGAATAGAGACTGAGAGAATAGAGGTTGAGTGAGGAGAAGAATAATAATAGTACTGAGAGTGGGTCCCTGGTCTATGGTTCTTTGGTGGGCCCCTGGTCTAAAGTTTTTAGGATGGACCCCTTGTGTCCCAGTCCGACACTAACTAGGTGATTCCCTGTATGTAAGGGGCATGTGTTCTGCTCAGGTATTAAGGATTTGAGTACACCAGTCTAGAACAAGTCATAATATTTGGAAGTGCATCCAGTATTAATTAGAGAATGTAACAATGGTTAACTTACCAAAGTTAAGGTGATACTGATATGATACAAAATATTAATGTACATCAAAACTCACCTATAGCTCTGGTGTCAGCATCTCTTTTATGGGCGGTCTGTGTGCTCATATCCCAGACCTTTAGCTTATGGCAGGTAATGAACACACTCTTGTCTTCAGTTACGAGCTTGCACAAACTGGACATCACGTGGAAGTTGAAACAGTTAAGAAAGTAATTTATTTAAACAGTGGCGGAACAACCGGGGGAGCAGGTAGGGCCCGGGCCCGCACCCCCTCAGGGCCCCCCGGCAGTCCGCGCACCGCTTTGCGCCGCATATTTCCGGCCAGTTCCGGGTGTACGGAGGGGGGCGGGGGCCCGGCTGCGCGTCCTGCGCCAGGGCCCGCCCCCCTCTAGTTACGTTTCTGTATTTAAAGAAGAACATTTCAATATGTAGCCGTACGCGTTTCATGCCTTGTGGGCACTTAGTCATAGGCTAGGGCAATGCTGAATGCACAGTGATATTTAAATATGTAAAATATTTAAATATTTATATTTAAATATCACTGTGTGTTCAGCATTGCCCTAGCCCAAAGGCTCGAAATGCGTAAGACTGCATATTGAGAAGTATTTCTTTAAATAAATAATTTTTTTAACTGCATCAACTTTCATGTGATGTGTGGTTTGTGTCCGCTCGTAACTGAAGAAAGAGTATCACCAGTGTAGAACCCCTGGAATGGTTGGGAAGTTCTCCCGAGTGAGTCCTGCAGTTTGAACAATGGGTTTTGCCATAATTATCTCTTATTCATTGAAGGAGCTGTCACCACGACAGATTGCTCATCTTGGTCCGGAAAATGGAGCTATGGTGACAGAATCTCAGCGAGCATGTCTTAATGCTACACAGCTGCACAGCTTGAATTTGGCTCTGGATGGCATCAGAATAAAAATCCCAGTGGTTGAATCTCTACCCACTATAACTACAACGAAAGACATGTCCTCGCCTGCTTCAGAAAGTAAGTAGGTTGCTCACAGCAGTATTACATTACTCCAGTGGTAGTTTTTTGTTAGTTAACTAACTAAGCACACAAATGGATGCAAGTTGTGGTTGCAGAGGAATGGGGATGGTGTGCAGCAGGGCTGGTCCTATCAAATGTGGGGCCCAATTGGGACCATGTTGGCGGGGCCCCTAGACAAAGTGTTGCTGGCTACTGACACACCAAGTATTTAGGAAAATAAGGGCATACAGGCACAAAATAGAAAGGAAAGGGGCAGACAAGGTAACATAATAGGGGCACACAAGGTAAGAGAGAGAGGGAGGAAATAGGAGAGTGGACTGGGCCAATTAGTTTGGGGCTGGGCCGATTCAGCTTGGGAGCAGGCTTGGTTGGATTGGGGGCAGGCAGGGCCTATCAAGGTTGGAGGAAAGCTGGGCCTATGAGAGTTGGGGGCAGGCTAGACCTATGGATTTGGGGATGGACTCTCAAAATTGGGGGCAGGCCAGGCAGCATCATGTGCTGAGGGAAATATTATCTGTGCTGCCCTGTGGTGCGGGGCCCCCCAGAGGTGCGGGGCCCAATTGGCCTAAGGCCGGCCCTGGTGTGCAGGTTAGACATGGATGTACACTGTTTAGTTGTGTGCAATTGTGGGTCAAATACAACCACCTGTGGAATCAAAATGCAAAGGGATCCGTGTACTTACTGCCTGGTCAAAGCTCAGGTTCATTCTATTGTTCAAATGTATTCTTTGTCTTGTATGTCAGAACAGAAGAAGACAGTGGCACAACCTGCAAATTGATACACAGCACTACTGTAGATGAACACATATAAATGCAACCACAATTGTGTATAGCATCTTGAAGTCTGCACTTTTTTTTACACGAAGAGATCCTAAATGAACCCGGGCACTCTACTTAGCTTTAGTTATACAAGTGACTTACTGTCTTTGTTTTTCCCTAGGTACTACACTAGAAGCTGGATACTGCATCCTTCTGGCTCTTGCCTATCACCTTTTTATCTTATGGAGGTGTCATGCTTTGCCCTTTTGATACTTTTATCAAAATATTTTCATTCGTTTTACGCTGTACAGAGACATAATACAGTCATAAATAATAACTGGTCTGGTATAACCTGGTCTAATTTTGGTGTAAATGAAAAGTAGATATATTCAACCAAGTACAAAGCTGACTCACTCCTCCACTAGTCTAATGGTGGCCATATTGTAGTCACACTTTACATAAAAGCCTTACATGTGCATGGCCACCTTTCTATTGTTCTGAGGAGATATGGCTCCTCTTCATTTCTCTTTCCCATCATGGCCAATAATGCTTGATCACCCAGGATCCATGCCATACATGCTCAGATGGTCAGGCATTATGGTTGAAAGCAGAAAAATGGCCTACCAAACTGGGCATGTGTGGCCAGCTTAACTTCTCTACTGGAATGACTCATGGACTTCTAAGCTCTCCCTAGCAGATGCACCCTGATTGCTTGGACAACATCCCTAATCAACCCAAAGTCTATTACAGAGATTACAATGGTTCAACAGTTTATATAATGTGTAATTTATATATATTTTAATCTACAGATTTATACAGCCTGATAATGTATATGTAGTGCTTGGGTTTTAAGTAGGTGTTATCCCCATTAAAATAAATATATAAAACCCTGAAAGATTAGGTGACAGAAGAAAATTACAGCACTTTTTTAGCATGTGTAAACTATAAAATGGATTTATCGAAAAAAAAAATAAAAAAACAGGTTATCCACCGATTGGTGTTTCCTTACATTTAAACAAGGTTCGGCCGAATCCTTCTTCCCGGCCGAACCAAATCCTTATTTGGATATTCAAATTGTGGGCGGGGAGGGAAATCATGTAACTTAAACCCTTCCCACCTAAAGGGGTGGGCCTTTTTTAAGTTAACTTTTAGTATGTTATAGAATGGCAACTTTTCAATTGGCCTTCATTTTTTATAGTTTTTAAATTATTTTCCTTCTTGTTTTGACTCTTTCCAGCTTTCAAGTGGGAGATTTATTGTTATTGCTACTTTTTATTACTCATCTTTCTATTCAGGCCTCTCCTATTCATATTTCAATCTCTCATTCAAATCAATGCATGTTTGCTAGGGTAATATAGACCATGGCAACCCGATTGCTGAAATTGCAAACTGCAGAGCTGCTGAATAAAAAGCTAAATAATTCAAAAAACACAAATAACAAAAAATGAAAACCAACTGCAAATTGTCTCAGAATATCACTCTCTACATCATACTAAAACTGAAAAGCACCTTTAAAGGTAATCTGAACATAAGGACTTCAGGTCAAGCATCAGATCTTACAGGAGTTGATATTGTATGGAGTAAATACTTATCACCTCTCCAACTGAACACGATTGGGTCAGTTTGTGAATTGGTTCCATAATAATCTATTCACCTTGGTCCAATTCGATATTTTAAATAATGATTAGGAAGGTGAAAGTTTTTTAACTATACAATGCCCAATAGGCTGCTGGTTAGATCATGGAAGGGGCCACATCAATATTCCTTTAGTTTCTAGATGTTGCTAGATATACCCAACCATACCACAATTTGCTCTAAACATGGCCTCTTTCTGAGCATACACGCCATCTGGCAAAAGCATGACTGTCTTGCTGCACAAGAGACACTAGGCGTGAGGTCTCTGTAAGCTCTCCTCTGTACAACATAGGATTCCCCAGTACTTTATCTAATTTTCAAGTCCTAACCCATCAGAGCTTCTAAACCTCAATGCTGAAACACTGTTACATTCCTTCTGCTTCCAAACACAATCTATTCTAAATCAAACAGGTTTCATCTTCCCAAGAAACACTGTCAAAACCAAGTCCACCTAAATCACGTGAACCTCTTATACTTTTGATTGTACTTTCTGTGGGCAAGACCCTTTGTACTCTGCAGATCCTTTTTGCCACCGTTATTTAAGAATTGTAATTAAAGGGATACTGTTATGGGAAAACGTGTTTTTTTTCAAAATGCATCAGTTAATAGTGCTGCTCAAGCAGAATTCTGCACTGAAATCCATTTTCCAAAAGAGCAAACAGATGTCTTCATATTTAATTTTGAAATCTGACATGGGGCTAGACATATTGTCAGTTTTCCAGCTGCCCCCAGTCATGTGACTTGTGCTCTGATAAACTTCAGTCACTCTTTACTGCTGTACTGCAAGTTGGAGTGATATCACCCCCTCCCTTTCCCCCCCCAGCAGCCTAACAACAGAACAATGGGAAGGTAACCAGATAGCAGCTCCCTAACACAATATAACAGCTATATAGACCAGATAGATCTAAGAACAGCACTCAATAGTAAAAGCCATGTCCCACTGAGACTGATTCAGTTACATTGAGTAGGAGAAACATTGAGTAGGAGAAACAACAGCCTGCCAGAAAGTAGTTCCATCCTAAAGTGCAGGCACAAATCACACGACTGGGAGCAGCTGGGAAACTGACAATATGTCTAGCCCCATGTCAGATTTCAAAATTTAATATAAAAAAATCTGTTTGCTCTTTTGAGAATTGGATTTCAGTGCAGAAGTCTGCTGCAGTAGCACTATAATGTGTTTTGAAGAAACTTGTTTTCCCATGACAGTATCTTTTTAAGATATAAATGTAGGTATCAGGTAACAGCTGCCCCTGGTAACCTTAATATCAGGAAAATAATCTGTTTTACTCTGCCACTCTCTGTCCCAGTTTTTGCACTAGAGGTAAGCAAGGAAGGGCAGGGCGATGAGTTTGCTGCCTTGGTCAACAGACCTCTGTATCACAGCAGTAGAGATACATCATCTAAGTAGTACATCAACAAGCCCACAGTTCCCAAAAAGTACCGATAAAGAGACCACACTATCCTAGCAGTACAAATAGAGTTTACACAGTGTCCAAGCATTACAAAAATAGAACTCACAGTATCCCACCAGTAAAAAAGCAGAATACTAGCAATATCTGAACTTTAGAAATAAATAAAGGGTGATTTACCAATGAGAAAGCAGTGTGCAAATAACAAGGGCAAAAAACAGATGCAGTCCACTATTTTTATACACTTTGTGCTCTGTTTTCCCAGTAACGGGATTTGCTCCAGGTTTTTGCGCTTCACTATATTCGTAAAGGGTGGGTCGGGGAAGGCACATAGACAACTCCCCACTAACCCCTACTCATCTGTGACTTACATGCCATTCAGAAACGGATGTTAAGAAGAGGCAGTGGTCCCAGGCCACAACTGATAGAACTGGCCTGCAGCTGCCAGCACTGTGCTCTGCACCTGCCTAGATGCAGAACACAGACAAATCCAGAGGTGCTCTCTGCATAAACAATAAGGGGTGAACTCTTACACCCTTAGTGCTAGTGCACTTCTGCCCCAGGTATTGGTAAATTACACTTATAATTTAAGCCTCTATTCATACTTTATTTTGAAGTACACATGATAATATAAAGTATATTGCATGGTGGAAAGGTACTAAGGGTTTAACAGATATTTATAATTATACCATAACCCCTTCATAATAATGCCTCACCACTTAAGCTTAAAGTGGACCCGTCACCAAAACTAATTATTCAAAATACTATTTTATCACATTAGTCAAACAAAATGAACTTTAATTACACAATATAAATTATTTGAATCTTGTTTCCTGCAGTCTAGGAATTCGTAATTACAGCAAGCAGGAAGCAGCCATTTTGTGGACACTGTTATTAAGACAAGTCTTGTATCATCGCAGAATCTTGTTTGTGCACCAGAATGGGGGGACCTGATGTCCATCCCCATACCCTGGCTACACAATTAAATGGTGAAGAGAATGGGGGGAATGTGGGGAGAGCAGTGACCTCTAGGAAGTGTTGAATGGAAAGTGAAAGTAATTGTCTGCCCCGCCTCTATGCCTAAGGCATAGAGGAGGGGCAGATAATATTTGATTGACAACTGAGATTTTTAAATGAGCTTACAACAGCTATGAAAGCTTTAATAAAAAATAGAAATTGGATTTCATGTTTAATTTGAAAAGCACTTTTATTATACAGCTTTTTGTGTCTGGGTGACAGGTCCACTTTAAAGAATCATTTTTTTTATTGAAAATAAGATAACACAGACCTAATTAACCAGATAAAAACATTGTAAAATCAAAGAGTTAATGGTGTAACCAGAAACTAAAACAAAAAAGTTAACCTGTTGACAAACTTAAGCAGACCTCCACCAGGGGGCAGGAGTAACCTTAATTCAGTTGCTGATCCAGCGTTGGAGTTTCTTATTAAGTATGACGATATATTAAGCAACTACATAATGTTAATAGGTGATAATCATAATGTTTTGATTCTAGATGGCGCTATATATATATATATATATATATATATATATATATATATATATATATATATATATATATATATATATATATATATATAAAACTTACTAGACAAATATTGCCTTCTGTAAGTCATGTTACAATGAAGACTTAAAGCAGAGGTTAAAAAGAAAAGGACAGTGCACAAAGTCCACATGAAAAAGTAGAATAGAGGCATCACACCATGTATATTTAGAAGTCCAATTATAAAGTAGAGTCATGGGAAATCCCACTGTCATCTACTGTGCATGCAAAATAACAGAAAAATAAGGGTATATAGTGAGATTTCCCAAAAAATAAAAAACATTGTTTCACTCAGAATCTCACTATATTCCCTTATTTTTCTATTGTAAAGCAGAGGTTCCCAAACTGTGAGGCTGGTCCCCCTTGGTGGGGTTGGAGTAGTGGCAGGAGGAACTGATGGCAGGTAAAGCAAGGTTTAAAAAGAAAGCTCATTTGCACTTCTTAATAAACCTGAATGTGAATAAGGATGACTTTGGGGTTAAAAACACATCTGTTGTCTTAGATACAGTATTCTTGGAACTATGGCAGAATGACTGATAAACCAATATTTTCCTATATCTGTAGCTGTGTTATTGGCAACGTTAAACCTTTAAATTGGAATTAAAAAAAAAAAAGGGCACACAATTACAAAAGAAAATTGTAGTTATACCTTAAAACAATGTGTAACATTTAGTAGATTAATACCATTAGAAATTATTTATTAAACACTGGTAATAAATACAGTTGCATCTTTGTCTGCATAGGTTATACAGGAAAAAGTTAAAAATACTATGAGGTGCCAGTTTGTTAGGCACCCACCTGTGAGCTAAATTGCTAAACTTCTACCAAGATCCAGCGTGCCATTTCTATATAAAAAATAAACTGCCCTGTAGTGCGGTGGTGCCATAACTCTCAGCAGTCAGTGACTATTAAAGATTGTAAGCTCTACAGACCAGGGCCTGGTTTGACCATCTGTATTGATTAATATTTGAATGTAATTTGTATGGTTGATACATACATCATTCTATTGTAATATGTTGTGGAAAATGTTGGTGCTTTTTAAATACGTGTTAATAATAAAATGCCCTGCTGTTGTTCATCGATGCAGCCTGTACTTCTGCTGTCTGTCTGTCCTTATCAGGAGTGTCCAAATGACTCCCTTTGTGAGACGTAGCAGAAGAAATAGCTGAAACGTAACATGTTGGACACCCAGGATCTTCATACCAGGATTGCAACTTAGCATGAGTGTGCTGTCTGCACAAGTTGGTTCACATACTGTATATTTAACTTCCACCATTATAAGTTTTCAAAACAATCTTCAAGTCAGTTTAGAAAGTCAGCAACCTGGTTTACTAAGCTGCTACTGAGAAAAAATAGTTGTGAAAAAAGGTGGAAAAGAAATGAATGGGTTGCCATCTGGTGATGCTCGGCCATATTTATATATTGGCATCCAAGGGCCTGTGCCTAGGGCGGCAGCTTTTGGGGGTGGCCCTTGAGTGCCTATATGATTAAATAAAAACATTTCATAGAAAAATAAAAAATGGGTATAGATAGTGTTTTCTTTATAGGGACCAAAGAGCACAATTCCTTGGATGTCTATGCAGAAAACAC
Source organism: Xenopus laevis (assembly GCF_017654675.1). Taxonomy (NCBI): domain Eukaryota; kingdom Metazoa; phylum Chordata; class Amphibia; order Anura; family Pipidae; genus Xenopus; species Xenopus laevis. The sequence continues at coordinate 111,257,741 of NC_054387.1, read as the reverse complement.
TGCGATATAAAGTATACGGAGGAAGAGCTAGCAGACCCCATTTTGGAAGAGGCAAGGGTAGTGCTTTTCAGGTGCTATCTACAGGCACACAGTAGGGACAAAGTCAAGAAATCCTCTACACTCACCCATATCAACCTTAGAAAGCAAGTTGCAGGTAAAACTAAGCCCATACTGAAATGCCTAAAGAAATACTACAATTCTTAATGAATCAGTGAAGTGTAAAAGACTGGACAGACAGGGGTGATTTTTATGTAATTGGTCATCTTAAATATATTGCAATGTATGGACAAACAATTATTTGCATTTAAGTAGCTTAATGCACAGTAATGTCTCAGTGTCCTTAATATATTGATAATGGGTGAGTACAGAGGATCTCTTGTATTTGTGTGAATTTTGTTGTCACACCCTACTTGTGGTTTTGGTTCCATGCTCATACATAGAAATGCAAATACAAAGGGATGAAATGCTCTGTGCAAGCAGCAGTCTCTACTAATGCTTCCTCTAATTATGTTTTGGCTGTGTGCGTAAAGATTATCATTTGTGTGAACTTTTTAAAATTGTTTGTGCTGAGAAGTGGATGGGTTATAAAATGGATAAAAATGTGTTTTCACATAAAATTCTTTGTGTGCGCCACAATATCATGTGTGTTCATGTGTGCGTGCCCATGTACACAGCTTAGAAGGAACATTGGTTTAAATGTATTGTCTTTCTAAATGCTAATAAATGGAAGAAAATCCCTACATAAAACAGGTTATATTGCTCTTTAATTCCTTTCAGTTTAATGACAATGCTATTAGACTCTCTACGTTGTTTTTGTTTTTTTTTAAGAAACCCACCTTCTTCGTTTGCTAACAGCACTAATACCACAACAAACTTTACCTTTTAAAAATTAGAATTAGAATCCCAGATGATCCCTTTAGTGAGTCAGCCGGTGTGAATATGTCAAGCATAATGGAAAGCTGACAATGGCCCGGCCAAGTGTGCAGCATTTACGACATCTGCAGGATATGTATCCGGTAACTGTACGGTTTGAGCCACACGTGTTATTTCACTGCAAGAGCTGGTGGCCATGTGTGAAGTCAGTGTTTAGTCGCATTAACTAGTGTACACCCAAAAAGCAAACAAAACAGTCCAGAGGAATGCCTACCAGAGGCTGGATATTGTGCAACGTAGACAGGGAATAAAACCCCTTTCCAAAAGGCTGCTAAAAAATGCTTGTATGAAGCTGCTAATTAAAGAGTACTCACAATGCCTCCGCTAGATCAGTAGATTAATCAATAAAAAGGATCACACAATTGGGATAATTAATTTCATGAGAAGGAGATGCAACTGGAGATAAGTGGCTTGAATGAGGCCTCCTTATGTCTGAAGGCAGGATTATATACAGTGCTTCTTGTCCTTGTTTTACTATAACTGTATATAATACTGTATTATCACCTATTGGACTTTAAACCATACCTCCCAACATTTTGAAAACAAAAAGAGGGACAAAAAAGTTGGTGCGCGTAGCACAGGAAATGTTTTTTGACCATGACCATTTTTGTGGCCACACCCCCTAATTACCATGTTCATTTAACAAAATTTGGCAGGTTATGAAAGTTTGAACATATTTCTGTGTTTTTTTTTTTTTATAGTTTTGCTAATGAAGGTGAATTGCCCTTAGGGTAGGGGCACACTGGACACCTGTCGGCTAATTGCCTCGTCTTTGCGGCGACCAATCTCCCCGAACGCCTTCCCTCTGTCTTGCGCCGGCTATAATGAAAAATCACCTGCGCTAAAGCACACCCGACGCTTCGTTTTCCGAAGTCACCCGAAGTTGCCTCGCCCAGTGTGCCCCTACCCTTAAACTGTGAGTTTAACTTTTCCCAAGGGACCTGTTATCTTATATTGTTACAATTACTTATTTCCGTATCTCGAAATTGTTACAAAAGTATCTTTTTTTCAGCTGTGGCTGTTCTGGGCTCTCTGCCAAAAGCCAATTACGTTAGAAACTTTGTTTCTTTTTCTGGCTGTTCAGTGCAGAGAAAAACGGGACTTTCCAGTACAAATGAGGGACAGCAGGTTGAGCTGTCAAAAGAGGGCATTTTTCCGTAAGAAAGGCAATGCACATTGCATATTTTGTAAGCTGAGGCACATGGGGTTTGGGTGACAGACTGTCGTTGCACTGTGCAAGGAGATGAGAAAAATAAATGTTCTTGCACCTACAGCACAGATATTTTCCCAGTCACTGAAAGGACACATCATCTCATTTAAGAGTAATATAGGTGCACCCAAGGGGTGGGGCTAGGAGGAATTAATGTAGGATAACCCTGCTTCAGAATGCTCTTGATGAACTCAATTACATACAGAATCTAAGTAGGGAATTAGATTATTAATTAGGTGGGGCACCGGTTTCTTATCTGCAGGTAAACTCTACTCCCATTATCCTAATTATGTACTAGTCAGAGAGCTTACTTTCTACTATGCAACTGGTTTTATTTCCCAGAAGAAACAATGTTTGTTTAAATTATTTACCAGTACAAAGAAATAATGGAGCTTTAATTCCACAGAGCACAGATAACACTGATATGATAAATACCTGATTAAAAGTGCCATACTCCCTTACCCAAAAAAACTCACGCCCTTTCAATCCAAGTCGGAAACTTTCGCCAACAGATAGCTGGATGAAAATTGTTTACATATCTACTGGGAAGGTTTGAAAACCCTGTAGGGGCAAGGACTGCATCGGTGTGTTTATGTGGTCCTCTCCTGGCTGGCCAGCATTGGATGAAATTTAATCATGGAATAGTGATGTATGGGTTTACCCGAAACCTGCGGTTGACCACCAGTTGGGCAGGTTTGGCCAACCACTACGGGTTAGGTTTGGGTGCGAGTTAGGGTTGGGTGGGGGTCAGACTGGGGAAGTACATTTCTCCTCTGCTCCCAAATATTCCTTGCCTTTGAACTATAGGTGTGCAAAGTAGCAACATACAAATTGCAAAGACACGGGTCGGGAGCAGGTCCTACAATGGCAACATTTTGCAGGTTAGGATCTGGCTCGGGTTGTTTTGTGGGTTAGGGTCGGGTAAGGGTTGAATTTTTCCTAACCCAAACATCACTACCACGGAAGTCAGACTAAACTATGATGAAAAGATGTCCTTATGAAGCACTGCAAGCCCAATATGGGGGGGTGGAGATGACTCCACTCCAGTTTCCAGAGAAGTTGCGATGGAGAACAGTATAGAGATGGCAAGGAACATCCAAAGTTGGGCAGTTATTTTATGGGGAATGTAAGTGTAATTACTGCCTATAGTGATGTTTTAATGAACATCCCCTGTCTCCTCTTACTTAGTATCTTTGTGGAACATTGCTCCACACATCTATTTGCAAATAATACAGAAATACTTATAGTACTGACATATTAACTTTCAATATGACACTTTTACTACTTAATACCGAACTTACTGAGTACATTCATGTATGCTGTGTTTTCATGAACCATTAGAGAATGCTGAACTGTTATGTATTAAAGCCCATATAAAAGGAGAACTCAACCCCCCAATTAAGAAAAAGCCCCTATCTACTAAGCTAGTCCCCCTCTCCCTACTTTAATAGCCCTGAAAATGTCCCTAAAATATTTTTCACCTAACAGTGCAGAGTAAGAACACTCGTGTCCTCTTCGGATTTATTTGTGTCCCCTTCAGCAATTCGGTAGGGCTTTTCTTAATTGGGGGGTTGAGTTCTCCTTTAATAATGTTGACATTATTAAAGTAACAAAGTGTTTTTTTTTCTTTAGAATCACTTTTCCATGCATATGATCTTTGTCATGCTTATTAAAAATTATGTTTGGTACAAATGGATTAATTCTTTGACTTATAGATGAAATGCTTTTCTGTTTAGCCTGCTATTTCATGTTTTGTGTCCCTTTTTCACCTAAGTCTGCTCAGTTGCTAGAAAAGTCTGAGAGCATTATGACTATGAAGATTTTCATCCATCCAGGTCAGGGCTGTCCAGTGGTGAATTTGCCCCAATGTGTGTGAATGTGATACAGACTTGGAGGCCTATTTATCAAAAGTTAGATTTTAGTGGTTTTAGAGGTTTTAGAAACCACAACTAAAAACACAATCTCTAAAAATGTATTAAAAAAAATCTGGAAAAAAAAATACAAACAGAAAATTACACTGAATGATGCCCTAAAAAAATATGAATACCTCGAAACCCTATAAAGATTTGGACAATTCCTAGCAACCCCCCCCCAAAAACCTCTTAAAGTCCAAATTGATTTAAAGTGGTCCAAAAGGATCAGTACAGCTCCATCTGACTTCTATAGGACCTCGACAACTTTTTCATGTCACTGTTTTGTACCTGTGGTTTTTGCGGTTTTTACACTTAGGGGCAGATTTATCAAGGGTCGAAGTGAATTCGAGGGAATTTTCGAAGTAAAAAATATTCAAAATTCAAAGTAATTTTTTGGATATTTCGACCATGGAATAGGATACTACAACTTCGAATTTACTTCGAATAGTTTGAATATTCGACCATTCGATAATCGAAGTACTGTCTCTTTAAAAAATCTTTGACTTCAATACTTCGCCAAATTAAAGTTGCCGAAGTGCTATGTTAGCCTATGGGGACCTTCTAGACCATTTTTCTAAGTCTTTACACATCAAAGTAAAATCGTTCAATCGTACGCTATAATCGTTCAAACCGTTCGATCGAACGATTTTACGTCGATCGTTCGATGCCCAAATTCTGTGAAAAATACTTCAACTTCGATATTCGAAGTCAAAGTATTTCAACTCGAGGGTCGAATTTCGAAGTATTTATCACTTCGAAATTCGACCCTTGATAAATCTGCCCCATTATAAAGCTTGAATATTTAGAACTTTTAAAAATAATTAGAGAACCACAAATTTTTAGAGATTCGTTGAAAAAAGGGAAATGTGATTGTTAGTAAATCGGCCCCTGTAAACTCTGTAACGTGCTATGGAATGTGCAATATAAATTTAAAAAAGTATAATAAAGGTATGGGATCCGTTATCCAGAAACCTGTTATCAAGACAGCTCTGAATTCTGGAATGGCTCTCTCCCATAGACTCCATTTTATCCAAGTTATCCAAATTTTTAACAATTACTTCCTTTTTCTCTGTAATAATAAAACAGTACCTTGTACTTGATCCCAACAAAGATATAATTAATCCTTATTGGAAGCAAAACCAGCCTATTGGGTTTATTTAATGTTTACATGATTTTCTAGTAGACTTAGGGGCAGATTTATCAAGGGTCGATTTTCGAATTTGAAAAATGTCGAAATTCGAATTCAAAAAGACTAACCGAAATTAAATCAAAGGTTTTTTTTGGCCGAATAGGTCTGATTTAGATTTAGGTCAGTTTTCGATCAAATATGAATCAAAGTAATAGCAAATTTGATCAAATTGGAATCGAATTTGACTCCAAATAGGTTCTAGCAGTTCCCCCATAGGCAATTCGGCAGGTTTTAGATGGCTAATGGGTGATGTCAATTTTTAAAGAGACAGTACATGATAAATTTCGAAAATTGAATGTTCGTATTTTTTTCAGTTATCTGAATGATAATTGAATATTTAATTTAAAAATAGGCTGATGTCCACAAAAAAAAATCAAGAAAATATGGACTCCTTTGCTTGACTCACCAGCAACCACGGTCTTATAAAGCCATATAAGCACATTCCAACTTATCTCCTTAATGTTTCCTCCTCTTCTTCCTTTTATACTTCCCCCATCTAAATGTTATGTTTTGGTAATTAATGCAAAACATTAATAAAAAGTTACTATTAAAAAAAATAGTGCCTACTGCTTTGAATGGATCTTGGAAGCTCTGATCCCCCTTTTTTTAAGGAGTAGTTATGACCTATGATAAATCAGTCCTTTAGTGAACATTTCAGACTATTTTATTTCCTGGTGTAACTTCCCTTTTAAAGAAGATGGCTCATAGTAGTGATTATCTCTATTCGTTTGGTTCAGCTCTTCAAGTTTTCCCTTCCCAGAGTTAGAGTTACCTTAGCGTTACCTTTTCTACACTGTCTCTTTCTATCTTGAGGCTCAAAGGTCGTATGAGGACAGACCAAGTGATGTTTACACCCTCCAGCCTACTTATTTTAATGACATGACTATATTCATATAAACAATCCCATGAATATATTACAGTATATGGTGGCACTGACATCAATTAAAAAACAAATAAAGCAGAGCTGCAACAAAAAGAAGACAACAGGAATACAGAAGCACTGCTGATGCTTATAATACATTAATGACAGGTGCATTTAAGACTAGTGATAAACTTGTAACCAGATAAAAACATCCCAGAATAGCAAAGGGCTAAAGTGCCAACACGTGAAAAGCAGAAATATTTATGACAATGCACAAATATATTTCTGAGTCACACTAGTAATGGGACTGTGCCAATACAGCTTTTATTTCAGTGTTTTTGCAATCTTTTCAAAACCTTTTGAATTTATTTTGTCGTGAGGAATAGGGAAAGATCGACAACAGCAGTAATTGTATTACAATAACATATTTGAAAATTATAGTATCCAAGAGCTGCCACTATGAGTAACACAAAAGCATATGGTATAAAGGGAGGAAGGCCATTAGCCATGGGTTTTAAAACCCAGAGGGATATGTCTGGCCTTTCGGGGGACTGGATCTCCAAAACCTGGTGGGGCCCCTACATGGACTCTATTAACTGACATCTGGAAAGGAAAGCATCAAAGAATAAAATTGCCTATACTAACCAATAACATAGGTTTTGTCCCCAAAATACATATATATATATATATATATATATATATATATATATATATATATATATATATATATATAATATCAAAACAGGGGGGTTGTGGGAGCACTCTAAAGGCTTTAAAGTATATATATAAGTATAATAAATGCTATTGCATATGTACCCAAAACAGGGGTTATTTTGTTACAAAGTTATGATCATAAAATTGATAAGCCACCATACCACGTCAAGGTAAACCCCGAATGGCGGTCCCTAACTTGTTTTATATTTTATATGCATTTTAGCATTACCTGTAATCAATGTCCGTTGAACGCTGTTTTTTCACTTTTACCTTTGTTTTACCTTGACGTGGTATGGTGGCTTATCAATTTTATGATCATAACTTTGTAACAAAATAACCCCTATTTGGGTACATATGCAATATTATTTATTATACTTATATATATATATACAACCCCCCTGTTTTGATATTGTATATATATATATACCTGATGACGGCTCGAGTTTAGGAGCCGAAACGTAGTATTAAATTTCTACATTTTTTCACGGAAAGTCCCTGGAGTGCTGTCTCTCTTTTGTTTATTATGCATTTCCATGACCGGCACCTGGGCATTCGATTTGGATGAATGGTGCACCAGCTTGGAGTTTATATATATATATATATATATATATATATATATATATATATACACACAAAGCTTGATTTTGTGGCTATCGACTAAAACATATTAAATAGCACTGATGTTTTGGGTTCCAGATCAAAAACCAGAACGTATTCTCCCACAACTATACAAGCCCTGTTTCAGAGCCTGAAATTTAGGAGCCAGATTACTTAAGATCCGTAAGATGCAACAGCTCCGTGATGTGGTTGAGCTTCAACACCCCATTGAACAGATTGTTGTGCAACTGCTCAAAATACAAATTTACACAGGTATCTTTTTTTATAAATATGTCTATTCATTAAATGATTTCCTGATTGTCAGGAGAAACAACCATCAGGAGTCTGCAAGCATTATTAATTAGACATAATAGATGAAGGAGTTTATAGACAATTATATTGAATGAATGGATTTGGCCCCTTGTGCTAATAATGGGTGGATTTGGGAAGAAAATTGGCCCAGCACATTGGTTGACTGCGGGTTGTTCTTGCCCTGCTGCAGCTCACATACATTTTTGTGTGTTGCAGCTGGCCTCCCTCATCATTGGTGGGTCAGTTGAACTTTCTGGAGCATCATCTATGACTTCATCTAGTCTAGGGGATCCTCAACCTCAGGCACAATGGTGTGGTATCAACTTTAATGAAACTGCAGACACAGGTCAAGGCAGGAAGAGATCAGAATTGTCAGGAACTGGCCAGAAAAGTCAGAATACTGTGTTGAGGTGATTAAATTGGCACCTGCCTACGGTTACTGAATTGTATTGTTCACCAAGATCAAGCCAAACCTGACGGTTATTTATAGGATAGTGTATACATATATATATATATATATATATATATATATATATATGCAATAGTAAAGTATGCCCCAGCACTCTCTTCAGTGTGTCAGTAGAAATCTCGGTGCTCGCTCCTTAGGAGACGCCATCTCATCCCCTCGTATACACCATAGAAATTAATGAAGCAGCACTCGATTAATGCAAGAGAAGCCTGGTGTGGTGGCTTGCACCATATATATATATATACGGTGCTTAGTGATAGCATCAGTTATAATCGGTGCTTATGGATGTCATTTCTGTCACATGAATCACTGAAACTTGTTTATCACAATAAATAATGTACCCCTTGTTAAAAAATATGAAGATATTAGAGATCTAAAGCATTAACCATGGGATCAGATATAGACAACGTGTGGGTTTTTGATAGGGAAAGGACAAAATAGAACTATTTCTTTAAATCAAGTAGTATGTAACTGAGAAAAACATCAAGGGGCAAATTCACTAACCTGCGGAGTTGCGCTAATGCAGCCTTCACCGCACTTCGCCAGGCGAAGTTACACCAGGGCGCCGCTAATTCACTAAAATTCGAAGTTGCGCTCAGGGAGACGAAAAATAGCGATGTTGCGCTAGCATTAATTCGTCAAGCATAGCGAAGTTACGCTAGTGATGCCTAATTTGCATATGGCACCAAGTTAAGTAAAATGAACGTATATGTAGCAGCAAATACATTACACTACACAAGCCTGGGAAAGCTTCATAATATAAAATAGAGTTGTTATTTTGCCCTACACATGTGCCCACTGTATAGTTTAGGAACCATATGTTAGGAAATGTAGGGGGGAAGGAGGGTGCCCCCAAAAAAATGTATGATCTTTTTCAGCCTATCACCCTTTTTTTTGGGACTTGAAAAATGTAAACTTTTTTTGAAGCAATCCCTATCTACTCTTTTGCACTTCTCCTGGTCTGAAGTGGCGAAGGCAAGTCTGGTGAAAGAGGTAACGTTCAGTAAAATGTGCAAGTTAGTGAATTAGCGTAGTTACATCCCTTCGCCATAGCGCAACTTCGCCTGGCTACTTACGCCAGCGCCTGTTAGTAAATCAGCGAAATGGCGTCATGCTGGCGAATTTGCGCTAACGATAGCCGATTCGCACTGTAGTAAATTTGCCCCCAAATGTCTTGAGATTTGTTTAATTTCATTCTCAGATATTCTTCAACAGACAAAAAGATGAAGACACTCATTTAAGTACCAACTTCAGGAACACCAAAAATTATTTTAGCCAGGGTTTTTTTACCTGTGAGCAAAATTCAGATGCAAAAAGAGTTTGGGAGCAACACAAGCATGAAAAATGTTCCTGGTTGGTGCAAAAAAAGTGGACAGGGGGCTCTCTTTGGCAGTACACATGGTTTTCCAAAACTTGCCCCCAAGCCAGGAATATATTTATATATATTTATATATATAAATATATATAAATACGGCCCTGGCCTTACTTGTGGCATTTGTTTGCCAAAGATGATTGTATGGGTAACATGTAGTAACATGTAACATGTGGTCAGCGCTGCTCCCTTGAAGCATTGGGGTTCTAATTTTGATTCCAACCTTGGTGCTACCTGCAAGGAGTATGTATAATTTCCACACATCTGCTTGGATTTATACAATTCAAAAACAAACATGGGTAAACTGGCTCCCATTAGATTTGACACTAGTGACTGTGTCGTTTGATAGGAACTTCGATTGTAAGCTCCACTGTAGCAGGGATCAATGAGAATGAAGAACTGTCACATACTTAAAGTTATTTTAAAGTTATACAACGCCTTTAAGACTCCTGCTGTAAACCCTCTACTCTAGTCTATCAATTGCCTGGCCATGAATGCTTTTCTGTTTCCGACTTTGCATGTCAGACTGATGCCTGTTTTGAACACTCAAAAGTGAATTTGTGCCGGCTACTTGTTTATCGAACAGACTTTGAGTGGTTATGTATGTACAGCTACAGATTCATTCCATCCAGCAGCAAAAAAACACTAACATCTCGCCAGTAAAACATTAGGTTATTTGCACCATACAGATTTCTGTAAATATTCAGCACAGCATATGAGCATATTATATTCTGCACAGATATCTAATTACTGACAAATGTACAAAATAAAGTAAATATACACATTTCTGCAGAAGTCAATCGGTCGATGGAATGAGCTCGGTGTCAGGAAGGATACTTTGGGACAAATTTACTAAAGGGCCACTTCGGCTAACGCTAGCGAAAGATCGCCGCTAACAGTCCCTGGCATAAATTCGCTAGAGAAGTAGACATACTTTAACGCTACTTCGCACCCTTACGCCAGACGAAGTTGCGCTCTGGCGAAGAGACGTAACTACGCTAATTCACTAACTTGCGGATTTTACTGAACGTTAAACGTCTTGTGCCAGACTTGACTTCGCCAGCTCAGACCAAGTGAAGTGCAATAGAGTAGATAGGAGTTTCTTCAAAAATAGTTGAAATTTCCCCCCGCCCCAAAAAAACGCTGGCGTTTTACTTTTTACTGGGTGATAGGCTGAAAAAGATTGTAAATTTTTTTGGGGTACCCTCCTTACCCCTTACATTTGGCACCTAAACTATACAGTGGGCACATGTGTAGGGCAATATAAGACCTCTATTAAATTTTATTAAGGTTCCCTGGCCTTGTGTAGTGTAATGTAGTTGCTGCAGCATATACGTCCATTGTACTTTAACTGCACGCCGTATGCTAATTAGCCATCCCTATCGTAACTTCAGACTGCTTAGCGTATTATCGCTAGCGCAACTTCGCAACTGTTCAGTAACCTGTGCGCAACTTCAGATTTTCTAGAATTTGCACAGCCCTGGTGAAACTATGCCTGGCGAAGTGCGGCAAAGCCGTCACTATCGCATTTTCGGCGCATAGTGAATTTTCCCCTTTGTATGCTATTCATCAGAGTTGGTAAGCCAGTTTGAAAGTTAAGGGTGAGGTCACACAAGGTGTTTTTATGTTGCATTTTTAAAACCGTGTATTTGAGAGCAAAACACACAAAATGAAGCCCTATTGAAAATAATAGTATTTGCACTATAGCAATTTCCACAGGGCGCTTGCAAGCCAACATCCGCCATGCAACACCAGTATTTGGGTTTTTTAGCAGCCAATACGAAAAGGAATGCCATATTACTGAACTCTATGGAATCCGGCAGGTTGGGAAATACAAGTTGCTGAAATACGATGCATATTTGTAATATGGGGACCAAACTCTCACGAGATGGATTGCACATATATGCATTTGTGGCATTGTATGCAGGCCCGAATTCGTGGAAAGGCCACCTAGCCCCGGGCCTATGGCGGCAAGATTTTAGGGGGCCGCATGCTGCCACATTGGTTCAAAAACACTGGGGATGCAATCATTTTTTAAATTTCCTGTGCACCAATCCCAATTGCTCCGTTCCAGATGATGAAAATTTGCAAAAATAAAGGGGAGGGGACAGGGGCAACAAACGGCAGTGGGCCTAGGGGCGCCCACTATGTAAATCCGGCCCTGGTTTTATATCAGATGTCAGATTTTTCGTCCGAAAATTGATCGGCCAGGTTAAAAAAATAAGTTTGCAGGGACAAACAGGCAGCTACCCTTTGTTTTCCTGGCAATATCGCCTGAAATGGACTTTTTAGTTGATGGACAATTCGTACGATCGTTTCGAGACAATCGTGGTCTCGCGGCGATCGGATCTTTTAAAAATCTTTACATCTATGGCCAGCTTAAAGCTAAGTTTACAGGGGATTGGGGGCACGCCGAGGGGTCTTTTTAAGGGTATTACAAATTTACATGCAGCTACATTGCCGGTAAATTTGTAATACCGGCCCTGGCAGGTATTTTACCGGCTTGGCTGGTAAAATACTGGCCGGGGTGGCAACCCGAACTGATGGTGGGCCCCTAGTCTAAAAATTTTTGGTGCGCCCCTGGTAGGGTTGCCACCCTTTCTGGAAAAAAATACCGGGCTTCCTATGTTGTTGCCATTTTTTCCTATTTATAACACTGGCATCAAGCATCATTTTTACAGGCCAGGCAGGTAGAACAGCAGCCACCCTACCCCCTAGTCTAAAGTTTTTTGGTGGGCAACTGGTATCCCAGTCCGTCTCTGGCCAACCCTAACTCAGCAGCAATAAATTAGTCATCCTACTTCTTATAGGGAAAGGGCACCATTCAGCCTGTTCACACACTTGGGGAATAACAGGACACGTTACGCCTATATTTCACACAGTACAAAAGAGTAAAAAGCTGAACATCTCCGTTTTTCCCGCCATTTTATTCCCCGCTGCAGGTCAGTCAGAGAGAGTGGAATGGAACACATTCCCACAGACACCACAGCTATTTATGACGCCCAGCTCCACGCCACATCTCCCTTTCCAGAGTATTCGACGGTGCCCAAAATATAACGCTTCCAGAACAGAAACTGACGTAGGCGGGGCTTGTACACGTCACCCAGGCTGAGCTTTAGTTACCCGGCATGCATTGCAGCCGCTGCAGATAGGCCACGTCCCCGGGCCACGTAGCTCAGAGCTCGCCATTTTAACGGATTGAAGCCAGTGGCAGCAGTCTCAGTGCCAGCTCTCGGGCCACCTGTCCTCTCTTGTCCCCCGGATTCGCTTAGTCTCATTCCCCCTGCGCCACACCAGTCTCCTCTGCAGAGATGAACGTCTTCAGGCTGAGTGGGGACCTGTGCCACCTGGCAGCCATCATCATCCTGCTGCTGAAGATCTGGAACAGCCGGTCCTGTGCCGGTAAGAGATGCTATAATAACTGGGGACAGTGCGGGCTGCTAGTGGGGAGTGTGTAACAGCTGCAGGGATTGGACTCTTGTCTATTCCCCACTACCTGGGAATGCACAGCCCTTTCTCTTTAGGCAGCTGATGATGATGGAGCCTTGGGGAAACTGCTTGGCTGCTGAACTTATATATATACTGTTTTATATAAACTAACACTGTTTTATAACCCAAAACATATCTTATCAAAATGGAGTTCCATGCAACTTTCCAATAGGCATTAGTTAAACCTTTCCAGTGACTTTAAAGTTATTTCAAAATGCAAATGCAAGCAGCCTTTTATTTATCCCTTTCTGTTTTCTTCTGACTCTTGAAACAATGTAGCAGGAAATCTCTCTCCCCTGCAGGTCTTGTTAATGAGCTGGCTTCTGCTTACATTGTTTCCAGTAGTCAGAACCAGCAGTGCAAGGAATAGAAATGGCTTTCCATGGGCATTAACTACTCATAAAGAGTGCAGTCTGTGTACTTGCAGAGCTGCCCATGCCAGGCGTTTACAGCCCCCCAAATTGGCAGTTAAATTTAGTTGAAACAAGACCATAGTTCCAAACCTGTCCATTTGGCCAAGTTACAAACTACGTTCATGAGTGTAAACGTTAACCATATATAGTATCCCGTAAATCCAGACAACTGGCCCACTAGTTACTGCAGAACTTCAACTCTCAGCATTTCCTCGGATGCTATGGGGTGTTCTATTTAAATCGCAGCATGGAGGACCTGCAGATGTATTTTATTTGACTGGTTGAACATGTTTTGCCCTATTTCTAGTGTTTGATCCTTCAGCCCCAGTGAATAGGGTTAAGGTGGCCATACGCTATAAGATCCGCTCGTTTGGCAAGGTCGCCAAACGAGCAGATATTAACCCGATATGCCCACTAACGGCTGGGCAATTTTGGATGAATCCGAACGTTCAGATTACAATACTACGGATGGGCTCAGACAGGTCGCAGGACCGCATCAACTAGCCAATGCGATCCTAGATCGTACAACAAATGAAAACTTGACCAATCAATATCTGCCCGATTTTTGGACTGATATAGATCGGCAGGACCTATCGGGAGCCCACACACGTGCAGATAAGATGCCGAATCGGTCTAAAGGACCAATATCGGCATCTTTAATCTGCCCAAGTATGGCCACCTTTAGTCGATGAGCTGCTTTAGAACGAAGTGGCTTTGTGTAGTTGTAAAATACAGCAGTTGCATCAAGTAATGGTGTTCCACATTAAAGCAAGGACATTGTCTTGTGGCTGCGTTCTGACCTTGGAGCAGGATGCAAATAATGTGCATTGCATGAAAACATTGGTCCTGGTCACTAAATGCTTTGAGGCATGTGAAAGAGCCTGGAACCCAATGAATCAGTGCTTAGCTCTGATGACAGAGACCTGCAGGTTTGAACTATCACTGGATCTGACGTGGCAGCATCCGACTATGAGGCGTGGTGAGACCATTAGCTAAAAGATCCTATTCTAACGTGCCTCCTCGGCACCCTTTCACAGCTGGATCCTGACTTAGGCAAATCACTGGATGCATTGCATTTCTTTTATTACACATTGTATCACCCTTTTAACCTCTCTCTCTGCTGCAAGCATTTTTGTCTAGATCATCAGAACTTTTTTTAGTTACACATCAGCTCTTGCAATATTTGTTTTTCTCACTTGGCTTTGTGGGCTGGGTTACTTAAAGGTGAAGCCACATCATCAGACGTGACTGTTACAATCCACGGATTCTATTCTGTGTTTTAATTATTGCCAAGAATACCGTTTGTTTTATTTCCAAGATCAAATATTTTTTTGTTTTATTTTTGTATTGATAAATAATATGAACGGGCCCTTTTTGCATGCAGCATTTACAACATTTTGCATTCATTCATTTTACTTAAAGCTGTCCATTCTTAAAAGTGATCTCTTTACTATTTACTTTAACCATAATTTAAGGTACAATTTAATTAGTCCTGTTCATTTTTTACCCCACTTTTTTTTTTTTCTTTTTTTTTTTTATTATTGGTTTGCAGCTTTGTGCCCTTTGCATACCAGAGGTATGACTGGAAGTTGCATTGGAGTAGCCCTATATGAAGTCAGATACAATAGTACAAAAAGCAAAACTTTTAGCTGCCGAAGAAGCAGCAGCTGCAGGTTTTTGTTTTGTTTGTAAGCCTTATCTTAAGTGAATAGGTTTGGTGTCACCTGAGAAATAATAACTTGGAAAAGTTAGGATCTAGAGTCAGCTGTGTAGAGGTGGCCACACAAAGACCAATCTGAAATTTTGGAAGGTTTTCACTGGATCAGCAAATGTATAGTATTTTTCACACAGCATTTTCAATACAGACTGACGGCATGGCATTTTTCGGTTTTTTTTATTGCCTGCTGGTGTCAAACCAACCTGTCTGTCATTGCCCTTTGAAACCATGAATGCTAATATTTAATCAGATGTATGGGATCCGTTATCTGCAAACCAGTTATCCAGAAAGCATCGAATTATGGAAAGGCCATCTCCCATAGACTCCTTTTATCCAATAAGGAAAGGAGCAATCTAACATGATGGGCATTGTGAGCCATGAAGAGCATTTGGACCACTACCTTTCTGAGAACCACTTCAATAGTGTTGTGCAGACCTGAACCCAATGGTCACATGGGTATCTGATGTGACACTAATGTAGGTCCTATGGAGACCTGCTGGGTGTCACCCAGTCAACAAGTTTTTCAAACTTTTTCTGCTGGCTCCATTAATGTGTCGGTAGAAGCTGTCAGCAGCTTTTATCATCCCATGTATAGCCAGATTTTGTCAAGGGACAGCTCACCCCCCTGGCGGTGCAATTCAATGTTTCTTATGGCTGAATCAAATCATATGCCTTAAGGGGAGTGCAGCCATTGTTCTGATGCACATTCGTTAGAATGTCAAAAGATAAGCAAATTCCTGTTATCCTGGTGGACCAATGACATGCAGATGAACCCAGAAGGCGTATACTCTGTGGTGCTTGATGCTTCCCTTTTGCCACATTAGGGCAAGGGCACTTGGAGCATAGGCTATGCTGCTGTCAGCCTGCATATTTTGTTGCAGGCTGATAGAAGCAGATCCGCTCCATGCCCCATCTCTATTGATTGCAATAAGATCTGCTAGGGTGCAGTCACACAGAGCGAAGGTTGGCTCAAAATTCAAAAGGAGATGTTTTTGAGATGACCTCCACTGCGCGAAAACTGTTCAGATGGATGAAGCTGAGGCACAGAGTGGATCCACTTATCTCCGCCTGCAAAATCTATGCAGGCAGACAACAGTGAAGCCTAAGCTCTGTTTGTCCTTGCCCTTAAGTGTTTTAGAGGTGGGTAGCAGCCAGAAGGTGCCGAGTGCCATCATGAGAGCCTGAAAATGATCACCTGACGGGAAATAATGCAAATTCTAGAGGTAACAGGAGGAAGTGTGTGAGTAAATGACACTTCTCTATAGATTGGTGGATGTCAACCCGCATGTCTAGTGCATGTGTTGAGCTTCCCTTTGGCATGGCTTCCTATGGCCAGTGTTAGATATATGATATGATGTGATATATGATCACTGCAAGCTTTCTTGAGATATCCGTAATGTGGTCACTCCAATAAGTTGTCCTCTTTAAAGAAAAAAAAAAATCAATCCCCTGCCTGGTTGTGAAATTCAGCAGGCCACTGGCAGCCAGTTTCCAAAATGGAATATTGCAGAACATTAAGTTGGATCAGAACTACAGACACATTACTCCATTCTTTTGGGGACAGTAAATATAGAATTTGTAAGCCAGGGAGCACAGGTGGGCTCAAGGCATTGGGGAAGTCAATAGGCAGAGCGTTCTTGTGCCTGTCATCACCTTTAGTATGGTGTTGGATAATACTCTGATCTGATTGATGTTATGGGACTACAAGTCTGCACATTTCTCTGTGTACATGCCCTTAGGCTACGAGGATTTTTTTGCAGTTAATCATTGATCAATGGCAAGACATTGGATTGGCCCAATCTGTCCTCCAATGCAAAGCCTTAAAACCACTTGGGAGTACATGTGACTGTAAGGATTTAAATGGCATGTGGGCTTCTGGGATTCATGCAGCCCATTTGGCATAGGTGTTTGTTTGTGCAGTCAGTAAATACAACCAGTTCACTATGTCTGGTCTCAAATAATCAACAATAACATGCCCAGGCAAAAATGCATCATTGGCAG
Organism: Xenopus laevis; assembly: GCF_017654675.1. Lineage (NCBI taxonomy): Eukaryota > Metazoa > Chordata > Amphibia > Anura > Pipidae > Xenopus > Xenopus laevis. The sequence goes on along the minus strand of NC_054387.1, from coordinate 111,240,550 downwards.
TTAATAGGTATACCCCAAGAGGGTTCCACCATGCATAACTATGTGCATGAACCATTAAGGGATGTAAAAGCTATAATACTGACTTACTGTCAGATGTGGAGATAAAACTTCACAATAAATATATTACAAGACATCCGAGTCTCACTGATAAAGTCATGGTGATGTTACAGATGTACTCTTCTTCTTCCCTATGGAGTGTAATTACTAAACCCATTCTGGAAGATAATAATGGGTTCCTTGTATCGCCAACCTATAATTAAATGCTGGTCCTTGGAGTTGATATGGTAACCCGGTAATGTGATATGGTAACCTGGTAATGAGCGATTAGATACAGTGTGAACATAGTCCCTGCATTGTGAAACAGGAAAAGATTTCAATCTGTTTGTGTAGCTCTTTCTCAGTTTTGTACTGACCTTGTTTCAGATCCTTTTCTGGTTTATGGAAATCCCATTTCATGCTTAATTGCATCTCCCATCACAGAGAACCAACATATTCGACAACATGTATTTTTTTCTAAACATACACTTAATGTTGAAGTTGTGTTATTTTTGTGACAATACCTTTTTTCCATTCTCTTGCTCCAAACACCTTTAGTCTCCATGTTGTGGTCCTAGTAGATGACTTGCATGGGAGTGGCTCAGCAATGGACTCTGGCCTGAAGGAAGCCTTTTATCATTTCTTTTGTCCTTGTGCCAAGACCCTGTTATCTCCTCCCCTGCTGAATAACATGTCTGCTCAGTCAAAGTACTGCTCTATATAAATAATCTATTACAGGTATGGGACCTGTTATCCAGAATGCTTGGGACCTGGGGTTTGCCGGATAACGGATCTTTCCGTAATGTGGGTCTTCATGCCTTAAGTCTACTAGAAATTCATTTAAACATTAAATAAACCCAATAGGATGGTTCTGCTTTCAATAAAGATTAATTATATCTTAATTGGGATCAAGTACAAGCTACTGTTTTATTATTACAGAGAAAAAGGAAATCATTTTTAAAAATTTGGATTATTTGGATAAAATGGAGTCTATGGGAGACTGCCATTCCGTAATTCTGAGCTTTCTGGTTATTGGTATACGGTTAAAATTGTCCAAAATGCCCAACCAAATCTTTTACACCCTACTGCCTATCGTACAGGCATGTATGTCACCTTGAACTTCATTTCAGTGGACCATGCTGCGATCCTGTAAAGGTGGCCAATTATGATATTTCCTGGAAAAGTTTGTTCGTTTTCAACACACACATGTAGAGCTGAATTGTCTGATATACAGGTAGAAACATAATAATTCTACCTGTGTCTGACGATTCAGCAATAACAATGGCCAATGTACGGGTGCCTTCAAAGGCACCTGATCAAAATTTTCCGGCCAGATCGACAAACCGACCGACATCTGTAGTCTCGTATCCCACCATACATGCACCGAATATTGTACAAAATTCTTTTTTTACAATATAATTGGTGTGTCTATGGCCACCTTAAGATCACAGATGATCTGTCCAAAGGACGTAAACAGAAGTCTTTGGTCCTTCTCTTCCTGTGTTTTCAGGCCTGAATGTGGACTATGTTTCTGGCCGATGGACATCTATTCAGTGCCCGTTAGCCATGTGGTTATATACCCTGGAGTCTTGGCCAAGGTATGACCACGTGTGGCAAATTAGTGGCGTATGACTGATGGTGTGGTTGCTCTTTAGTGATAGCGGACACTTAAAATTACTATTGTGCAATAAAACTTGCAAGGAACTCAAGATGGCATTAAACAGAGACTGCTCTCCACAATCACCCCTGGCCCCTTGCTCGCCACTGCTATGGACCTCTAGGCATCCTTCTCCGGCTTGTGGGAGACAAGCCTGTCTTTGTACCCAATTTCGGCACTAGTCACTAAGCACCAAGGGGACTATGCTCTGCTCTGGAGAAAGGCTAAAATGAAGTAAGCTTTATCAGAAAGGTTGTGTATCTCCTTGATGTCTCCGTTTTATATTAAGCTCTGTGCGGAGATTAGCCCATATTTATACTAGTCGGTGCTCTTTTCTTACTCTTGGCTTCGTTTTGTCTGCAGGGCCAGATATCTGCATTTGCCAGAAGTGTAAACGGTACCATGCTTGGCACACTTCTCCTTCCTACACTTTTAATTCTATGTTCAGTTGAAGATGGTAATATTGAAGGGTGTATTTCGTTTTAACAGACTGAATATGCACAGGATATTGCTGAGCTGTCAGACGTTCTAATATCGTTTTTGTTCTCTTTGCAGGTATATCTGGAAAGAGTCAGCTCCTATTTGCAATGGTGTTCACCACCCGGTACCTGGATCTCTTCACATCATTTATTTCATTGTACAACACATCTATGAAGGTATGTGAGTAATTTAGATCAAGGCTTACTTTTAACTGGAATGAAAAACCGAAAACATAATTTGCCTATTGAAAGACAAATGAATTCTAGCCAATTTTTCAGTTAACCGTTAGTATCATTTATTTGAGATTATTGCCATTGAAATTGTATGCTTGTCCTATTTAATACTCTGCACTATTCTGAATTTTGAAACATTGCAGCAGTAGCTAGTTGATTAACTGACCTGTAAAGAAGCATTCTCTGCTTAATTCTGCTACTCTCTTTCAAGAGACGTAATCCGGAAATGCAAACTATAACTTTTAATTGCAGTCATCGTTACAAATAGCCAGACATGTTGGCCGCAAAGATCGTGTAGAGACCTTCAACCCAGACAAGGCTCCTCAGGGGATTTTCATGGCCCCAAAATGCTTAAAGGGGTTGTTCATCTTTAAATTAACTTCTAGTATGATGTAGGGACGGATAGTCTTAGACAATTGGTTTTCATTTTTTATTAGTGGTTTTTGAGTTATTTTGCTCGTTATTCAGCAGCTCACCGGTTTGCAATTTCAGCAGTCTGGTTGCTAGGGTCCAAATTACCCTAGCAACCACACACTGATTTTAATAGGAGGCTGGAATATGAATAGTAGAGTCCCTGAATAGAAAGATGAGTAATAAAAAGTAGCAATACTATTAAATTTTTAGCCTCAAAGACCATTGTTTTAGATGGGGTCAGTGACCCCCATTTGAAAGTCGGAGAAAGAGTCAGGAGACGAAGGCACATAATTCAAAAACTATAAAAACTAAAACATGAAAACCAAATGAAAAGTTGCTTAGAATTAGCCATTCTATAACATACTAAAAGTTAACTTAAAGGTGAACCAAGATTTTCATATAATCCTGTTTATTAAATAGCAGTTTTCATATTAAGAACTTGTCACACCAAGCCTACAATCTACAGTGGGGAAGAAAAATCCCCTTCCTTTAGTCCTGACATCACTGCACACGGCATTGGACTGTTAGTGGACAGATCAGGTGGATTTCAACAAGAAAATGTATACTCCCATTTCCATGCCAAAATGCGCCCCATCAGTGATGGCACAAAAGGAAGCAGATCATGGCATATCACATCAGGCGGTGACATGCCTCTAATAGTAAAGTACATTTTTCACCTTCTAAAAGCTGCTCTGGGAGGGGGGGGGGTCGCTGACCCTGTAAGCTGTTGTAAATTGATACATTTAGTTGATACATTTGTTATCTTTGTCCCTGCTGAGCAGAATCCCTGAGTTTCATTAAAGGGGTTGTTAAACTTAAAATAGTTAGTTGTTTTTCAGATAGATTACCAGAAAGGACGACTTTTTCCAATTACATTCTATTTTCCATGTGTCGCCGTTTTTCTAATATTGAAGTGTAAAGTGTCCCTTTTCACCTTCTAAAGCAGCTCTGGGAGGGTGGGTCGCCGACCCTTTAAAGTGTTCTAAATGTATACATTTCTTATCTTTGTTCAGGCAGCTGTTGGAATTGATACAATAGTTGCTAATACCCCAGAGATGCTGCTGAGAAATGTATCAACTCAATGTTGCAAAATTGTATTTGAGTCTGGCAGCTCAGTAATTCAGGTGCAAACACCAGAGACACGAACATTCAGCTTTTGGAAAAACAGTAAAAAAAAATAAAATAATGGAAAGTCATGTGAAAAAAAAAGTGTTTGGAAGGTGAACAACCCCTTTAAAGGCAGCTGTTAGAATTGATGCAATAGTTGCACAGATACTGCTGAGAAATGTATCAACTAAATGTAGCACATTGTAACAGTTCAGATGCTCCTGGTTCAATGAGCTGCCAGACTGAAACATCAGAAACAGGAACATCAAATTTTAGATTTCAATTTTGGAAAAAACTGTAAAAAAATCACTCTCACTCTCTCACTCTCTCACTCTCTCACTCTCTCACTCTCTCACTCTCTCACTCTCTCACTCTCTCACTCTCTCACTCTGCTGAACTCCATGCTGGGGAATCAGGTTCACTAAAGGCTTTGGGCCTTAAAGATAGACCTGTGCAAAAGAAGGTGAAGCATTGTATGTATTGCATTTATATAAATAAATATAATCTGAACATTTCTTTGCTATTTTCTCAGGTCATCTATATGGGATGCGCATATGCAACAGTCTATCTGATCTACATGAAATTTAAGGCCACATACGATGGGAACCATGACACTTTCCGAGTGGAGTTTCTTGTAGTCCCCGTTGGTGGATTATCGGTCCTCGTCAATCATGACTTTTCTCCTCTTGAGGTATGTCCGTTATGTTATATGCTGTGGTCCAGTGGTGTGTGGATTCAGTGTGATGAAATCCATACATTCACCAGCTGTGCTGAAAATCAGTAGAACAAGACATACATAGTAGAGGCAGGCATACTTGTCTTTTGGAAATGTTGCCTGCATTCCATATGCATAGCCTATATTCCAGTAATAGTTTACCCGAAGCTGCACTAATCTCTAATATTATTCCAAACTGGATCATCTTTTGATTCTGTTATTTGTAGTTCCCTTTTGTGAAAATCTGAAGGACTGATTCGGTTAAAAGGCAGTGTCAGCTTGGCTGCCCTCAAGCTATTTAAACATACAGTGAAAAATGTATTTGTGTACATAGCCATAATTGTAAGCATAATGTGGCTTTGGAATCTTGCTTATCTCATCTGTGTTTTATGAGATCATATCCTGTGATTGATGTGTTCACTACAATACTGCATTTATATGAGACAATTATGCAGTGAGCAATTTGTGCTCAATAAGGCCTTTACTTATCATGGGGGGAAGTCTAATAACTGTCATTTTTCTGTAGATCCTTTGGACCTTTTCCATCTACCTGGAGTCTGTGGCTATCCTGCCTCAGTTGTTCATGATCAGTAAAACAGGAGAAGCTGAGACAATCACCACCCATTACCTGTTCTTCTTGGGCTTGTACCGTGCCTTGTATCTATTCAACTGGATTTGGCGTTTTTCTTTTGAGGGCTTCTTTGATCTGATTGCCATTGTGGCAGGCGTGGTGCAGACTATCCTTTATTGTGACTTCTTCTACTTGTATGTGACAAAAGGTAAGTCTGGTCCAGTGTATGCACTCTCTGCCTACAGATTGGAAAGGATTCTTCTCTATGCGTAACATAAAACAATACATTTTTTATGTATGCAGGAGCCATAATACTAGATTACTTAATCCTAGGGATGCACCGAATCCACTATTTTGGATTCGGCCAAACCCCCGAATCCTTTTCAAAAGATTCGGCCGAATACCCAATCCAAATTCTAATTTGCATATGCAAATTAGGGGAGAGAAGGGAAAAACATTTCTTACTTCCTTGTTTTGTGACAGTCACACATTTCCCTCCCGTACCCTAATTTGCATATGTAAATTTGGATTCGGTTCGGCTGTGCAGAAAGATTCTGCCGAATCCTGCTGAAAAAGGCAGAATCCAGGACCGAATCTTGGATTCGGTGCATCCCTACTTAATCCATATAGGGAGCAGATAACGCATGGAAGTATAGGTACAATAAAGTAAAATTTCCATAAGTCATGTATTGTGCAGTCAATTTGAGTTCCCCCCCCCCCACCGGAATTGCGTTTTTAACCCTAAATTTACTGATTTTGAGTTTTTCCTCCATTGGCGTTTTTTCTTAAATTAGAAAACATTTGAGGTATGAAAAGAACCCCCAGAAATCTCTAAAGCTTGACCTTTGATAAATCTGCCCCTTAATGTGCCTTGTAAAGACTTTTCTGTATGCTCAGAAAGGCATCTGATCAGTTGAGGGCGTAAGTCCCATACACAGGCCAACACTGACTTGAATTAGTTGTCGTTTTAAAGGCCTGTAAACTAGTGATGTGCGGGCCGGCCCAAAACCTGCGTATTTGGGCAGGGTCCTGCACAAAATCTTCGACCTAGCACTGCTGGCTTCCGGCCCCTAAATGTATAGACCCACCATGCCCCTTTTATGACGGCACTGCAGGGCGGGCCTTTAAATAGAGCGGGAACGGCGGACTGGGTGCAGATTGGGAGGCGGCAGGTTAGGGTCGGGTAGCACACCACTACTGTGAACAGCACCAAACATTGGCAAACCTAATTTATACTATGGTTGTGGTGTGTAGTGCTACTTGTTTTGTCTATGATCCAAAGTATAATCTATAATCTGTATAGATATTTGTCTTATAAAGTGAAAAGGTGAAAAAATCATACACGGTAGTCACATCCCGAAAAAGCCCCCAGTCCAAGGGCCATATAATTTGGTAAAGTCAAACAAAAGCAGAAGTTGGGAGAGACTTACTGTTTATGATTTATAAAAAGTAGAAAATGTTTAATGTCCTAAATGAACAGTAAGTCTCTCCAACTTCTGCTTTTGTTTGACTAACCCTAATTTATAGCCTGGCTAAAGAGTGGATTTTTCTTTGATTGAATTCATTACCATTTAGTTAACTTTTTTTTTTTTTTCACTTTTCTTTGCAGTACTTAAAGGAAAGAAACTAAGTTTGCCAGCGTAAGTGCCAAAGATTGCGACCAGCAGCTGTCCCCTCCACCAGCTGGACAGAACAATCCTCACTTCGTGTGAAGGTTAAAGATGCCTGAAGCAGAGTCAGAAACACTACTTTTATATACCGAACTGCCCAGTTTGCTGCTGGAGAGGCACAGAACAAGGTCCCAGGCCAGCCTCTCCCACAGCAAAATTGCTACATCACCAACGACTCGATAAAACAACCTGATTTGTTTTATGCATCTTGCCTTTCCTGGTTTTATATTCTGATGTATAAAGATTTTTTTACATAAGAAACGTATGCTGTAATGAGCAATTTCAGTGCGCAGTTTCAGTTTAATAGTTGTAAAAGTGAGATTTTTTTTGTGCAGTTTACAACTAGGTTCAAGTGCAAAAATTTTTTTTCCTCCCTCTCTGTTCCAAGCTCATTAAGGGGCGTTTAAGCCCCTTTATCAGATTGTATCCATTTTAACTCCAGTCATTCCACTATAATTTATGTTGTTTTAGACAATACATATTCCAGTTTTCTGATGTTTAACAGTTGCTTCTTTTCTTTTTTTCTATAAACATTCTCTATGGTGGGTGCATGGGGTGGGAGGGGGGTTTTAGACTTTTCTTTCTACTTTTTGTTTCTTTAGAGGATACAAATTCACAAAAAGGTTTCTTTCCAAATAAATTTCTATCACAGTGCATTAATAGTGATGTGTTGTGAGACTCTTTGGCAACAGATCAAAAGCATTGCCATTGGTCAAAAACAAACCTTCACAACTCACTAAAACACACAAAAATAAATTGATCGTTATTATTATTGCTTTAAAGTCCCACATCTGATGAGTACTCAAGGCTGTGGTAGCATAAGGGAAAATGTATGTTGGCCATACAGCGATATTTTTCTTATTCAAAGTGTTTTAAAGAGTACTTGTACTTAAGTATCTTTCATAAAGAAAAACACAGATTTTTGTCAATCTTAACTTGCTCGGGATGTGACATGGATCTGCTGTTTCGCAAGACAGCCAACCAGCTCAATCATCGCAATGACGAAGCCCGATCTAAGGGGCCCTCTTCAGGCACCGACTCATTAATGCCAAAGTCTGTCCTACGCCATTCATATTTTCTTTGGTCATTCAACATTTTAGGATCCTGCAGTAACTGTTCATTGATCTAAAATATCTTATCTAATAAAAGATACTTGTTGGAAATTCTGTAATCGTCGTTGCTGGATAATTTATTTAGAGCTAAGTTTGTCAAGGACTATAAATTTGGTGACCTGTGAATGCAGGTAGTGGAAGGTTGTAGTGAAGGCAAAGGTTTTCTTCGTCATTGGTGCTCTAGAGCAGGGCTGTCCAACTGGCTGCCTGCACCCCCCCCCCTTCTGTGGCCCCCCACATGCTGTGTCTGCTTACCATATGTAAGATTTAAAAGGTATCACTACAGAGAATAACTGGCCCCTGCATTGTTTAAACCTCAAATTCAGACTAATCCCCTGTATTGTTCACACCTGTGATCCCCCTGCATTGTTCACACTTGTGACACCTCTATATTGTTTATACCCCAAAGCCCTGTACTGTTCACACCTGAGACCCAGACTGAAACTGCCCACATTGATCACCTGTTCACACTATTCAAAATGCTAATGGGGCACCAGCACTGTCACTGTATGTCGTACATCTTAGAATGATAGCTTTCCCTGTCTCCTGCTCTGGTCTGCCTTCCTTCCCTGTGTGTGCCATTCTCTGCTTGCCCAGTGCTGCTTGTGTGTGTGTGTGTGCCATTCTCTGCTTGCCCAGTGCTGCTTGGGCGTGCCATTCTCTGCTTGCCCAGTGCTGCTTGGGCGTGCCATTCTCTGCTTGCCCAGTGCTGCTTGGGCGTGCCATTCTCTGCTTGCCCAGTGCTGCTTGGGCGTGCCATTCTCTGCTTGCCCAGTGCTGCTTGGGCGTGCCATTCTCTGCTTGCCCAGTGCTGCTTGGGCGTGCCATTCTCTGCTTGCCCAGTGCTGCTTGGGCGTGCCATTCTCTGCTTGCCCAGTGCTGCTTGGGCGTGCCATTCTCTGCTTGCCCAGTGCTGCTTGGGCGTGCCATTCTCTGCTTGCCCAGTGCTGCTTGGGCGTGCCATTCTCTGCTTGCCCAGTGCTGCTTGGGCGTGCCTTTCTGCTTGCCCAGTGCTGCTTGGGCGTGCCTTTCTGCTTGCCCAGTGCTGATTGTGTGTGCCATTCTCTGCTTGCCCAGTGCTGCTTCTGTGTGCCATTCTCTGCTTGCCCAGTGCTGCTTCTGTGTGCCATTCTCTGCTTGCCCAGTGCTGCTTGGGTGCCATTCTCTGCTTGTTTGTTCTTGGGGTTTGTTAGCATTTGTTGTTAAGGGCCCCTAAGGTGTTTAATCATGTGTTGGGGGGTTGTTGTATTATCCACAAGGGAGGATGAGGCATATGGATTTAAGGGTATGTTTTTAACATGACTTACATTTTTCACATATGAATGATGAGGGATTTCCCTGCAGTGAGCACCAACCATTTGTTTTTTTGGTGTGCTACCACCGTTAACGTGGATATGATCTTAAGAGTTCTTGTGGTAACATGGGTGTGGTTTACAGTGGGTGTGGTTTAAAAGGGGGCATGGCCAACACTGACTTCTATTATAGGCCCTCCACCACATAGGCCAGTAAAATTTTGGCCCTCGATACCCCAGAAGTTGGACAGCACTTTTCTAGAGCAACCTATGCAGCTAGATCTTCAGCAAAGAAGACAACTTTAGGCTCTGCAGTATTCCCCAATGATGCAGCCTGCAATGGTGCGTGGAGGATCAAGGTACCCACCACATCTTAGCTGTGTGGACAGATATAGCTACAAGTATCTGCTTGGGACTCGGTGCAGGCCCTTTGGTGCCTACATGGTAAACATGGCGTTTGTTCAGTATTTTCTTGCTTACTCAGGACATTTCAATTAAAAAATATTCTTGAAAGTTGAAAATAAGGTTTCATTATAGCCTTTGTACAAGGTTTCCAAGTTGGGGAAAACCAACTGAAGGGGAAGGCAGTCTTTGCTTGTGTGACTGCAGGGCTGTGATTGACCATCTCCTTCCTACTGTGTTTCTGGCAGGGACGGCTGAAACACACCCACCCCTCATTTTAAACATGGACTATATTAGATTAATAGAGAGCTTCAATAAAGGGGCCATTTTAAAGATATTAAATTTTAGCCTAAAGTAAAGCCAGCCCCGTATAGTATTCATTATTGCCTACAAGATTGGGGGGCTTTTTCATTTATTGCTGATTTCTCCTTTAAAGGAAAATTATACTCCCAAACAGTGTAGGTCTCTATAAAAATATATCTGGTAAAATAGCCCATATATAAAACCCTGCTTTGTCTCTAAATAAACAATTTTCATACTGTTTTTGCAATATGTGCCATTGGGTAATCCTAAATAGAAAATTGTCAATTTAAGTACTAAGAGCTGTCTCCTGGGATCCTACAATTCACAGTGCACACAAACCAAGGGCACACATACATGTTGGGTCACACGAGGCAATTAATGGACAAAGTTCTCAGAGCTGCATTATTTCTGGTTAGCGCACAGACCAAAATTGTGGCTTAAGGGAACAGATGCAAAAGGCCAATATTTACTTAAATATATATTCCAGTTTGGGAAGATTCTTTAAAATACCACTTAATATGACATAAACTAGGGGTGTCCAAACTTTTTGCAATAAGGGCCAGATTTGGTGAGGTGAAAATGTGTGGGGGCTGACCATTTTGAACCATTAACATCATTTAACTCATTTAAACAAGGAATCGCTTAGCCGTAGCAGTAATATTTGGGCACATTAGTGAAATGATCTGCCACTTTGTCTATAGTGCTGCCTGTGTGCTCAAGGTGTTAGTTATATACACGTACTGGCATGTAGTTTACTGTACTGGCACGTCAGTACGTCTATTGACACTTTCAGCCGGTGTAAATTTGAAGACGGGCCGAATTTGGCCCCCGGGCCGCACTTTGGACATGCCTGACATAAACTGTTGGCTAATTATTCCTTCTGGGGGTATAGTTTTCCTTTAAGGAGAAATTTTAAAACAATTTTTAGATGCCACTGCCCATTTTTGCTTTTTTTTTCCAGCTCTTATTTCTTTTTATACAGTTTATGGGTTCCTAAACTGTGCCATACAGTGTCGGACTGGGACTCCAGCGGCCCACCCAAAAACCTTTGACTAGGGGCATACCAATTAATCTTAGACCAGGGGCCCACTCTGAGTACTATTATTCTTCCTCTCCTCACTCAACCTGTATTCTCCTAGTCTCTTTTCTTTACATACTATAATACAATAACCTGTTATTCCATCTATTTAGCCACTTTGTTCTCATAAAAATAGGGAATGGTCATGAAATAGGCCAAATGTCTAGCAGCATGAGGGTCCACTGACACCTTGGCCCACTGAACTTTTCCTGGTCCACTGGTGGGCCAGTCCGACGCTGGTGCCATATAGTCATGGTCTAACCAATCATGTTGCCTTTCCATTTACTTTCTTTAGGTCTCGTTGAGTCCAGCAGTGAATATGTACCTAATTGTATATTATAAGGGCAAGGACATCTAAATCCTGGCTATGCAGATTTATCTGTCAGTTCTTGGTATCTACGGTACGATAGTTGAGTATCTTTAAGCAACAATTGTTGGAAGGCTGCAAGCTGAATCCTTATTTAGTTATGATTTGCAAGGCTATTCTGTCATCCCATAGTTACTTATGGCAAAAACAAAAAACATGTTCAGTTTCACTCAGTCTTCACCTAAATTGTATTTGTAATGATTCAGCAAAACCGCTCAGACTCACCCCTGCGCCCTTCTGAGTGTCACAGATAGACTGCAGAGGATTCAGTGTTCCCAGACTCATGCAGAGCTCCTCAAACTGTGATTATCCAAGACCAAAAAAATTGTGGGCACATTGCCCCATAAAGTAAAAACCACTGTTTATTGTAACATTAAAAAAACAAGTGCCTGCTGTGAAATGGATACCTAACATGTTTGGGGAAACCCCCTTAATCATACGGGTTACAATAAACAGTATTTTTTTTACTTTATGTGGTGGTGTGCCCACAATTTTTATTCTTTTTTCTCCTAAACTAGCCCTTGTTTTATTCTTAAAGGGATCCTGTCATTGGAAAACATGTTTTTTTCAAAACACATCAGTTAATAGTGCTTCTCCAGCAGAATTCTGCACTGAAATCCATTTCTCAAAAGAGCAAACAGATTTCTTTATATTCAATTTTGAAATCTGACATGGGGCTAGACATATTGTCAATTTCCCAGCTGCCCCTGGTCATGTGACTTGTGCCTGCACTTTAGGAGAGAAATGCTTTCTGGCAGGCTGCTGTTTTCCCTTCTCGAAGTAACTGAATGTGTCTCAGTGAGACATGGGTTTTTACTATTGAGTGTTGTTCTTAGATCTGCCAGGGAGCTGTTATCTTGTGTTAGGGATCTGTTATCTGGTTACCTTCCCATTGTGATAAATCTGCCCCTTATTTGATACAATGTTCAGCAGCATCTCTGGAGTATTAACAACTATTGTATCAATTCTTACAGATGCCTGTAATGAAACCCAGGGATTCTGTTCAGCAGGGACAAAGATAAGAAATGTATCAACTAAATGTATCAATTTAGAACAGGTTACGACCCCCCCTTCATAGAGCTGCATTAGAAGGTGAAAAAAAGAAACTACATTTCACTATTAGAAAAACAGTGACACAGAAAATAGAAAGTAATTGGCAAAAGTCATTATTTCTGGTGATCAATTGGAAAACAGCTAGTTGTTTGAAGGTGAACCACCCCTTTAAAGTGTGACAAAATCTGTCCCTTGCTTATAAAAAAACCACAGAGTACAAATAATTTATTCTGGCCTTAGTTTGAATTAAAACATCCCCTTTTCTCATTCTTGCCCCTGGCACAACTATGATCAGAAAATATAAACGCCTTCTCCTCAAATTTCGGGGCAGATTCACTAAGCGCCGAATTTGCGCTAGTGCCCGATTCGCTCACATCGCAACACTTCGCCAGGCGTAAATTCGCCAGGACATCGCTAATTCACTAAAATCCGAAGATGCGCCCAGGGCGCCGAATGCTGGTAAAGTTGCGCTAGCTTTACTGCAGCAGGAAGTTAAAGTACAATGGACGTATATGCTGCAGCAAATACATTACACTACACAAGCCTGGGAAACCTTATAAAATAAAATAGAGTTGTTATTTTGCCCTACACATGAGCCCACTGTATAGTTTATGTGCCATATGTTAGGAAATGTAGGGGGGAAGCCGGGTACCCCAGAAAAAATGTACGATCTTTTGCAGCCTAACACCCTGAAAAATGAAAAGTCGCCAGTGTTTTTTTGGACTTACAAAAATTTTCAACTATTTTTTGGGGAACTATCTACTCTATTGCACTTCGCCTGGTCTGAGGTGGTGAAGGCAAGTCTGGCGCAAGAGGTAACGTTCAGTAAAATCCACATCTTAGTGAATTTGCATAGTTACGTCCATTCGCCAGAGCACAACTTCACCAGGTGTAAGGGAGAAAATTACCGCTAGGGTCTATCCCCTTCGCTAGCGAAGTTACGCCTGCGCCCCTTTAGCAAATTGGATTAGTAACGAAATGACGTCACGCTGACTAATTTTTTCTAACGTCAGTCACTTCGCCCTTTAGTAAATCTGCCCCATAGTGACTGAGCAACGCTCCAGTGGCACCTATTGGAGCATACCTCCCAACATTTTGGAAGTAAAAAGAGGGACAAAAATTTTTTTCCGCACATAGCGCAGCCATTTTTTTGACCACACCCTTTCTGTGGCCACACCCCCTAACTACCATGTTTGTTTTACAAAATTTGGCAGGTTATGAAAGTTGGAAAATATTTCTCCTTATCTAAACTGTGTTTTTGTGTCTCAAAATTGTTACAAAGTATCTTATTTGCACCTGTTAGCTGTTCTGGGCTCTCTGCTAAAAGCCAATTAAGTGAGAAACTTTGTTTCTTTTTCTGGCTGTTCAGTGCAGAGAAAAGAGGGACTTTCCAGTACAAATGAGGGACTGCGGGTTGAGCTGTCAAAAGAGGGACTGTCCCTCCGAAAAAGGGACAGTTGGGAGGTATGTTGGACTACTGCGGACTCCCATCAGGAAAATATAGTTTTGCCTTTGTTCCCTGGAACAGATCTAGCGAGCAGAGACAACAGATTAGATTAGGACAAAGAGTGGAAGCTGAGGCACTGGTAACAGCGAGCATGGCAACAAGACAACAACAAACTATTTTCTTTATTCCCTAACAAAAGTGAGCAGAAGAAAAATAAACATATTGTGATGGGACGTCCGTAGGCCCCGGTGCCTATTGCAGAAAACTTCCGGTCGCTAGCGCCTTACAATCACGTCATCAAGACTACAACTTCCGGCGTCAACAAATCGTGACACCCTAATCTCGCGAGATGAGATTTGTGACGGGGCGAGATTCGCTGTCAGCCAGGAGCCGAAGCGCTGGGTATTAACTTCAACGCGGCAAGTTTAAACAGCGATCCGGGTCTGTGTAAATAGAATCGTGACTGCTCCCGCCAAAAGCGAGGCTGTTGGGCGCCATGACTGACAGTCCCAGGTACAAGGACCTATAAAACTAATAAATGTATTTCTTTTCTCCCTCCAATACTGACGTATGGCAGCACGTATTGAAACTAGGGGAACAGAACAGAACATTGATTTGACCCCATTTTTTTTTAATGGGAACTGCCTCAAGTCCGTCCCCTTACGCGTGCATTGGGGTTTATAGAGCACTTGTTTTTTTCTTCCTACTAACCCCTATATGTAATAAAAGTCACTAAACTTGCCCAGGAGCAGTAACCCATAGCAACCAATGAGAGATTTGCTTTTAAACAGGTGACCAGTAAATGCAGCCTGCTGATTGGTTAATATGGGTTACTGCTCCTGGGCAAACATAGTGCCTTTTATTACACAACTCCCTTTATTATCCTAAAAACCTGTTATCCAGAGAGCTCTGAGACTATGGTCCCATAGTGTCCTGTTGAAACAAAAGACCGTAGTATAAATACACTGTATAAATCCATGTGGGTGACAACCATCTATTGGTTCATTCTTGTATTTATTTCTACTATCCTGTGCTCTACATTACCTACATACAGAGTATTCTGGATAAAAGATCTCAAACCTGACAGAATTATAAGGGCAACAAAATGTTCTGCTTTTCTGAGTAAGCGCCACTGCCGCACCACCTTAATAGGTAACACCAGGGCCACCTAAGCACGTCGCCAGGGAAATATTTTTTATTCTGAATGGGTAAATGTTCTCTCAAGTGACAGAAGGGCATTATTTGTGATTTAGGCTATAACTTGGGTTGGCTGGGAAATGTCGTTACAGGTGATGGTTATTCCCTTGTTTAATTGCTTGAAATTCTTTTCATTTTCTTTGTCTCACCTACTATGACTTTGTATTGACCATGGCCAGAGGCGTAACTATAGAGGGATCAGACCCTGCGACTGCAGGGGGGCCCAGGAGGTATAGGGGCCCCATGAGGCCATAATTCAGGTCTGGACTGGGAGTCAAAATAGACCATGGGATTCCAATTACAGAGAGGCCCAAAAAAACCCCCACCAGCCCACTAAATAGTGACTTTCTATGCCATCTTACAGCAGTCCCTCTGGCATTCGCCAGAACCCACTGTCGGGCTATTTAAACATATATTTGATAAAATCACATCAAAGAATTTAAGGCTCCTTATAAGTAATAAACAGGAGGAGTCTTAAATAATATATGCCCAACTCTGAATTCGATATCGAGACTTCCCAATCAATTGGTACAAAGGGTGAAAAATCAGGACAACAATTTAACAAAATAATTAATTTATTTATATATAATAATAACAAATCAAATTATTACTTCTTACAAAATCCACCAAATACTTCTTGATATCCACTCAGTACAAACTCAAAATACAATTTACCACCAGATATTAATCGATAAGACCAAAATCATCAACACGGCAAGCATCCACAAGACAATATACACTTTTACTAATAATAAGGTATAATCTAACTTGGAATCAAAAGAGGAATATGTGACTGATCTGGTCTGTTTAAGGAATTCTACCCTCAATCTTTTACTTTCCCATTAAGTCACTAGCTTGGACATCATAATATATATGTACTAATAAAAGGGAAAATAAACCCAAATTAAACAGATTATTCCCAGTTTGCAATGCTGGGAAAGTCGATGTTTAGGGTATATTTATACAATATATAGGAATAACAAATATCCAAGCAGACAACTTAATTGGCATTAAATATAACTAAAATTTATATTTACCAGTTCTCACTGGCCTGTGATGTCACTGGAGCTTTAAGACATCTGATCCTTTTCTTTTATTCGGCTTGTAGTTTAAAAGTATGTTTTTCTCTTTCCAGTTCTCTTTTTCAGTTCTTTCCTTTCTTAGTCTTTCCTTCTTTCCTCCTTCTTTTAGCCCCTCTTTCCTTTTTTTCTTCTCTCTTTTCTTCTTTTTTTCCGTATCCCAGTGTCTCCTAATTTAGCCCTCATTTCTGTCTAAAATTCAACCCCTGGGATTAATCAACTAACCAACTGGAATTGAAGGTTAGTCTCCAAAGTTAAACTATCACTAGATAATTTAAATATTTTTTAAAATGTAAATTATTGACCCCTGGACGTGATGTCCTATACTACCTGTAGATGGCACTATTGCCTCAAACATCGTGGCCAAAAAATATCCAAAATATCCAAAATAGCCTTTGACCTCCTTAGTCTGGTGTTTAAAGGAGAAGGAAAGGCTAAAAATAAATAAAGCTCTAATCATTGGCCGTAAAATGTACATATACATACCATCAGTATTTTTTTCCTACAATTAGTCAGTTATTCTGAAGGTGGAATCAATTTTAAAAAAAGCTTTAAGCTGTTCTGCAAAGTATACCTCTGCTGCAGTCCAGAAATTCTTCTATTCAGGGCACACGCAGGCGCAGTTAGTTTCTGAGGTGCCCTGTACATGCGCACAACGTCGAAAGCTTTCCCCAGCATATAGACGTCACGTGACCTGAAAGGAATTGCTGACCTCGCTGCCCCTGCCTGTTCTAGCTCAAGCGCCAGTAGGATTACTGCTGTCCCGTTGCCATGGAGACGCCCCGAAGTTAAGATAAGTTTGGAAGCTACTGCGCTCCTCAGGAGCAGTACACAGAGATACATCAGCTGCATTCAGGTCTGTCAGACAGTCGTCTGTACGAACACAGCATTCAATTTACAAACTGACGTAGTGGGGTCAAATTCTGGCGAGAGCACAGTAGCATTACAGTGGAGGAAGGGAAGTGACGTGCACAGAGGAATATGGCGGCGGCAAACTTTTAAATAGTGGGGATTTTTCAACTAATACTGTGTGAGAATGGTAAGGATTTGAAAGTTAATAAGGCAGCGTTTCAGGAGAGGGGGTTAAGATGAACATCTGAGAGGGGGTTTATTTTTAAGGCTTTCCTTCTCCTTTAACATTAATGTTGACGTTGTCTCGGACTGGAACAATGCATTATGATTCCTTATTACCTTTGGTACATACAATATAATTGCGAACACACTATCCGTTCAAAATTGGTCTGTTCTTTGATTAATTATTACCCTCACAAACATATAGGCTCTATTCTATGGATAGCTTTTAAAATTCTTTAAGATGTTCCCATCTTATACTCAAACAGACACCAAGGATTATACAACCTTTGACATTTGCTTAAGCTTAAAGTTGTGAAACACCTGGGTCAAAGTTATCCTTTTTAGAAAATAAATTTCATGGATCTTAACCATCCAACATTAATTTGTATAAAACAAAATAAAACACTTATTCCTCATTACTACATGATAGATCAAACATGCATAATATATAAATCATGTATACATAAAATAATAGAAGGTTATATTATATAAAATAGAAACAACTATATGTTATTATTGAGCCTAAATATTCTTATGATTAATTATTCATTTATTTATTTAAAAATCCGACACCACAGATTGCCAGTCCAGTGCCTGCCCTAATTCATACACCGTTTTAATAAATATTGGTGAAACAAGTCATCTGCTAAACATTTTAGGGGTCCTAAAAAATTATTTGCTGTGGGGCTCAGTAATATGTAGTTACGCCACTGCCCGTTGCTCTGTTTGAAAGCGCCTAACAGTCTGAAGTTGTGGTCAACCTTAAAAATAACTTTTATTTGTGAATGGGAGGAGAGGGCCCAAAACCATGGAATGCAGTTACTAGCCTGATTGCTGTACGGAAATGTGGGTGTGGGTCACAATATTATATGACTCCTTTTCCTCTGTCATTTGCCCACTGACAACATCACTGCTGGGTTTATGTATGATATTACTTCTGGTGTTGGTTGGTGCATATTACTGTGTCTATTAAACAACAGTTAGTTGTTGCTCTCTTCTTTAAAGCAGAAGTTCACCTTTATTATCATTACTTTTAGTTTTTAGGTTGTTGCCATTTATTTTTAACTTCCCTCCAAACATGAAAACGGTATCTAGTGTTGTAGAGCCCCTGGGTCCTATAGGTTGGTTAGCCAACCTATAGGACACACAAACATAACAAGCTTTTTGAAAAGTAAACATAATTTCAAACAACTTTGCAATATACATCAATTAAAAAATATGCAGACTTTTCATGATTTTTAATGGTTTGGAACATGTCCCTAAGCCTAGCCCCCTGCTCTCCTGCTGATCTGTCTGACTACTTTGCTGAGCTGGCTGACTACTGCAATGCATTGTGGGTTATGTAGTTCCTGCATGCTGTCTGTAAGCTGTGGAGAAGTTTTTACAATTTGTAACATCAGTGTTTAGTCCCTCCTTCCCTGTTAGGATTTCAAATGATGCAGAAAGAGAAGAACTGGATTTCAGCCTAGGAAATGGCATTTATTCATACTTTTTGAAGAAACAGGTAATTGTGATGCGTATATTAGGAGTTTCTGTGTTATGTGGGCCTCTTTATCAAATTTTGTTTGGAAGCTGGAGTTCCCTTTAAGATTATTTCTGGGTTTTTTTTGTTCTATTTCAAGGCCACCTTCTATGAAATACTTTATTCTGGCCTGGTGGCTAGGGTCTGTGATCTAGTCTAAAATGCCAACTGAAAGGCTCAAATCCGTAGTTTAAACAATGAAGACAACTAAAAATTGCCTAGAATGTAATTGTCTGGACTATATTTATAGCATTTAATAAGCATCACCTTTTTTTATGTAAACCAGGTAATTCTTTAGGGAGGGGATATTCTACCTGCTGGTTTGGGTGCTTTGAGTTACTTGACACGAAGCCATGACAAAGTCAAATGACTTTGAGTCACATGACTTCAAGTCACATGCGGGTACTGGGTGTATTGGGCCGGCCCGCAATGACTTGACTACAAGTCACGGTGCACTTCAAAGCCACATGACTTCTAGCCCACATGACTTCAAAGGCCACATTGGGCTGGTACTTGTGTTGTTATTGGCCGGCCCGCAAATGACTTGACTGGACCAAGTCGACTATGACGTTGACCTACAAGTCACATGACTTGACTACAAGTCCACATGGACTTGACTACAAGTCACATGACTTGACTACAAGTCACATGACTTGACTACAAGTTCACATTACTTGACTACAAGTCACAATGACCTTGACTACAAAGTCACGATGACTTGACTACAAGTCACATGATTGTACAAGTCACATGACTTGACTACAAGTCACATGACTTGAAAGTCAGTCACATGGACTTGAAGTCAAGTCACATGACCTTGAAGTCAAGTCACATGGCCTTGACTTACAAGTCTCATGGGACTTGAAGTCAAGTCCACATGATTCCAGTCATGGCGGGTACTGGGTGTATTGGCCGGCCCGCAAATTACTTGACTAAAAGTGACATGACTTGACTACAAGTCACATGACTACAAGCCACGTGACTTGAAGCCACGTGATTTCAAGCACATGACTTCAAGCCACATGACTTCAAGTCACATGGCCGGTACTGGGTGTATTGGGCGGCCCGCAAATGACTTGACTACAAGTCACATGACTTCAAGTCACATGACTTCAAGTCACATGACCTGAAGTCAAGTCACATGACTTCAAGTCACATGACTTCAAGTCACATGTCACATGACCAAGTCACATGACTTCATGTCACATGGCGGGTACTGGGTGTATTAGGCCGGCCCGCAAATGACTTGACTACAAGTCACATGGCGGGTACTGGGTGTATTGGGCTGGCCCGCAAATGACTTGACTACAAGTATCATGACTTGACTTCAAGTCACATGACTTGAATACAAGTCACATGACTTGAATACAAGTCACATGACTTGAATACAAGTCACATGACTTGACTACAAGTCACTTGACTAAAAGTCACTTGCTCTGCTGTTGATCTGTCTGACTACTTTGCTGATTTGGCTGACTACTGCAATGCATTGTGGGTTATGTAGTTTATGACTTCCATTCACATGGCGGGTACTCTGTGTATTGGGCCGGCCCTCAAATGACTTGACTGCAAGTTACATGACTTGACTACAAGTCACATGACTTGACTATAAGTCACATGACTGACTACAAGTCACATGGCTTTGAAGTCAAGTCACATGACTTCAAGTCACATGGCGGGTACTGGGTCATTGGGCCGGCTCGCAAATGACTTGACTACAAGCCACGTGACTTGAAGCCACGTGACCTGAAGCCACGTGACTTGAAGCCACGTGACTTGATGCCACATGACTTCAAGTCACATTGCGGGTACTGGGTATATTGGGCCGGCCCGCAAATGACTTGACTACAAGTCACATGACTTGACTTCAAGTCACATGACTTGACTTCAAGTCACATGACTTGAATACAAGTCACACGACTTGACTACAAGTCACATGACTTGACTACAAGCCACGTGACTTGAAGCCACGTGACTTGACTACAAGTCACATGACTTGAATACAAGTCACATGGCGGGTACTGGGTGTATTGGGCCGGCCCGCAAATGACTTGACTACAAGTCACATGACTTGACTACAAGTCACTTGACTACAAGTCACTTGCTCTCCTGCTGATCTGTCTTACTACTTTGCTGAGCTAGCTGACTACTGCAATGCATTGTGGGATATGCAGTTCCTGCATGCTATCTGTAAGCTGTGGAGAAGTTTTTACAATTTGTAACATCAGTGTTAGTCCCTCCTTCCCTGTTAGGATTTTCAAATGATGCAGAAAGAGAAGAACTGGATTTCAGCATAGGAAATGGCATTTATTCATACTTTTTGAAGAAACAGGTAATTGTGATGCGTATATTAGGAGTTTCTGTGTTATGTGGGCCTCTTTATCAAATTTTGTTTGGAAGCTGGAGTTCCCCTTTAAGATTATTTTCTGGGTTTTTTTGTCTATTCAGGCCACCCTCTATGAATACTTTATTCTGGCCTGGTGGCTAGGGTCTGTGATCTAGTCTAAAATGCCAAACTGAAAGGCTCAATACGTAGTTGAAACAATGAAGACCAACTAAAAATTGCTTAGAATGTAATTGTCTGGACTATATTATAGCATTTAATAAGCATCACCTTTTTATGTAAACCAGGTATTCTTTAGGGAGGGATATTCTACCTGCTGGTTGGGTGCTTTGAGTTACTTGACACAAAGCAGACTTAAAGTCACATGACTTTGAGTCACATGACTTCAAGTCACATGGCGGGTACTGGTGTATTGGGCCGGCCTGCAAATTACTTGACTACAAGTCACGTGATTCACTACAAGTCACGTGACTTCACTACAAGTCACGTGACTTGAAGTCACGTGACTTGAAGCCACGTGACTTGAAGCCACGTGACTTGAAGCCACATGACTTCAAGCCACATGACTTTCAAGCCACATGGCCGGTACTGGGTGTATTGGGCCGGCCGCAAATGACTTGACTACAAGTCACATGACTTGACTAAAAGTCACATGACTTGAAGTCACATGACTTGAAGTCAAAGTCACATGACTTCAAGTCACATGGCCGGGTACTGGGTGTATTGGGCCGGCCCGCAAATGACTTGATACAGTCACAACTTGACTACAGTCACATGACTTGACTACAAGTCACATGATTACAAGCCACGTGACTTGAAGCCACGTGACTTGATGCCACGTGACTTGATGCCACATGACTTGATGCCACGACTTCAAGTCACATGGCGGGTACTGGGTGTATTGGGTCGGCCCGCAAATGACTTGACTACAAGTCACATGACTTGACTACAAGTCACATGACTTGACTACAAGTCACATGACTTGACTACAAGTCACATGACTTGACTACAAGTCACATGACTTGACTACAAGTCACATGACTTGACTACAAGTCACATGACTTGAAGTCAAGTCACATGACTTCAAGTCACATGGCGGGTACTGGGTGTATTGGGCCGGCCCGCAAATAACTTTACTACATGTCACATGACTACAAGCCACGTGACTTGAAGCCACGTGATTTCAAGCCACATGACTTCAAGCCACATGACTTCAAGTCACATGGCGGTACTGGGTGTATTGGGCCGGCCCGCAAATGACTTGACTACAAGTCACATGACTTGACTACAAGTCACATGACTTGACTACAAGTCACATGACTTGACTACAAGTCACATGACTTGACTACAAGTCACATGACTTGACTACAAGTCACATGACTTGACTACAAGTCACATGACTTGAAGTCAAGTCACATGACTTCAAGTCACATGGCGGGTACTGGGTGCATTGGGCCAGCCCGCAAATGACTTGACTACAAGTCACATGACTTGACTACAAGCCACGTGACTTGATGCCACGTGACTTCAAGTCACATGGCGGGTACTGGGTATATTGGGCTGGCCCGCAAATGACTTGACTTCAAGTCACATGACTTTACTTCAAGTCACATGACTTGACTTCAAGTCACATGACTTGAATACAAGTCACATGACTTGAATACAAGTCACATGACTTCAAGTCACATGGCGGGTACTGGGTGTAATGGGCCGGCCCGCAAATGACTTGACTACAAGTCACATGACTTGACTACAAGCCACGTGACTTGAAGCTACGTGACTTGAAGCTACGTGACTTGATGCCACGTGACTTGATGCCACGTGACTTGATGCCACGTGACTTGATGCCACGTGACTTCAAGTCACATGGCGGGTACTGGGTATATTGGGCTGGCCCGCAAATGACTTGACTTCAAGTCACATGACTTGACTTCAAGTCACATGACTTGACTTCAAGTCACATGACTTGACTTCAAGTCACATGACTTCAAGTCACATGACTTCAAGTCAGATGGCGGGTACTGGGTGTATTGGGCTGGCCCGCAAATGACTTGACTACAAGTCACATGACTTGACTACAAGTAACATGACTACAAGCCACGTGACTTGATGCCACGTGACTTGATGCCACGTGACTTGATGCCACGTGACTTCAAGTCACATGGCGGGTACTGGGTATATTGGGCTGGCCCGCAAATGACTTGCCTTCAAGTCACATGACTTGACTACAAGTCACATGACTTGACTACAAGTCACATGACTTGACTACAAGTCACATGACTTGACTAAAAGTCACATGACTTGACTACAAGTCACATGACTTGACTACAAGTCACATGACTACAAGCCACGTGACTTGATGCCACGTGGCTTGATGCCACGTGACTTCAAGTCACATGGCGGGTACTGGGTATATTGGGCTGGCCCGCAAATGACTTGACTTCAAATCACATGACTTGACTACAAGTCACATGACTTCAAGTCACATGACTTCAAGTCACATGACTTCAAGTCACATGGCGGGTACTGGGTGTATTGGGCCGGCCCGCAAATTACTTGACTACAAGTGACATGACTTGACTACAAGTCACATGACTACAAGCCACGTGACTTGAAGCCACGTGATTTCAAGCCACATGACTTCAAGCCACATGACTTCAAGTCACATGGCCGGTACTGGGTGTATTGGGCCGGCCCGCAAATGACTTGACTACAAGTCACATGACTTCAAGTCACATGACTTCAAGTCACATGACCTGAAGTCAAGTCACATGACTTCAAGTCACATGACTTCAAGTCACATGACTTCAAGTCACATGTCACATGACCAAGTCACATGACTTCATGTCACATGGCGGGTACTGGGTGTATTAGGCCGGCCCGCAAATGACTTGACTACAAGTCACATGGCGGGTACTGGGTGTATTGGGCTGGCCCGCAAATGACTTGACTACAAGTATCATGACTTGACTTCAAGTCACATGACTTGAATACAAGTCACATGACTTGAATACAAGTCACATGACTTGAATACAAGTCACATGACTTGACTACAAGTCACTTGACTAAAAGTCACTTGCTCTGCTGTTGATCTGTCTGACTACTTTGCTGATTTGGCTGACTACTGCAATGCATTGTGGGTTATGTAGTTTATGACTTCCATTCACATGGCGGGTACTCTGTGTATTGGGCCGGCCCTCAAATGACTTGACTGCAAGTTACATGACTTGACTACAAGTCACATGACTTGACTATAAGTCACATGACTTGACTACAAGTCACATGGCTTGAAGTCAAGTCACATGACTTCAAGTCACATGGCGGGTACTGGGTCATTGGGCCGGCTCGCAAATGACTTGACTACAAGCCACGTGACCTGAAGCCACGTGACCTGAAGCCACGTGACTTGAAGCCACGTGACTTGATGCCACATGACTTCAAGTCACATTGCGGGTACTGGGTATATTGGGCCGGCCCGCAAATGACTTGACTACAAGTCACATGACTTGACTACAAGTCACATGACTTGACTTCAAGTCACATGACTTGACTTCAAGTCACATGACTTGAATACAAGTCACACGACTTGACTACAAGTCACATGACTTGACTACAAGTCACGTGACTTGAAGCCACGTGACTTGAAGCCACGTGACTTGAAGCCACGTGACTTGACTACAAGTCACATGACTTGAATACAAGTCACATGGCGGGTACTGGGTGTATTGGGCCGGCCCGCAAATGACTTGACTACAAGTCACATGACTTGACTACAAGTCACTTGACTACAAGTCACTTGCTCTCCTGCTGATCTGTCTGACTACTTTGCTGAGCTAGCTGACTACTGCAATGCATTGTGGGATATGCAGTTCCTGCATGCTATCTGTAAGCTGTGGAGAAGTTTTTACAATTTGTAACATCAGTGTTTAGTCCCTCCTTCCCTGTTAGGATTTCAAATGATGCAGAAAGAGAAGAACTGGATTTCAGCATAGGAAATGGCATTTATTCATACTTTTTGAAGAAACAGGTAATTGTGATGCGTATATTAGGAGTTTCTGTGTTATGTGGGCCTCTTTATCAAATTTTGTTTGGAAGCTGGAGTTCCCCTTTAAGATTATTTCTGGTTTTTTTTGTCTATTCAGGCCACCCTCTATGAATACTTTATTCTGGCCTGGTGGCTAGGGTCTGTGATCTAGTCTTAATGCCAAACTGAAAGGCTCAATACGTAGTTGAAACAATGAAGACCAACTAAAAATTGCTTAGAATGTAATTGTCTGGACTATATTATAGCATTTAATAAGCATCACCTTTTTTATGTAAACCAGGTATTCTTTAGGGAGGGATATTCTACCTGCTGGTTGGGTGCTTTGAGTTACTTGACACAAAGCAGACTTAAAGTCACATGACTTTGAGTCACATGACTTCAAGTCACATGGCGGGTACTGGGTGTATTGGGCCGGCCTGCAAATTACTTGACTACAAGTCACGTGACTTCACTACAAGTCACGTGACTTCACTACAAGTCACGTGACTTGAAGCCACGTGACTTGAAGCCACGTGACTTCAAGCCACATGACTTCAAGCCACATGACTTCAAGCCACATGGCCGGTACTGGGTGTATTGGGCCGGCCCGCAAATGACTTGACTACAAGTCACATGACTTGACTAAAAGTCACATGACTTGAAGTCACATGACTTGAAGTCAAGTCACATGACTTCAAGTCACATGGCGGGTACTGGGTGTATTGGGCCGGCCCGCAAATGACTTGACTACAAGTCACATGACTTGACTACAAGTCACATGATTACAAGCCACGTGAGTTGAAGCCACGTGACTTGAAGCCACGTGACTTGAAGCCACGTGACTTGATGCCACGTGACTTGATGCCACGACTTCAAGTCACATGGCGGGTACTGGGTGTATTGGGTCGGCCCGCAAATGACTTGACTACAAGTCACATGACTTGACTACAAGTCACATGACTTGACTACAAGTCACATGACTTGACTACAAGTCACATGACTTGACTACAAGTCACATGACTTGACTACAAGTCACGTGACTTCACTACAAGTCACGTGACTTCACTACAAGCCACGTGACTTGAAGCCACGTGACTTGAAGCCACGTGACTTCAAGCCACATGACTTCAAGCCACATGACTTCAAGCCACATGGCCGGTACTGGGTGTATTGGGCCGGCCCGCAAATGACTTGACTACAAGTCACATGACTTGACTACAAGTCACATGACTTGACTACAAGTCACATGACTTGACTACAAGTCACATGACTTGACTACAAGTCACATGACTTGAAGCCACGTGACTTGATGCCACGTGACTTGATGCCACGACTTCAAGTCACATGGCGGGTACTGGGTGTATTGGGTCGGCCCGCAAATGACTTGACTACAAGTCACATGACTTGACTACAAGTCACATGACTTGACTACAAGTCACATGACTTGACTACAAGTCACATGACTTGACTACAAGTCACATGACTTGACTACAAGTCACATGACTTGACTACAAGTCACATGACTTGACTACAAGTCACATGACTTGACTACAAGTCACATGACTTGACTACAAGTCACATGACTTGAAGTCAAGTCACATGACTTGAAGTCAAGTCACATGACTTCAAGTCACATGGCGGGTACTGGGTGTATTGGGCCGGCCCGCAAATAACTTTACTACATGTCACATGACTACAAGCCACGTGACTTGAAGCCACGTGATTTCAAGCCACATGACTTCAAGCCACATGACTTCAAGTCACATGGCCGGTACTGGGTGTATTGGGCCGGCCCGCAAATGACTTGACTACAAGTCACATGACTTGACTACAAGTCACATGACTTGACTACAAGTCACATGACTTGACTACAAGTCACATGACTTGACTACAAGTCACATGACTTGACTACAAGTCACATGACTTGAAGTCAAGTCACATGACTTCAAGTCACATGGCGGGTACTGGGTGCATTGGGCCAGCCCGCAAATGACTTGACTACAAGTCACATGACTTGACTACAAGCCACGTGACTTGAAGCCACGTGACTTGATGCCACGTGACTTCAAGTCACATGGCGGGTACTGGGTATATTGGGCTGGCCCGCAAATGACTTGACTTCAAGTCACATGACTTTACTTCAAGTCACATGACTTTACTTCAAGTCACATGACTTGACTTCAAGTCACATGACTTGAATACAAGTCACATGACTTGAATACAAGTCACATGACTTCAAGTCACATGACTTCAAGTCACATGGCGGGTACTGGGTGTAATGGGCCGGCCCGCAAATAACTTGACTACAAGTCACATGACTTGACTACAAGTCACATGACTTGACTTCAAGTCACATGACTTGACTTCAAGTCACATGACTTGACTTCAAGTCACATGACTTCAAGTCACATGACTTCAAGTCACATGGCGGGTACTGGGTGTATTGGGCTGGCCCGCAAATGACTTGACTACAAGTCACATGACTTGACTACAAGTAACATGACTACAAGCCACGTGACTTGATGCCACGTGACTTGATGCCACGTGACTTGATGCCACGTGACTTCAAGTCACATGGCGGGTACTGGGTATATTGGGCTGGCCCGCAAATGACTTGCCTACAAGTCACATGACTTGACTACAAGTCACATGACTTGACTACAAGTCACATGACTTGATTACAAGTCACATGACTTGACTACAAGTCACATGACTTGACTACAAGTCACATGACTTGACTACAAGTCACATGACTACAAGCCACGTGACTTGATGCCACGTGACTTGATGCCACGTGACTTGATGCCACGTGACTTCAAGTCACATGGCGGGTACTGGGTATATTGGGCTGTCCCGCAAATGACTTGACTTCAAATCACATGACTTGACTACAAGTCACATGACTTCAAGTCACATGACTTCAAGTCACATGGCGGGTACTGGGTGTATTGGGCCGGCCCGCAAATTACTTGACTACAAGTGACATGACTTGACTACAAGTCACATGACTACAAGCCACGTGACT
Organism: Xenopus laevis; assembly: GCF_017654675.1. NCBI lineage: Eukaryota > Metazoa > Chordata > Amphibia > Anura > Pipidae > Xenopus > Xenopus laevis. The sequence continues at coordinate 111,212,348 of NC_054387.1, read as the reverse complement.
TGAAGCCACGTGATTTCAAGCCACATGACTTCAAGCCACATGACTTCAAGTCACATGGCCGGTACTGGGTGTATTGGGCCGGCCCGCAAATGACTTGACTACAAGTCACATGACTTCAAGTCACATGACTTCAAGTCACATGACCTGAAGTCAAGTCACATGACTTCAAGTCACATGACTTCAAGTCACATGACTTCAAGTCACATGTCACATGACCAAGTCACATGACTTCATGTCACATGGCGGGTACTGGGTGTATTAGGCCGGCCCGCAAATGACTTGACTACAAGTCACATGGCGGGTACTGGGTGTATTGGGCTGGCCCGCAAATGACTTGACTACAAGTATCATGACTTGAATACAAGTCACATGACTTGACTACAAGTCACTTGACTAAAAGTCACTTGCTCTGCTGTTGATCTGTCTGACTACTTTGCTGATTTGGCTGACTACTGCAATGCATTGTGGGTTATGTAGTTTATGACTTCCATTCACATGGCGGGTACTCTGTGTATTGGGCCGGCCCTCAAATGACTTGACTGCAAGTTACATGACTTGACTACAAGTCACATGACTTGACTATAAGTCACATGACTTGACTACAAGTCACATGGCTTGAAGTCAAGTCACATGACTTCAAGTCACATGGCGGGTACTGGGTATATTGGGCCGGCCCGCAAATGACTTGACTACAAGTCACATGACTTGACTACAAGTCACATGACTTGACTTCAAGTCACATGACTTGACTTCAAGTCACATGACTTGAATACAAGTCACATGACTTGACTACAAGTCACATGACTTGACTACAAGTCACATGACTACAAGCCACGTGACTTGAAGCCACGTGACTTGATGCCACGTGACTTGATGCCACGTGACTTCAAGTCACATGGCGGGTACTGGGTATATTGGGCTGGCCCGCAAATGACTTGACTTCAAATCACATGACTTGACTACAAGTCACATGACTTCAAGTCACATGACTTCAAGTCACATGACTTCAAGTCACATGGCGGGTACTGGGTGTATTGGGCCGGCCCGCAAATTACTTGACTACAAGTGACATGACTTGACTACAAGTCACATGACTACAAGCCACGTGACTTGAAGCCATGTGATTTCAAGCCACATGACTTCAAGCCACATGACTTCAAGTCACATGGCCGGTACTGGGTGTATTGGGCCGGCCCGCAAATGACTTGACTACAAGTCACATGACTTCAAGTCACATGACCTGAAGTCAAGTCACATGACTTCAAGTCACATGACTTCAAGTCACATGACTTCAAGTCACATGTCACATGACCAAGTCACATGACTTCATGTCACATGGCGGGTACTGGGTGTATTAGGCCGGCCCGCAAATGACTTGACTACAAGTCACATGGCGGGTACTGGGTGTATTGGGCTGGCCCGCAAATGACTTGACTACAAGTATCATGACTTGAATACAAGTCACATGACTTGACTACAAGTCACTTGACTAAAAGTCACTTGCTCTGCTGTTGATCTGTCTGACTACTTTGCTGATTTGGCTGACTACTGCAATGCATTGTGGGTTATGTAGTTTATGACTTCCATTCACATGGCGGGTACTCTGTGTATTGGGCCGGCCCTCAAATGACTTGACTGCAAGTTACATGACTTGACTACAAGTCACATGACTTGACTATAAGTCACATGACTTGACTACAAGTCACATGGCTTGAAGTCAAGTCACATGACTTCAAGTCACATGGCGGGTACTGGGTCATTGGGCCGGCTCGCAAATGACTTGACTACAAGCCACGTGACTTGAAGCCACGTGACCTGAAGCCACGTGACTTGAAGCCACGTGACTTGATGCCACATGACTTCAATTCACATTGCGGGTACTGGGTATATTGGGCCGGCCCGCAAATGACTTGACTACAAGTCACATGACTTGACTACAAGTCACTTGACTACAAGTCACTTGCTCTCCTGCTGATCTGTCTGACTACTTTGCTGAGCTAGCTGACTACTGCAATGCATTGTGGGATATGCAGTTCCTGCATGCTATCTGTAAGCTGTGGAGAAGTTTTTACAATTTGTAACATCAGTGTTTAGTCCCTCCTTCCCTGTTAGGATTTCAAATGATGCAGAAAGAGAAGAACTGGATTTCAGCATAGGAAATGGCATTTATTCATACTTTTTGAAGAAACAGGTAATTGTGATGCGTATATTAGGAGTTTCTGTGTTATGTGGGCCTCTTTATCAAATTTTGTTTGGAAGCTGGAGTTCCCCTTTAAGATTATTTCTGGGTTTTTTTGTCTATTAAGGCCACCCTCTATGAATACTTTATTCTGGCCTGGTGGCTAGGGTCTGTGATCTAGTCTAAATGCCAAACTGAAAGGCTCAATACGTAGTTGAAACAATGAAGACCAACTAAAAATTGCTTAGAATGTAATTGTCTGGACTATATTATAGCATTTAATAAGCATCACCTTTTTTATGTAAACCAGGTATTCTTTAGGGAGGGATATTCTACCTGCTGGTTGGGTGCTTTGAGTTACTTGACACAAAGCAGACTTAAAGTCACATGACTTTGAGTCACATGACTTCAAGTCACATGGCGGGTACTGGGTGTATTGGGCCGGCCTGCAAATTACTTGACTACAAGTCACGTGACTTCACTACAAGTCACGTGACTTCACTACAAGTCACGTGACTTGAAGCCACGTGACTTGAAGCCACGTGACTTCAAGCCACGTGACTTCAAGCCACATGACTTCAAGCCACATGACTTCAAGCCACATGGCCGGTACTGGGTGTATTGGGCCGGCCCGCAAATGACTTGACTACAAGTCACATGACTTGACTAAAAGTCACATGACTTGAAGTCACATGACTTGAAGTCAAGTCACATGACTTCAAGTCACATGGCGGGTACTGGGTGTATTGGGCCGGCCCGCAAATGACTTGACTACAAGTCACATGACTTGACTACAAGTCACATGATTACAAGCCACGTGAGTTGAAGCCACGTGACTTGAAGCCACGTGACTTGATGCCACGTGACTTGATGCCACGACTTCAAGTCACATGGCGGGTACTGGGTGTATTGGGTCGGCCCGCAAATGACTTGACTACAAGTCACATGACTTGACTACGAGTCACATGACTTGACTACAAGTCACATGACTTGACTACAAGTCACATGACTTGACTACAAGTCACATGACTTGACTACAAGTCACATGACTTGACTACAAGTCACATGACTTGAAGTCAAGTCACATGACTTCAAGTCACATGGCGGGTACTGGGTGTATTGGGCCGGCCCGCAAATAACTTTACTACATGTCACATGACTACAAGCCACGTGACTTGAAGCAACGTGATTTCAAGCCACATGACTTCAAGCCACATGACTTCAAGTCACATGGCCGGTACTGGGTGTATTGGGCCGGCCCGCAAATGACTTGACTACAAGTCACATGACTTGACTACAAGTCACATGACTTGACTACAAGTCACATGACTTGACTACAAGTCACATGACTTGACTACAAGTCACATGACTTGACTACAAGTCACATGACTTGACTACAAGTCACATGACTTGAAGTCAAGTCACATGACTTCAAGTCACATGGCGGGTACTGGGTGCTTTGGGCCAGCCCGCAAATGACTTGACTACAAGTCACATGACTTGACTACAAGCCACGTGACTTGAAGCCACGTGACTTGATGCCACGTGACTTCAAGTCACATGGCGGGTACTGGGTATATTGGGCTGGCCCGCAAATGACTTGACTTCAAGTCACATGACTTGACTTCAAGTCACATGACTTGACTTCAAGTCACATGACTTGAATACAAGTCACATGACTTCAAGTCACATGGCGGGTACTGGGTGTAATGGGCCGGCCCGCAAATGACTTGACTACAAGTCACATGACTTGACTACAAGCCACGTGACTTGAAGCTACGTGACTTGAAGCTACGTGACTTGATGCCACGTGACTTGATGCCACGTGACTTGATGCCACGTGACTTGATGCCACGTGACTTGATGCCACGTGACTTCAAGTCACATGGCGGGTACTGGGTATATTGGGCTGGCCCGCAAATGACTTGACTTCAAGTCACATGACTTGACTTCAAGTCACATGACTTGACTTCAAGTCACATGACTTGACTTCAAGTCACATGACTTCAAGTCACATGACTTCAAGTCACATGGCGGGTACTGGGTGTATTGGGCTGGCCCGCAAATGACTTGACTATAAGTCACATGACTTGACTACAAGTAACATGACTACAAGCCACGTGACTTGATGCCACGTGACTTGATGCCACGTGACTTGATGCCACGTGACTTCAAGTCACATGGCGGGTACTGGGTATATTGGGCTGGCCCGCAAATGACTTGCCTTCAAGTCACATGACTTTACTTCAAGTCACATGACTTGACTTCAAGTCACATGACTTGAATACAAGTCACATGACTTGAATACAAGTCACATGACTTGAATACAAGTCACATGACTTGAATACAAGTCACATGACTTCAAGTCACATGACTTCAAGTCACATGACTTCAAGTCACATGACTTCAAGTCACATGACTTCAAGTCACATGGCGGGTACTGGGTGTAATGGGCCGGCCCGCAAATAACTTGACTACAAGTCACATGACTTGACTACAAGTCACATGACTTGACTACAAGTCACATGACTTGACTACAAGTCACTTGACTACAAGTCACTTGCTCTCCTGTTGATCTGTCTGACTACTTTGCTGAGCTGGCTGACTATTGCAATGCATTGTGGGTTATGTTGTTCATGACTTCAAGTCACATGGCGGGTACTGGGTGTATTGGGCCGGCCCGCAAATGACTTGACTACAAGTCACATGACTTGACTACAAGTCACATGACTTGACTACAAGTCACATGACTACAAGCCACGTGACTTGAAGCCACGTGACTTGATGCCACGTGACTTAATGCCACGTGACTTCAAGTCACATGGCGGGTACTGGGTATATTGGGCTGGCCCGCAAATGACTTGACTTCAAATCACATGACTTGACTACAAGTCACATGACTTCAAGTCACATGACTTCAAGTCACATGGCGGGTACTGGGTGTATTGGGCCGGCCCGCAAATTACTTGACTACAAGTGACATGACTTGACTACAAGTCACATGACTACAAGCCACGTGACTTGAAGCCACGTGATTTCAAGCCACATGACTTCAAGCCACATGACTTCAAGTCACATGGCCGGTACTGGGTGTATTGGGCCGGCCCGCAAATGACTTGACTACAAGTCACATGACTTCAAGTCACATGACTTCAAGTCACATGACCTGAAGTCAAGTCACATGACTTCAAGTCACGTGACTTCAAGTCACGTGACTTCAAGTCACATGTCACATGACCAAGTCACATGACTTCATGTCACATGGCGGGTACTGGGTGTATTGGGCCGGCCCGCAAATGACTTGTTTACAAGTCACATGACTACAAGCCACGTGACTTGAAGCCACGTGACTTGAAGCCACGTGACTTGAAGCCACGTGACTTGATGCCACATGACTTCAAGTTACATGGCGGGTACTGGGTATATTGGGCCGGCCCGCAAATGACTTGACTACAAGTCACATGACTTGACTTCAAGTCACATGACTTGAATACAAGTCACGTGACTTGACTTCAAGTCACATGACTTGAATACAAGTCACATGACTTGAATACAAGTCACATGACTTCAGGTCACATGACTTCAAGTCACATGGCGGGTACTGGGTGTATTTGGCCGGCCCGCAAATGACTTGACTACAAGTCACATGACTTGACTACAAGTCACATGACTTGAATACAAGTCACATGACTTGACTACAAGTCACATGACTTGACTATACGTCACATGACTTGAATTGAAGTCACATTACTTCAAGTCACATGTCACATGACCAAGTCACATGACTTCAAGTCACATGGCGGGTACTGGGTGTATTAGGCCGGCCCGCATGACTTCAAGTCACATGTCACATGACTTCAAGTCACATGACTTCAAGTCACATGGCGGGTACTGGGTGTATTAGGCCGGCCCGCAAATGACTTGACTACAAGTCACATGGCGGGTACTGGGTGTATTGGGCTGGCCCGCAAATGACTTGACTACAAGTATCATGACTTGACTTCAAGTCACATGACTTGAATACAAGTCACATGACTTGAATACAAGTCACATGACTTGAATACAAGTCACATGACTTGAAAACAAGTCACATGACTTGAAAACAAGTCACATGACTTGACTACAAGTCACTTGACTAAAAGTCACTTGCTCTGCTGTTGATCTGTCTGACTACTTTGCTGATTTGGCTGACTACTGCAATGCATTGTGGGTTATGTAGTTTATGACTTCAAGTCACATGGCGGGTACTCTGTGTATTGGGCCGGCCCTCAAATGACTTGACTGCAAGTTACATGACTTGACTACAAGTCACATGACTTGACTATAAGTCACATGACTTGACTACAAGTCACATGGCTTGAAGTCAAGTCACATGACTTCAAGTCACATGGCGGGTACTGGGTCATTGGGCCGGCTCGCAAATGACTTGACTACAAGCCACGTGACTTGAAGCCACGTGACCTGAAGCCACGTGACTTGAAGCCACGTGACTTGATGCCACATGACTTCAAGTCACATTGCGGGTACTGGGTATATTGGGCCGGCCCACAAATGACTTGACTACAAGTCACATGACTTGACTACAAGTCACATGACTTGACTTCAAGTCACATGACTTGACTTCAAGTCACATGACTTGACTTCAAGTCACGTGACTTGAATACAAGTCACGTGACTTGACTACAAGTCACGTGACTTGACTACAAGTCACGTGACTTGAAGCCACGTGACTTGAAGCCACGTGACTTGACTACAAGTCACATGACTTGAATACAAGTCACATGGCGGGTACTGGGTGTATTGGGCCGGCCCGCAAATGACTTGACTACAAGTCACATGACTTGACTACAAGTCACTTGACTACAAGTCACTTGCTCTCCTGCTGATCTGTCTGACTACTTTGCTGAGCTAGCTGACTACTGCAATGCATTGTGGGATATGCAGTTCCTGCATGCTATCTGTAAGCTGTGGAGAAGTTTTTACAATTTGTAACATCAGTGTTTAGTCCCTCCTTCCCTGTTAGGATTTCAAATGATGCAGAAAGAGAAGAACTGGATTTCAGCATAGGAAATGGCATTTATTCATACTTTTTGAAGAAACAGGTAATTGTGATGCGTATATTAGGAGTTTCTGTGTTATGTGGGCCTCTTTATCAAATTTTGTTTGGAAGCTGGAGTTCCCCTTTAAGATTATTTCTGGGTTTTTTTGTCTATTCAGGCCACCCTCTATGAATACTTTATTCTGGCCTGGTGGCTAGGGTCTGTGATCTAGTCTAAATGCCAAACTGAAAGGCTCAATACGTAGTTGAAACAATGAAGACCAACTAAAAATTGCTTAGAATGTAATTGTCTGGACTATATTATAGCATTTAATAAGCATCACCTTTTTTATGTAAACCAGGTATTCTTTAGGGAGGGATATTCTACCTGCTGGTTGGGTGCTTTGAGTTACTTGACACAAAGCAGACTTAAAGTCACATGACTTTGAGTCACATGACTTCAAGTCACATGGCGGGTACTGGGTGTATTGGGCCGGCCTGCAAATTACTTGACTACAAGTCACGTGACTTCACTACAAGTCACGTGACTTCAAGCCACATGACTTCAAGCCACATGACTTCAAGCCACATGGCCGGTACTGGGTGTAATGGGCCGGCCCGCAAATGACTTGACTACAAGTCACATGACTTGACTACAAGTCACATGACTACAAGCCACGTGACTTAAAGCTACGTGACTTGATGCCACGTGACTTGATGCCACGTGACTTGATGCCACGTGACTTCAAGTCACATGGCCGGTACTGGGTATATTGGGCTGGCCCGCAAATGACTTGACTTCAAGTCACATGACTTTACTTCAAGTCACATGACTTGACTTCAAGTCACATGACTTGAATACAAGTCACATGACTTGAATACAAGTCACATGACTTCAAGTCACATGACTTCAAGTCACATGACTTCAAGTCACATGGCGGGTACTGGGTGTATTGGGCCGGCCCGCAAATGACTTGACTACAAGTCACATGACTTGACTACAAGCCACGTGACTTGAAGCCACGTGACTTGAAGCCACGTGACTTGAAGCCACGTGACTTGAAGCCACGTGACTTGAAGCCACGTGACTTGAAGCCACGTGACTTGAAGCCACGTGACTTGATGCCACGTGACTTGATGCCACGTGACTTGATGCCACGTGACTTGATGCCACGTGACTTCAAGTCACATGGCGGGTACTGGGTATATTGGGCTGGCCCGCAAATGACTTGCCTTCAAGTCACATGACTTGACTACAAGTCACATGACTTGAATACAAGTCACATGACTTGAATACAAGTCACATGACTTGAATACAAGTCACATGACTTCAAGTCACATGACTTCAAGTCACATGACTTCAAGTCACATGGCGGGTACTGGGTGTATTGGGCCAGCCCGCAAATAATTTGACTACAAGTCACATGACTTGACTACAAGTCACATGACTACAAGCCACGTGACTTGAAGCCACGTGGCTTGAAGCCATGTGACTTGATGCCACATGACTTCAAGTCACATGGTGGGTACTGGGTATATTGGGCCGGCCCGCAAATGATTTGACTACAAGTCATGATGACTTGACTTCAAAGTTCACTTGACTACAAGTCACATGACTTGACTATACGTCACAATGACTTGACTAATATGTCACATGACTTGACTTGAAGTCACATGACTTGAATTGAAGTCACATGACTTGAATTGAAGTCACATGATTTGAAGTCAAGTCACATGATTTGAAGTCAAGTCACATGACTTCAAGTCACATAACTTCAAGTCACATGGCGGGTACTGGGTGTATTAGGCCGGCCCGCAAATGACTTGACTACAAGTCACATGACTTGACTTCATGTCACATGACTTGAATACAAGTCACATGACTTGAATACAAGTCACATGACTTCAAGTCACATGGCGGGTACTGGGTGTATTGGGCCGGCCCGCAAATGACTTGACTACAAGTCACATGACTTGACTACAAGTCACATGACTACAAGCCACGTGACTTGAAGCCACGTGACTTGATGCCACGTGACTTGATGCCACGTGACTTCAAGTCACATGGCGGGTACTGGGTATATTGGGCTGGCCCGCAAATGACTTGACTTCAAATCACATGACTTTACTTCAAGTCACATGACTTGACTTCAAGTCACATGACTTGAATACAAGTCACATGACTACAAGTCACATGACTTCAAGTCACATGGCGGGTACTGGGTGTATTGGGCCGTCCCGCAAATAACTTGACTACAAGTCACATGACTTGACTACAAGTCACATGACTACAAGCCACGTGACTTGAAGCCACGTGGCTTGAAGCCATGTGACTTGATGCCACATGACTTCAAGTCACATGGCGGGTACTGGGTGTATTGGGCCGGCCCGCAAATGACTTGACTACAAGTCACATGACTTGACTACAAGTCACATGATTTGACTACAAGTCACATGATTTGACTACAAGCCACGTGAGTTGAAGCCACGTGAGTTGAAGCCACGTGACCGGATGCCACATGACTTGATGCCACATGACTTCAAGTCACATGGCAGGTACTGGGTGTATTGGGCCGGCCCGCAAATGACTTGACTACAAGTCACATGACTTGAATACAAGTCACATGACTTGACTATACGTCACATGACTTGACTACAAGTCATATGACTTGATTTGAAGTCCATGCTTGAATCAAAGTCACATGACTTGAAGTCAAGTCCACATGACTTTGAAGTCAAGTCACATGACTTGAAGTCAAGTCACATGACTTGAAGTCAAGTCACATGACTTGAGTCAAGTCACATGACTTCAGTCAAGTATGACTTGAAGTCAAGTCACATGACTTCCAAGTCAACGTTCACATGACTTCAAGTCAAGTCACATGACTTCAAGTCAAGTCACATGACTTCAAGTCAAGTCACATGACTTCAAGTCAAGTCACATGACTTCAAGTCAAGTCACATGACTTCAAGTCAAGTCACATGACTTCAAGTCAAGTCACATGACTTCAAGTCAAGTCACATGACTTCAAGTCAAGTCACATGACTTCAAGTCAAGTCACATGACTTCAAGTCAAGTCACATGACTTCAAGTCAAGTCACATGACTTCAAGTCAAGTCACATGACTTCAAGTCAAGTCACATGACTTCAAGTCAAGTCACATGACTTCAAGTCACATGACTTCAAGTCACATGGCGGGTACTCGGTGTATTGGGCCGGCCCGCAAATGACTTGGCTACAAGTCACATGACTTGAATACAAGTCACATGACTTCAATACAAGTCACATGACTTCAATACAAGTCACATGACTTCAATACAAGTCACATGACTTCAATACAAGTCACGTGACTTCAAGTCACATGGCCGGAACTGGGTGTATTGTGCGGGTCTGTGATCTAGTCTAAATGCAAACTGAAAGGTCAATCCGTAGTTGACACAATGAAAAACTAAAAACTGCCTGTAGTAATTGTCTGGACTATATTATAGCATTTAATAAGCATACCTTTTTTATGGTAAACCAGGTATTTCTTTAGGGAGGGATTTCTACCTGCTGTTGGGTGCTTTTGAGTTACTGAACAAAGCAAGACTTAAAGTCAACATGATTTGAGTCACATGTCTTCAGTACATGGCGGGTACTGGGTGTATTGGGCCGGCCTGCAAATTACTTGACTAAAGTCAGTGAACTTGAAACCACGTGACTTGAAGCACGTGCCTCAAGCACGTGACTTCAAGCCACATGACTTCAAGCCACATGCCGGTCTGGGTGTATTGGGCGGCCCGCAATGACTTGACTAAAAGTCACAGGACTTGACTAAGAAGTCACATGAACTTGAAGTTCACCTGACTTGAAATCAAGTCACATGACTTCAAGTCACATGCGGCGGTACTGGTGTATGGGCCGGCCCGCAAATGACTTGACTACAAGTCACATGACTTGACTACAAGTCACATGATACAAGCCACGTGAGTTGAAGCCCACGTGACTTGAAGCCACGTGACTTGAAGCCACGTGACTTGATGCCACGTGACTTTGATGCCACATGACTTGATGCCACATGACTTCAAGTCACATGCGGGTACTGGGTGTATTGGTCGGCCCCGCAAATGACTTGACTACAAGTCACATGACTTGACTACCAAGTCACATGACTTGACTACAAGTCACATGACTTGACTACAAGTCACATGACTTGACTACAAGTCACATGACTTGACTACAAGTCACATGACTTGACTACAAGTCACATGACTTGACTACAAGTCACATGACTTGACTACAAGTCACATGACTTGACTACAATCACATGACTTGAAGTCAGTCACATGATTCAAGTCACATGGCGGGTACTGGGTGTATTGGGCCGGCCCGCAAATAATTTACTACAAGTCACGATGACTAAAGCCACGTGAACTTGAAGCCACGTGATTCAACGCCACATGAACTGTAAGCCCATGACTTCAAGTCACATGGCGGTACTGGGTGTATTGGGCGGCCGCAAATGACTTGACTACAAGTCGCATGCCTTGATACAAGTTCAGCATGAATTGACTACCAAGTCACCATGACTTGATACATACATGACTTGACTAAAGTCACATGACTTGACTACAAGTTACATGACTTGACTACAAGTACATGATTCAAGTCAGTCACATGAACTTCAATCCACATGGCGGTACTGGTGCATTGGGGCCAGCCGCAAAATGACTGACTACAAGTCACATGACTTGACTACAAGCCACGTGACTCAAGTCACATGGCGGGTACTGGGTATATTGGGCTGGCCCGAACTGATTGACTTCACGTCAAATGATTTACTTCAGTCACATGAACTTGATTCAAAGTCACATGATTAATACAGTCACATGAACTTGATACAGTCACATGACTTCAAGTCAATGGCGGGTACTGGGGGTAATGGGCCGGCGCAAATGCTTGACTACAAGTCACTGACGACTACAAAGCACTGGACTTGAGCTACGTGACTTGAAAGCTACGTGACTTGATGCCACGTGACTTGAATGCACGTGACTTGATGCACGTGACTGATGCCACGTGACTTCAAGTCAGCATGGCGGGTAACTGTGGTATATTGGGCTGCCCGCAAATGCACTTGACTTCAAAGTCACTGACTTGACTTCAGTCACATGACTTGACTTCCAAGTCACATGACTGACTTCAAGTCACATGATTGACTTGCAGTCCCAGTGACTTCAAGTCACATGACTTCAAGTCACATGGCGGGTACTGGGTGTATTGGGCTGGCCCGCAAATGAATGACCTACAGTCACATGACTTGACTACAAAGTAATGACTACAACCACGTGACTAAGCAGTGCTTGACATGCACGTGACTTGAGCCACGTGACTTGATGCCACGTGATTGATGCACGTGCTTGAATGCACGTGACTTCAAAGTCACATGGCGGGTAACGGGTATGATTGGCTGGCCCGACAATGACTTGCTTCAAGTCACATGCCTTGAACTTCAAGTCACATGACTGAACTCAGTCAACATGACTTAATACAGTCCATGACTTGAATACAAAGTCACATGACTTGAATACAAGTCAACAATGACTTAAGTCACATGACTTCAAGTCACATGACTCAGTCACATGACTTCAAGTCACATGGCGGTACTGGTGGTATTGGGCCGGCCGCAATAACTGACTACAATCCACATGATGACTACAAGTCACATGATTGACTAACAAGTCAGCGACTTGACTACAAGTACATGAAATTTGACTCAGTCACATGACTTGACTACAAGTCACTTGACTATAAGTCACTTGTCTCTGTGATCTGTCTGACTACTTTGCTGAGCTGGCTGACTATTGATGCATTGTGGGTTTTTTTTAGATTTGTTTCATGACTTCAAGCACATGGCGGGTACTGGGTGTATTGGGCCGGCCCGCAAATGACTTGACTACAAGTCACATGACTTGACTACAAGTCACATGACTTGACTACAAGTCACATGACTTGACTACAAGTCACATGACTTGACTACAAGTCACATGACTTGACTACAAGTCACATGACTTGACTACAAGTCACATGACTTGACTACAAGTCACATGACTACAAGCCACGTGACTTGAAGCCACGTGACTTGATGCCACGTGACTTGATGCCACGTGACTTGATGCCACGTGACTTGATGCCACGTGACTTCAAGTCACATGGCGGGTACTGGGTATATTGGGCTGGCCCGCAAATGACTTGCCTTCAAGTCACATGACTTTACTTCAAGTCACATGACTTGACTTCAAGTCACATGACTTGAATACAAGTCACATGACTTGAATACAAGTCACATGACTTGAATACAAGTCACATGACTTGAATACAAGTCACATGACTTCAAGTCACATGGCGGGTACTGGGTGTATTGGGCTGGCCCGCAAATGACTTGACTTCAAATCACATGACTTGACTACAAGTCACATGACTTCAAGTCACATGACTTCAAGTCACATGGCGGGTACTGGGTGTATTGGGCCGGCCCGCAAATTACTTGACTACAAGTGACATGACTTGACTACAAGTCACATGACTACAAGCCACGTGACTTGAAGTCACATGGCGGGTACTGGGTATATTGGGCTGGCCCGCAAATGACTTGACTTCAAATCACATGACTTGACTACAAGTCACATGACTTCAAGTCACATGACTTCAAGTCACATGGCGGGTACTGGGTGTATTGGGCCGGCCCGCAAATTACTTGACTACAAGTGACATGACTTGACTACAAGTCACATGACTACAAGCCACGTGACTTGAAGCCACGTGATTTCAAGAGCCACATGACTTCAAGCCACATGACTTCAAGTCACATGGCCGGTACTGGGTGTATTGGGCCGGCCCGCAAATGACTTGACTACAAGTCACATGACTTCAAGTCACATGACTTCAAGTCACATGACCTGAAGTCAAGTCACATGACTTCAAGTCACATGACTTCAAGTCACATGACTTCAAGTCACATGTCACATGACCAAGTCACATGACTTCATGTCACATGGCGGGTACTGGGTGTATTGGGCCGGCCCGCAAATGACTTGTTTACAAGTCACATGACTTGACTACAAGTCACATGACTACAAGCCACGTGACTTGAAGCCACGTGACTTGATGCCACATGACTTCAAGTCACATGGCGGGTACTTGGTATATTTGGGCCGGCCTGCAAATGACTTGACTACAAGTCACATGACTTGACTTCAAGTCACATGACTTGAATACAAGTCACATGACTTGACTACAAGTCACATGACTTGACTATACGTCACATGACTTGACTACAAGTCATATGACTTGAATTGAAGTCACATGACTTCAAGTCACATGACTTCAAGTCACATGACTTCAAGTCACATGACTTCAGTCACATGACTTCAAGTCACATGTCACATGACCAAGTCACATGACTTCAAGTCACATGGCGGGTACTGGGTGTATTAAGCCGGCCCGCCAAATGACTTGACTACAAGTATCATGACCTGACTTCAAGTCACATGACTTGACTTCAAGTCACATGACTTGACTTCAAGTCACATGACTTGACTTCAAGTCACATGACTTGACTTCAAGTCACATGACTTGAATACAAGTCACATGACTTGAATACAAGTCACATGACTTGAATACAAGTCACATGACTTGAATACAAGTCACATGACTTGAATACAAGTCACATGACTTCAAGTCACATGGCGGGTACTGGGTGTATTGGGCCGGCCCGCAAATGACTTGACTACAAGTCACATGACTTGACTACAAGTCACATGACTACAAGCCACGTGACTTGAAGCCACGTGAATTGAAGCCACGTGACTTGATGCCACGTGACTTCAAGTCACATGGCGGGTACTGGGTATATTGGGCCGGCCCGCAAATGTCTTGACTACAAGTCACATGACTTGACTTCAAGTCACATGACTTGACTTCAAGTCACATGACTTGAATACAAGTCACATGACTTGAATACAAGTCACATGACTTGAATACAAGTCAATGACTTGAATACAAGTCACATGACTTCAAGTCACATGGCGGGTACTGGGTGTATTTGGCCGGCCCGCAAATGACTTGACTACAAGTCACTTGCTCTCCTGCTGATCTGTCTGACTACTTTGCTGAGCTGGCTGACTACTGCAATGTATTGTGGGATATGTAGTTCCTGCATGCTGTCTGTAAGCTGTGGAGAAGTTTTTACAATTTGTAACATCAGTGTTTAGTCCCTCCTTCCCTGTTAGGATTTCAAATGATGCAGAAAGAGAAGAACTGGATTTCAGCCTAGGAAATGGCATTTATTCATACTTTTTGAAGAAACAGGTAATTGTGATGCGTATATTAGGAGTTTCTGTGTTATGTGGGCCTCTTTATCAAATTTTGTTTGGAAGCTGGAGTTCCCCTTTAAGATTATTTCTGGTTTTTTTTTGTCTATTCAGGCCACCTTCTATGAATACTTTATTCTGGCCTGGTGGCTAGGGTCTGTGATCTAGTCTAAATGCCAAACTGAAAGGCTCAATCCGTAGTTTAAACAATGAAGACCAACTAAAAATGGCTTAGAATGTTATTGTCTGGACTATATTATAGCATTTAATAAGCATCACCTTTTTTATGTAAACCAGGTATTCTTTAGGGAGGGATATTCTACCTGCTGGTTGGGTACTTTGAGTTACTTGACACGAAGCAGACTTAAAGTCACATGACTTTGAGTCACATGACTTCAAGTCACATGGCGGGTACTGGGTGTATTGGGCCGGCCCGCAAATGACTTGACTACAAGTCACGTGACTTCAAGCCACATGACTTCAAGCCACATGGCTGGTACTGGGTGTATTGGGCCGGCCCGCAAATGACTTGACTACAAGTCACATGACTTGACTACAAGTCACATGACTTGACTACAAGTCACCATGACTTGACTACAAGTCACATGACTTGACTACAAGTCACATGACTTGAAGTCAAGTCACATGATTCCAAGTCACATGGCGGGTACTGGGTGTATTGGGCCGGCCCGCAAATAACTTTACTACAAGTCACATGACTACCAAGCCACGTGACTTGAAGCCACGTGATTTCAAGCCACATGACTTCAAGCCACATGACTTCAAGTCACATGGCCGTTACTGGGTGTATTGGGCCGGCCCGCAAATGACTTGACTACAAGTCACATGACTTGACTACAAGTCACATGACTTGACTACAAGTCACATGACTTGACTACAAGTCACATGACTTGACTACAAGTCACATGACTTGACTACAAGTCACATGACTTGACTACAAGTCACATGACTTGACTACAAGTCACATGACTTCAAGTCAAGTCACATGACTTCAAGTCACATGGCGGGTACTGCGGTGCATTGGGCCAGCCCGCAAATGACTTGACTACAAGTCACATGACTTGACTACAAGCCACGTGACTTGAAGCCACGTGACTTGATGCCACGTGACTTCAAGTCACATGGCGGGTACTGGGTATATTGGGCTGGCCCGCAAATGACTTGACTTCAAGTCACATGACTTTACTTCAAGTCACATGACTTGACTTCAAGTCACATGACTTGAATACAAGTCACATGACTTGAATACAAGTCACATGACTTCAAGTCACATGGCGGGTACTGGGTGTAATGGGCCGGCCCGCAAATGACTTGACTACAAATCACATGACTTGACTACAAGTCACATGACTTGACTACAAGCCACGTGACTTGAAGCTACGTGACTTGAAGCTACTTGACTTGATGCCACGTGACTTGATGCCACGTGACTTGATGCCACGTGACTTGATGCCACGTGACTTCAAGTCACATGGCGGGTACTGGGTATATTGGGCTGGCCCGCAAATGACTTGACTTCAAGTCACATGACTTGACTTCAAGTCACATGACTTGACTTCAAGTCACATGACTTGACTTCAAGTCACATGACTTCAAGTCACATGACTTCAAGTCACATGACTTCAAGTCACATGGCGGGTACTGGGTGTATTGGGCTGGCCCGCAAATGACTTGACTACAAGTCACATGACTTGACTACAAGTAACATGACTACAAGCCACGTGACTTGAAGCCACGTGACTTGATGCCACGTGACTTGATGCCACGTGACTTGATGCCACGTGACTTCAAGTCACATGGCGGGTACTGGGTATATTGGGCTGGCCCGCAAATGACTTGCCTTCAAGTCACATGACTTTACTTCAAGTCACATGACTTGACTTCAAGTCACATGACTTGAATACAAGTCACATGACTTGAATACAAGTCACATGACTTGAATACAAGTCACATGACTTGAATACAAGTCACATGACTTCAAGTCACATGACTTCAAGTCACATGACTTCAAGTCACATGACTTCAAGTCACATGGCGGGTACTGGGTGTATTGGGCCGGCCCGCAAATAACTTGACTACAAGTCACATGACTTGACTACAAGTCACATGACTTGACTACAAGTCACATAACTTGACTACAAGTCACATAACTTGACTACAAGTCACATGACTTGACTACAAGTCACTTGACTACAAGTCACTTGCTCTCCTGTTGATCTGTCTGACTACTTTGCTGAGCTGGCTGACTATTGCAATGCATTGTGGGTTATGTTGTTCATGACTTCAAGTCACATGGCGGGTACTGGGTGTATTGGGCCGGCCCGCAAATGACTTGACTACAAGTCACATGACTTGACTACAAGTGACATGACTTGACTACAAGTCACATGACTTGACTACAAGTCACATGACTTGACTACAAGTCACATGACTTGACTACAAGTCACATGACTACAAGCCACGTGACTTGAAGCCACGTGACTTGATGCCACGTGACTTGATGCCACGTGACTTCAAGTCACATGGCGGGTACTGGGTATATTGGGCTGGCCCGCAAATGACTTGACTTCAAATCACATGACTTGACTACAAGTCACATGACTTCAAGTCACATGACTTCAAGTCACATGGCGGGTACTGGGTGTATTGGGCCGGCCCGCAAATTGCTTGACTACAAGTGACATGACTTGACTACAAGTCACATGACTACAAGCCACGTGACTTGAAGCCACGTGATTTCAAGCCACATGACTTCAAGCCACATGACTTCAAGTCACATGGCCGGTACTGGGTGTATTGGGCCGGCCCGCAAATGACTTGACTTCAAGTCACATGACTTCAAGTCACATGACTTCAAGTCACATGACCTGAAGTCAAGTCACATGACTTCAAGTCACATGACTTCAAGTCACATGTCACATGACCAAGTCACATGACTTCATGTCACATGGCGGGTACTGGGTGTATTGCGCCGGCCCGCAAATGACTTGTTTGCAAGTCACATGACTTGACTACAAGTCACATGACTACAAGCCACGTGACTTGAAGCCACGTGACTTGAAGCCACGTGACTTGATGCCACATGACTTCAAGTCACATGGGCGGGTACTTGGTATATTGGGCCGGCCTGCAAATGACTTGACTACAAGTCACATGACTTGACTTCAAGTCACATGACTTGAATACAAGTCACATGACTTGACTACAAGTCACATGACTTGACTATACGTCACATGACTTGACTACAAGTAATATGACTTGAATTGAAGTCACATGACTTCAAGTCACATGACTTCAAGTCAAGTCACATGACTTCAAGTCACATGACTTCAAGTCACATGTCACATGACCAAGTCACATGACTTCAAGTCACATGGCGGGTACTGGGTGTATTAAGCCGGCCCGCATATGACTTGACTACAAGTATCATGACCTGACTTCAAGTCACATGACTTTGACTTCAAGTCACATGACTTGACTTCAAGTCACATGACTTGACTTCAAGTCACATGACTTGACTTCAAGTCACATGACTTGACTTCAAGTCACATGACTTGACTTCAAGTCACATGACTTGACTTCAAGTCACATGACTTGAATACAAGTCACATGACTTGAATACAAGTCACATGACTTGAATACAAGTCACATGACTTCAGTCACATGACTTCAAGTCACATGGCGGGTACTGGGTGTATTGGGCCGGCCCGCAAATGACTTGACTACAAGTCACATGACTTGACTACAAGTCACATGACTACAAGCCACGTGACTTGAAGCCACGTGACTTGATGCCACGTGACTTGATGCCACGTGACTTCAAGTCACATGGCGGGTACTGGGTATATTGGGCCGGCCCGCAAATGTCTTGACTACAAGTCACATGACTTGACTTCAAGTCACATGACTTGACTTCAAGTCACATGACTTGAATACAAGTCACATGACTTGAATACAAGTCACATGACTTGAATACAAGTCACATGACTTGAATACAAGTCACATGACTTCAATTCACATGACTTCAAGTCACATGACTTCAAGTCACATGGCGGGTACTGGGTGTATTTGGCCGGCCCGCAAATGACTTGACTACAAGTCACTTGACTACAAGTCACTTGCTCTCCTGCTGATCTGTCTGACTACTTTGCTGAGCTGGCTGACTACTGCAATGTATTGTGGGATATGTAGTTCCTGCATGCTGTCTGTAAGCTGTGGAGAAGTTTTTACAATTTGTAACATCAGTGTTTAGTCCCTCCTTCCCTGTTAGGATTTCAAATGATGCAGAAAGAGAAGAACTGGATTTCAGCCTAGGAAATGGCATTTATTCATACTTTTTGAAGAAACAGGTAATTGTGATGCGTATATTAGGAGTTTCTGTGTTATGTGGGCCTCTTTATCAAATTTTGTTTGGAAGCTGGAGTTCCCCTTTAAGATTATTTCTGGTTTTTTTTTGTCTATTCAGGCCACCTTCTATGAATACTTTATTCTGGCCTGGTGGCTAGGGTCTGTGATCTAGTCTAAATGCCAAACTGAAAGGCTCAATCCGTAGTTTAAACAATGAAGACCAACTAAAAATGGCTTAGAATGTTATTGTCTGGACTATATTATAGCATTTAATAAGCATCACCTTTTTATGTAAACCAGGTATTCTTTAGGGAGGGATATTCTACCTGCTGGTTGGGTGCTTTGAGTTACTTGACACGAAGCAGACTTAAAGTCACATGACTTTGAGTCACATGACTTCAAGTCACATGGCGGGTACTGGGTGTATTGGGCCGGCCCGCAAATGACTTGACTACAAGTCACGTGACTTCAAGCCACATGACTTCAAGCCACATGACTTCAAGCCACATGGCTGGTACTGGGTGTATTGGGCCGGCCCGCAAATGACTTGACTACAAGTCACATGACTTGACTACAAGTCACATGACTTGACTACAAGTCACATGACTTGACTACAAGTCACATGACTTGACTACAAGTCACATGACTTGACTACAAGTCACATGACTTGACTACAAGTCACGTGACTACAAGCCACGTGACTTGAAGCCACGTGACTTGATGCCACGTGACTTGATGCCACGTGACTTCAAGTCACATGGCGGGTACTGGGTATATTGGGCTGGCCCGCAAATGACTTGACTTCAAATCACATGACTTGACTACAAGTCACATGACTTCAAGTCACATGACTTCAAGTCACATGACTTCAAGTCACATGGCGGGTACTGGGTGTATTGGGCCGGCCCGCAAATTACTTGACTACAAGTGACATGACTTGACTACAAGTCACATGACTACAAGCCACGTGACTTGAAGCCACGTGATTTCAAGCCACATGACTTCAAGCCACATGACTTCAAGTCACATGGCCGGTACTGGGTGTATTGGGCCGGCCCGCAAATGACTTGACTACAAGTCACATGACTTCAAGTCACATGACTTCAAGTCACATGACCTGAAGTCAAGTCACATGACTTCAAGTCACATGACTTCAAGTCACATGACTTCAAGTCACATGTCACATGACCAAGTCACATGACTTCATGTCACATGGCGGGTACTGGGTGTATTAGGCCGGCCCGCAAATGACTTGACTACAAGTCACATGGCGGGTACTGGGTGTATTGGGCTGGCCCGCAAATGACTTGACTACAAGTCACATGACTTGACTTCAAGTCACATGACTTGACTTCAAGTCACATGACTTGAATACAAGTCACACGACTTGACTACAAGTCACATGACTTGACTACAAGCCACGTGACTTGAAGCCACGTGACTTGACTACAAGTCACATGACTTGACTACAAGTCACATGGCGGGTACTGGGTGTATTGGGCCGGCCCGCAAATGACTTGACTACAAGTCACATGACTTGACTACAAGTCACTTGACTACAAGTCACTTGCTCTCCTGCTGATCTGTCTTACTACTTTGCTGAGCTAGCTGACTACTGCAATGCATTGTGGGATATGCAGTTCCTGCATGCTATCTGTAAGCTGTGGAGAAGTTTTTACAATTTGTAACATCAGTGTTTAGTCCCTCCTTCCCTGTTAGGATTTCAAATGATGCAGAAAGAGAAGAACTGGATTTCAGCATAGGAAATGGCATTTATTCATACTTTTTGAAGAAACAGGTAATTGTGATGCGTATATTAGGAGTTTCTGTGTTATGTGGGCCTCTTTATCAAATTTTGTTTGGAAGCTGGAGTTCCCCTTTAAGATTATTTCTGGGTTTTTTTGTCTATTCAGGCCACCCTCTATGAATACTTTATTCTGGCCTGGTGGCTAGGGTCTGTGATCTAGTCTAAATGCCAAACTGAAAGGCTCAATACGTAGTTGAAACAATGAAGACCAACTAAAAATTGCTTAGAATGTAATTGTCTGGACTATATTATAGCATTTAATAAGCATCACCTTTTTTATGTAAACCAGGTATTCTTTAGGGAGGGATATTCTACCTGCTGGTTGGGTGCTTTGAGTTACTTGACACAAAGCAGACTTAAAGTCACATGACTTTGAGTCACATGACTTCAAGTCACATGGCGGGTACTGGGTGTATTGGGCCGGCCTGCAAATTACTTGACTACAAGTCACGTGACTTCACTACAAGTCACGTGACTTCACTACAAGTCACGTGACTTGAAGTCACGTGACTTGAAGCCACGTGACTTGAAGCCACGTGACTTCAAGCCACATGACTTCAAGCCACATGACTTCAAGCCACATGGCCGGTACTGGGTGTATTGGGCCGGCCCGCAAATGACTTGACTACAAGTCACATGACTTGACTAAAAGTCACATGACTTGAAGTCACATGACTTGAAGTCAAGTCACATGACTTCAAGTCACATGGCGGGTACTGGTGTATTGGGCCGGCCCGCAAATGACTTGACTACAAGTCACATGACTTGACTACAAGTCACATGACTTGACTACAAGTCACATGATTACAAGCCACGTGAGTTGAAGCCACGTGACTTGAAGCCACGTGACTTGATGCCACGTGACTTGATGCCACGACTTCAAGTCACATGGCGGGTACTGGGTGTATTGGGTCGGCCCGCAAATGACTTGACTACAAGTCACATGACTTGACTACAAGTCACATGACTTGACTACAAGTCACATGACTTGACTACAAGTCACATGACTTGACTACAAGTCACATGACTTGACTACAAGTCACATGACTTGACTACAAGTCACATGACTTGAAGTCAAGTCACATGACTTCAAGTCACATGGCGGGTACTGGGTGTATTGGGCCGGCCCGCAAATAACTTTACTACATGTCACATGACTACAAGCCACGTGACTTGAAGCCACGTGATTTCAAGCCACATGACTTCAAGCCACATGACTTCAAGTCACATGGCCGGTACTGGGTGTATTGGGCCGGCCCGCAAATGACTTGACTACAAGTCACATGACTTGACTACAAGTCACATGACTTGACTACAAGTCACATGACTTGACTACAAGTCACATGACTTGACTACAAGTCACATGACTTGACTACAAGTCACATGACTTGAAGTCAAGTCACATGACTTCAAGTCACATGGCGGGTACTGGGTGCATTGGGCCAGCCCGCAAATGACTTGACTACAAGTCACATGACTTGACTACAAGCCACGTGACTTGAAGCCACGTGACTTGATGCCACGTGACTTCAAGTCACATGGCGGGTACTGGGTATATTGGGCTGGCCCGCAAATGACTTGACTTCAAGTCACATGACTTTACTTCAAGTCACATGACTTGACTTCAAGTCACATGACTTGACTTCAAGTCACATGACTTGAATACAAGTCACATGACTTGACTACAAGCCACGTGACTTGAAGCTACGTGACTTGAAGCTACGTGACTTGATGCCACGTGACTTGATGCCACGTGACTTGATGCCACGTGACTTGATGCCACGTGACTTGATGCCACGTGACTTGATGCCACGTGACTTCAAGTCACATGGCGGGTACTGGGTATATTGGGCTGGCCCGCAAATGACTTGCCTTCAAGTCACATGACTTGACTACAAGTCACATGACTTGACTACAAGTCACATGACTTGACTACAAGTCACATGACTTGACTACAAGTCACATGACTTGACTACAAGTCACATGACTTGACTACAAGTCACATGACTTGACTACAAGTCACATGACTTGACTACAAGTCACATGACTTGACTACAAGTCACATGACTACAAGCCACGTGACTTGATGCCACGTGACTTGATGCCACGTGACTTCAAGTCACATGGCGGGTACTGGGTATATTGGGCTGGCCCGCAAATGACTTGACTTCAAATCACATGACTTGACTACAAGTCACATGACTTCAAGTCACATGACTTCAAGTCACATGACTTCAAGTCACATGGCGGGTACTGGGTGTATTGGGCCGGCCCGCAAATTACTTGACTACAAGTGACATGACTTGACTACAAGTCACATGACTACAAGCCACGTGACTTGAAGCCACGTGATTTCAAGCCACATGACTTCAAGCCACATGACTTCAAGTCACATGGCCGGTACTGGGTGTATTGGGCCGGCCCGCAAATGACTTGACTACAAGTCACATGACTTCAAGTCACATGACTTCAAGTCACATGACCTGAAGTCAAGTCACATGACTTCAAGTCACATGACTTCAAGTCACATGACTTCAAGTCACATGTCACATGACCAAGTCACATGACTTCATGTCACATGGCGGGTACTGGGTGTATTAGGCCGGCCCGCAAATGACTTGACTACAAGTCACATGGCGGGTACTGGGTGTATTGGGCTGGCCCGCAAATGACTTGACTACAAGTATCATGACTTGACTTCAAGTCACATGACTTGAATACAAGTCACATGACTTGAATACAAGTCACATGACTTGAATACAAGTCACATGACTTGACTACAAGTCACTTGACTAAAAGTCACTTGCTCTGCTGTTGATCTGTCTGACTACTTTGCTGATTTGGCTGACTACTGCAATGCATTGTGGGTTATGTAGTTTATGACTTCCATTCACATGGCGGGTACTCTGTGTATTGGGCCGGCCCTCAAATGACTTGACTGCAAGTTACATGACTTGACTACAAGTCACATGACTTGACTATAAGTCACATGACTTGACTACAAGTCACATGGCTTGAAGTCAAGTCACATGACTTCAAGTCACATGGCGGGTACTGGGTCATTGGGCCGGCTCGCAAATGACTTGACTACAAGCCACGTGACCTGAAGCCACGTGACCTGAAGCCACGTGACTTGAAGCCACGTGACTTGATGCCACATGACTTCAAGTCACATTGCGGGTACTGGGTATATTGGGCCGGCCCGCAAATGACTTGACTACAAGTCACATGACTTGACTACAAGTCACATGACTTGACTTCAAGTCACATGACTTGACTTCAAGTCACATGACTTGAATACAAGTCACACGACTTGACTTCAAGTCACATGACTTGAATACAAGTCACACGACTTGACTACAAGTCACATGACTTGACTACAAGTCACGTGACTTGAAGCCACGTGACTTGAAGCCACGTGACTTGACTACAAGTCACATGACTTGAATACAAGTCACATGGCGGGTACTGGGTGTATTGGGCCGGCCCGCAAATGACTTGACTACAAGTCACATGACTTGACTACAAGTCACTTGACTACAAGTCACTTGCTCTCCTGCTGATCTGTCTGACTACTTTGCTGAGCTAGCTGACTACTGCAATGCATTGTGGATATGCAGTTCCTGCATGCTATCTGTAAGCTGTGGAGAAGTTTTTACAATTTGTAACATCAGTGTTTAGTCCCTCCTTCCCTGTTAGGATTTCAAATGATGCAGAAAGAGAAGAACTGGATTTCAGCATAGGAAATGGCATTTATTCATACTTTTTGAAGAAACAGGTAATTGTGATGCGTATATTAGGAGTTTCTGTGTTATGTGGGCCTCTTTATCAAATTTTGTTTGGAAGCTGGAGTTCCCCTTTAAGATTATTTCTGGGTTTTTTTGTCTATTCAGGCCACCCTCTATGAATACTTTATTCTGGCCTGGTGGCTAGGGTCTGTGATCTAGTCTTAATGCCAAACTGAAAGGCTCAATACGTAGTTGAAACAATGAAGACCAACTAAAAATTGCTTAGAATGTAATTGTCTGGACTATATTATAGCATTTAATAAGCATCACCTTTTTTATGTATACCAGGTATTCTTTAGGGAGGGATATTCTACCTGCTGGTTGGGTGCTTTGAGTTACTTGACACAAAGCAGACTTAAAGTCACATGACTTTGAGTCACATGACTTCAAGTCACATGGCGGGTACTGGGTGTATTGGGCCGGCCTGCAAATTACTTGACTACAAGTCACGTGACTTCACTACAAGTCACGTGACTTCACTACAAGTCACGTGACTTGAAGCCACGTGACTTGAAGCCACGTGACTTCAAGCCACATGACTTCAAGCCACATGACTTCAAGCCACATGGCCGGTACTGGGTGTATTGGGCCGGCCCGCAAATGACTTGACTACAAGTCACATGACTTGACTAAAAGTCACATGACTTGAAGTCACATGACTTGAAGTCAAGTCACATGACTTCAAGTCACATGGCGGGTACTGGGTGTATTGGGCCGGCCCGCAAATGACTTGACTACAAGTCACATGACTTGACTACAAGTCACATGATTACAAGCCACGTGAGTTGAAGCCACGTGACTTGAAGCCACGTGACTTGATGCCACGTGACTTGATGCCACGACTTCAAGTCACATGGCGGGTACTGGGTGTATTGGGTCGGCCGCCAAATGACTTGACTACAAGTCACATGACTTGACTACAAGTCACATGACTTGACTACAAGTCACATGACTTGACTACAAGTCACATGACTTGACTACAAGTCACATGACTTGACTACAAGTCACGTGACTTCACTACAAGTCACGTGACTTCACTACAAGTCACGTGACTTGAAGCCACGTGACTTGAAGCCACGTGACTTCAAGCCACATGACTTCAAGCCACATGACTTCAAGCCACATGGCGCCGGTACTGGGTGTATTGGGCCGGCCCGCAAATGACTTGACTACAAGTCACATGACTTGACTACAAGTCACATGACTTGACTACAAGTCACATGACTTGACTACAAGTCACATGACTTGACTACAAGTCACATGACTTGAAGCCACGTGACTTGATGCCACGTGACTTGATGCCACGACTTCAAGTCACATGGCGGGTACTGGGTGTATTGGGTCGGCCCGCAAATGACTTGACTACAAGTCACATGACTTGACTACAAGTCACAATGACTTGACTACAAGTCACATGACTTGACTACAAGTCACATGACTTGACTACAAGTCACATGACTTGAACTACAAGTCACATGACTTGACTACAAGTCACATGACTTGACTACAAGTCACATGGACTTGACTACAAGTCACATGACTGACTACAAGTCACATGACTTGAAGTCAAGTCACATGACTTGAAGTCAAGTCACATGACTTCAAGTCACATGGCGGGTACTGGGTGTATTGGGCCGGCCCGCAAATAACTTTACTACATGTCACATGACTACAAGCCACGTGACTTGAAGCCACGTGATTTCAAGCCACATGACTTCAAGCCACATGACTTCAAGTCACATGGCCGGTACTGGGTGTATTGGGCCGGCCCG
This sequence comes from Xenopus laevis, assembly GCF_017654675.1. Classification (NCBI taxonomy): domain Eukaryota; kingdom Metazoa; phylum Chordata; class Amphibia; order Anura; family Pipidae; genus Xenopus; species Xenopus laevis. The sequence goes on along the minus strand of NC_054387.1, from coordinate 111,185,044 downwards.
CAAATGACTTGACTACAAGTCACATGACTTGACTACAAGTCACATGACTTGACTACAAGTCACATGACTTGACTACAAGTCACATGACTTGACTACAAGTCACATGACTTGACTACAAGTCACATGACTTGAAGTCAAGTCACATGACTTGAAGTCAAGTCACATGACTTCAAGTCACATGGCGGGTACTGGGTGCATTGGGCCAGCCCGCAAATGACTTGACTACAAGTCACATGACTTGACTACAAGCCACGTGACTTGAAGCCACGTGACTTGATGCCACGTGACTTCAAGTCACATGGCGGGTACTGGGTATATTGGGCTGGCCCGCAAATGACTTGACTTCAAGTCACATGACTTTACTTCAAGTCACATGACTTTACTTTCAAGTCAGCATGACTTGGACTTCAAGTTTCACATGACTTGAATACAAGTCACACTGACTTTGAATACAAGTCACATGACTTCAAGTCACTGACTTCAAGTCACATGGCGGGTACTGGGTGTAAATGGGCCGGCCCGCAAAATAACTTGACTACAAGTCACATGACTTGACTTTACAAGTGCACTGATTGAACTATCAAGTCACATGACTTGACTTCTAAGTCACATGACTTGACTTCAAGTCACATGACTTTCATCACATGTTCAAGTCACATGGCCGGGTTACGGGGTGTATTGGGCTGGCCCGCAATGACTTGACTACAAGTCCATGACTTGACTACAAGTAACATGACTACAAAGCCACGTGACTTGATGCCACGGTGACTTGATGCCACGTGACTTGAGAGCACGTGACTTCAAGTCACATGGCGGGTACTGGGTATATTGGGCTGGCCCGCAAATTGACTTTGCCTACGAAGTCACATGACTTGACTACAAGTCACATGACTTGACTACAAGTCACATGACTTGACTACAAGTCACATGACTTGACTACAAAGTCACATGACTTGACTACAAGTCACATGACTTGACTACAAGTCACATGACTTGACTACAAGTCACATGACTACAAGCCACGTGACTTGAAGCCACGTGACTTGATGCCACGTGACTTGATGCCACGTCGACTTCAAGTCACATGGCGGGTACTGGGTATATTGGGCTGTCCCGCAAATGACTTGACTTCAAATCACATGACTTGACTACAAGTCACATGACTTCAAGTCACATGACTTCAAGTCACATGACTTCAAGTCACATGGCGGGTACTGGGTGTAATTGGGCCGGCCCGCAAATTACTTGACTACAAGTGACATGACTTGACTACTAAGTCACATGACTACAAGCCACGTGACTTGAAGCCACGTGATTTCAAGCCACCATGAATTCAAGCCACATGACTTCAAGTCACATGGCCGGTACTGGGTGTATTGGGCCGGCCCGCAAATGACTTGACTACAAGTCACATGACTTCAAGTCACATGACTTCAAGTCACATGACCTGAAGTCAAGTCACATGACTTCAAGTCACATGACTTCAAGTCACATGACTTCAAGTCACATGTCACATGACCAAGTCACATGACTTCATGTCACAGTGGCGGGTACTGGGTGTATTAGGGCCGGCCCGCAAATGACTTGACTAACAAGTCACATGGCGGTACTGGTGTATTGGGGCTGGCCCGCAAATGACTTGACTACAAGTATCATGACTTGAATACAAGTCACATGACTTGACTACAAGTCACTTGACTAAAAGTCACTTGCTCTGCTGTTGATCTGTCTGACTACTTTGCTGATTTGGCTGACTACTGCAATGCATTGTGGGTTATGGTAGGTTTATATGACTTCCATTCACATGGCGGGTACTCTGTGTATTGGGCCGGCCCTCAAATGACTTTGTTTACTGCAAGTTACATGACTTGACTACAAGTCACATGGAACTTGACTATTAAAGTCAACATTTCAAACAGACTTGACTACAAGTCACGATGGCTTTGAAGTCAAGTAATGACTTTTCAAGTCACATGGCGGGTTAGCTGGGTCCAGTTGTGGCCGGTCGCAAAAATGGACTTGAGCTACAAGCCACGTGAACTTGAAGCACGTGACCGTAAGCCCACGGACTTGAAGCCACGTGACCTTGAGTGCACAGGCACATGATTCAAGTCATCAGGTTGCGGGTAATTGGGGTATATTGGGCCGGCCCGCGCAAATGATTGACTACAAGTCACATGACTTGACTACAGTCACATGACTTGACTTCAGTCACATACTTGCTTCAAGTCACATGACTTGATACAAGTCACATGATTGACTACAAGTCATCATACTATTGACTAACAAGTCAATGACTTGACTACAAGTACACTGATAACAGCCACGTGAACTTGAAGCACGTGATTGATGCCACGTGACTTGTAATGCGACGTTGACTTCAAGTCCAGTGGCGGGTACTGGGTAATATTTGGGTGCTGGCCCGCAAATTGACTTTGACTGTCAAATCCATGACTTGAGCTACAAGTCACATGACTTCATAGTCACTGAACTTCAAGTCGACATGACTTGACATACAAGTCACATGATTGAACTACAAAGTCATCACATGACTTGGACTCCAAGATACATGCAACTTGACTACCAGTCAACCATGATCTGACTACAAGTCACATGCTTGACTGACAAGTCACATGACTTGACTACAAGTCACATGACTTGAACTAGCAAGTCAACATGACTTGAAGTCAAGTCACATGACTTAAGTCAAGTCACATGACTTCAAGTCACAGTGGCGGTACGGGTGTATTGGGCCGGCCGCAAATACCTTTACTACATGTCACATGATACAAGCCACGTGACTTTGAAGCCACGTGATGTTCCAAGCCACATGACTTCAGCACATGACTTCAAGTCAATGGCCGGTATGGGTGGGTATTGGGACCGGCCCGCAATGACTTGACTACAGAGTCAATGACTTGACTACAAGCCATAGACTTGACAACACAGTCACTGACTTGAACTGACAAGTCATGTGAATTGATACTACAAGTTCACATGACTTGACTACAAGTCACCATGACTTGAAGTCAAGTCAGCATGACTTGAAGTCAAGTCACATGACTTCAAGTCACTTGGCGGGTACTCTGGGTGCATTGGGCCAGCCGCAAATGAACTTTGAACTACAGAGTACATGAACTTGACTACAAGCAACGTGACTTGAAGCCACGTGACTTGGATGCCACTGTGACTTCAAGTCACATGGCGGGTGACTGGGGTTATATTGGGCTGGCCGCAATGACTTGACTTAAGTCACATGACTTTTCTTGAAGTCCATGACTTTCCTTCAAGTCACATGACTTGACTTCAAGTCACATGCTTGAAGTACAGTCACATGACTTGAATTTACAAGTCACATGAACTTGTCAAGTTCCACATGACTTCAAGTCACATGGCGGGTACTGGGGTTGTAAGTGGGCGGCCCGCAAATAACTTGACTAGCAAGTCACAGTTGACCTTGACTACAAGTACAATGCAGTTGACTTCAAGTCAATGACTTGACTTTCAAGGTCACATATCTGATTGACTTCAAGTCACAGTGAGCTTCAGGTCAAATGACTTAAGTCAATGGCGGGGTACTGGGTGTATTGGCCTTGGCCAGCAAATGAACGTTGACTACAAGTCACATGGACTTGACTACAAGTAACTGACTTACAAGCCACGTGACTGATGCACGTGACTTGATGCCTCGAGACGTGACTTGATGCACGTGACTTCAAGCACATGGCGGGTACTGGGATATATTGGGGGCCTGGCCCGCAATGACTGCTACAAGTCACAATGACTTGAACTACAAGTCAACATGAACTTGACTACAAGTCACATGACTTGCCACAAGTCACATTGAACTTGACTACAAGTCACATAGATTGTACTACAAGTCACATGACTTGACTACAAGTCACAGTGACTTGACTAAGATCATGATACAAGCCAGGTGACTTGAAGCCACGTTGACTGATCGCTACGTGACTTGATGCACGTGACTTCAAAGTCACTGGCGGGTACTGGGGTATTACTTGGGTCTGGTCCGGCAAATGACCCTTGACTGTCAAATCACATGATTGACTACAAGTACATGAATTAAGTCACATGACTTCAAGTCACATGACTTCAAGTCACATTGGCGGGTACTGGTGTATGGGGGCGGCCCGCAAATTAACTTGACTACAAGTGACATGACTTGAATACAAGTCACATGAGTACCGAGCCACGTGACTAGAGCACGTGATTTCAAGCAACAAATGACTTCAAGCCACATGACTTTCAAGTCACATGGCCCGGTCCGGGTGTATTGGCCGAGCCCGCAAATGACTTGACTCACAAGGTCAGATGACTTCAAGTCACTATGACTTCAAGTCACATGACGTGACAGTAAGTCACGATGTACTTGCAGAAGTCACATGAACTTCAGTCACATGACTTCAAGTCACAATGTCACATGACGCAAGTGACATGACTTCAATGTCACATGGCGGGTACTGGGTTGTATTAGGGCGGCCCGCAAATGACTTGAGCTACAATCACATGGGGGTACTGGTGTATTGGCTGGCCGCAAAATGACTTGAAATACAATATGCATGACTTGAATCAAGTCAGCATGACTTGACTACAAGTCACTTGAACTAAAAGTCACTTTGCTCTGCTGTTGAAGCTGTCTGATACTTTGCTGATATTGGTGACTTACTGAAATGCATTGTGGGTTTGTTAAAAAGTTTTATGACTTCCATTCAATGCGGGTACTCTGTGTATGTGGGCTTGACTATATGTCACATGACTTGACTTGAAGTCACATGACTTGAATTGAAGTCACATGACTTGAATTGAAGTCACATGATTTGAAGTCACATGATTTGAAGTCAAGTCACATGACTTCAATTCACATGACTTCAAGTCACATGGCGGGTACTGGGTGTATTAGGCCGGCCCGCAAATGACTTGACTACAAGTGACATGACTTGACTTCATGTCACATGACTTGAATACAAGTCACATGACTTGAATACAAGTCACATGACTTGAATACAAGTCACATGACTTCAAGTCACATGGCGGGTACTGGGTGTATTGGGCCGGCCCGCAAATGACTTGACTACAAGTCACATGACTTGACTACAAGTCACATGACTACAAGCCACGTGACTTGAAGCCACGTGACTTGAAGCCACGTGACTTGATGCCACGTGACTTGATGCCACGTGACTTCAAGTCACATGGCGGGTACTGGGTATATTGGGCTGGCCCGCAAATGACTTGCCTTCAAGTCACATGACTTTACTTCAAGTCACATGACTTGACTTCAAGTCACATGACTTGAATACAAGTCACATGACTTCAAGTCACATGGCGGGTACTGGGTGTATTGGGCCGTCCCGCAAATAACTTGACTACAAGTCACATGACTTGACTACAAGTCACATGACTACAAGCCACGTGACTTGAAGCCATGTGACTTGATGCCACATGACTTCAAGTCACATGGCGGGTACTGGGTGTATTGGGCCGGCCCGCAAATGACTTGACTACAAGTCACATGATTTGACTACAAGTCACATGATTTGACTACAAGTCACATGATTTGACTACAAGTCACATGACTACAAGCCACGTGAGTTGAAGCCACGTGAGTTGAAGCCACGTGAGTTGAAGCCACGTGACTTGATGCCACATGACTTGATGCCACATGACTTCAAGTCACATGGCAGGTACTGGGTGTATTGGGCCGGCCCGCAAATGACTTGACTACAAGTCACATGACTTGACGTCAAGTCACATGACTTGAATACAAGTCACATGACTTGACTATACGTCACATGACTTGACTACAAGTCATATGACTTGATTTGAAGTCACATGACTTGAAGTCAAGTCAAATGACTTGAAGTCAAGTCACATGACTTGAAGTCAAGTCACATGACTTGAAGTCAAGTCACATGACTTGAAGTCAAGTCACATAACTTCAAGTCAAGTCACATGACTTCAAGTGAAGTCACATGACTTCAAGTCAAGTCACATGACTTCAAGTCAAGTCACATGACTTCAAGTCACATGACTTCAAGTCACATGACTTCAAGTCACATGGCGGGTACTCGGTGTATTGGGCCGGCCCGCAAATGACTTGGCTACAAGTCACATGACTTGAATACAAGTCACATGACTTGAATACAAGTCACATGACTTCAATACAAGTCACATGACTTCAATACAAGTCACATGACTTCAATACAAGTCACGTGACTTCAAGTCACATGGCCGGAACTGGGTGTATTGTGCCGGCCCGCAAATGACTTGACTACAAGTCACATGACTTGACTACAAGTCACATAACTTGAAGTCACATGACTTGAGTCGCATGACTTCAAGTCACATGGCGGGGTACTGGGTGTATTGGGCCAGCCCGCAAATGACTTGACTGCAAGTCACATGACTTGACTACAAGTCACATGACTTGACTACAAGTCACATGACTTGACTACAAGTCACATGACTTGACTATACGTCACATGACTTGACTACAAGTCATATGACTTGAATTGAAGTCACATGACTTGAATTGAAGTCACATGACTTCAAGTCACATGACTTCAAGTCACATGTCACATGACCAAGTCACATGACTTCAAGTCACATGGCGGGTACTGGGTGTATTAGGCCGGCCCGCAAATGACTTGACTACAAGTCACATGACTTGACTTCAAGTCACATGACTTGAATACAAGTCACATGACTTGAATTGAAGTCACATGACTTGAATTGAAGTCACATGACTTCAAGTCACATGACTTCAAGTCAAGTCACATGACTTCAAGTCACATGACTTCAAGTCACATGTCACATGACCAAGTCACATGACTTCAAGTCACATGGGGGGTATTGGGTGTATTAGGCCGGCCCGCAAATGACTTGACTACAAGTCACATGACTTGACTACAAGCCACGTGACTTGAAGCCACGTGACTTGAAGCCACGTGACTTGAAGCCACGTGACTTGAAGCCACGTGACTTGAAGCCACGTGACTTGAAGCCACGTGACTTGAAGCCACATGACTTGAAGCCACATGACTTGAAGCCACATGACTCGAAGCCTCATGACTTGAAGCCACATGACTTCAAGTCACATGGTGGGTACTGGGTGTATTGGCCTGCCCTCAAATGACTTGACTACAAGTCACATGACTTGACTACAAGTCACATGAATTGACTACAAGTCACATGACTTGACTACAAGTCACATGACTTGACTACAAGTCACATGACTTCAAGTCACATGGCGGGTACTGGGTGTATTGGGCTGGCCCGCAAATGACTTGACTACTAGTCACATGACTAGGAGCACCTTCAAAACTAAATATAAAAAAATCAGTTTGGATGGATTTCAGTGCAGAAGTCTGCTGGAGCAGCATTATTAACTGATTTGTTTTGAAGAAAAAAAAAATGTTTTCCCATGTCTGTATTCCTTTAACATCATTTATTACACCTATTGCATGCCACAAATATACAGGTACTAACTTTAGTTTCCTGTCTTTTGAAGCTCTGAGCTTGCCAAAGCAATCAAGCCTATTGACCGCAAGTCCGTCCATCAGATTTGTTCTGGACAGGTGGTCCTGAGTCTTGCCACTGCGGTGAAAGAACTCCTGGAGAACAGTATTGATGCTGGTGCCACAAGCATTGGTGAGTCTTTATCGGGTAGCAGTAAATGAGAATTATTTCTATTAGTATTAATCATACACTTAAGTTCATTCAGTTGTTGGTCTTGTGTAAAGAGGGTGCATAGGCACTATCTGAGCTGCCAACAATTATTGATATATGTATATATAAAGTATAAAATATATGATAGGTAACTTTGACTTTAAACTGTACCGAGGCAGGGACTGATGTAAAAAACTGTAGAATATGTTGCCACTATATAAATAAAGAATAATCATGTATTTTAAATCTCTGTTTTAGATATAAAACTTAAGGAGCATGGCGCAGAGTCTATTGAGGTGTCAGATAATGGCTGCGGTGTTGAAGAACACAATTTTGAAGGTTTAAGTAAGTTCAACTATTTTATAGAAGATGGAAGAGATACTAAGAGTGACTTATTTTCCCCTCTCTCCTTATATTTTTACTCTTTTGGGAGGACTACCTTTATGGGTAGACCCTTATACCTTGTTTTGTCATGGTAACAAAGCCAGAGGCTATTTTTTCTTTCTACTTTTAATTGGGCACAGTAATCTACATGATGGATTTTGAAAAGGACTTATCAGCTCTCTTTTAAACTACAAGCTCTCATCGAGCAGGGCCTTTATTAACCCCAGTTATATTTATGTTAATTTTGTACAATTCTGTGGGATATGCAGATGCCTTATACATACATGTTCATATTTATTCCTAATACCATCTCTTGATTCGTGCTCCACTGCCTACACAAGAAGGTAAACAGGGGTTATGGTTTCAGAGGACCCGAACGATTTTGTTCTGTGTCTTTGTGGGTAAAGCTGGCCATACACGGAGAGATCCGCTCGTTTGACGATGTTGCCAAATGAGTGGATCTCTCCCTGATATGCCCACCTTGAGGTGGGGAATAACGGGCTGATCCGATCATGGGCCCTAGGGCCCAAAGATCAGATCCTAACGAATGGGAACAGGCGGTCGATCGCTGGACCACATCAACGAACAGATCCGACGGGATTTTTAGTCCCATCCGATCGAGAGTCGGCCAGATCTCGATCGGGGAAGCCCCTCGGGGGCCAATAAGCTGCTGACTCGGTCTGTCGGCAGGTTTTGTCGGCCCGTGTATGGCCACCTTAACAGTCCGACTCCGCTACATGTTGTATGTGAACCACTGGTTGGGCTTCACTAGTTTAGAGGCTATAGAAAATATTGGCCTAATCAAGTGAAGGGACTCTGCTGTGTATCCTCTCATTAAAGGGGTTGTTCACCTTTGAGTTAAATTATAGTATGATGTAGAGTGATATTCTGAGACAATTTGCAATTAGTTTTCAGTTTTTATTATTTCTGGTTTTGGAGTTATTTAACTTTTTATTCAGTGGCTCTCCAGTTTGCAATATCAGCAATCTGGTTGCTAGGGTTCAAATTACCCTAGCAACCATGCATTGATTTGAATAAGAGACTGGAATATGAATATGAGAGGAATAGAAGGAGGAGTGATAAAAAGTAGCAATAACAATACATTTGTTGCCTTACAGAGCATTTGTTTTTTTTAGATGGGGTTGGGGTCCCCATTTGAAAGCTGGAAAAAGTCAGAAGAAGAAGGCAAATAATTCAGGAACTACAAAAAAATAAATAATATAGACCAACTGAAAAGTTTCTTAGAATTAGCCATTCTATAACATACTAAAAGTTCACCAAAAGGTGAACCACTTCTTTAAAGGAGAATTCAACCCGTAATAAAAAAAACCCCTCCAGGTAGGCTGTAGGGTTGGGGGTCTACCCAGGGTAGGGGGGAGGGTTTTTTTTTTTATTACGGGTTGAATTTTCTGTTAAGAGCAATGATTACAGTCGTGCTCAGTATTGTATTATCTAATCATGGTCAGGTTACACTTATGTAGCCCTTCATTTTGAATATTGATGTATTTTTTCCCATTTGTTTTCTTAGCCCTAAAGCATCATACATCCAAGATACAGGATTTCTCTGATCTTATTAGTGTGGAAACATTTGGATTCCGTGGAGAGGCTCTGAGCTCCCTGTGTGCATTAAGGTAATTCACTTTTATTTCACTTCCTATAGTCCTTTCTGATAACCATACATGTATACACTACACGTATATTTGTTATTCCAACTCATATCTGTAATTTTGGGGATCTCACACCTTTGTCATTTATTTTTTATAGCGACCTTTCCATTGTCACCTGCCACAAGACCGCTAAAGTTGGAACTCGTTTGGTTTATGACCACAATGGCAAAATTATTCAGAAAACTCTGATGTCTCGACAGCAAGGAACAACAGTCTCCCTGCAGCAGCTCTTTTACACACTTCCAGTGCGACATAAAGAATTTCAGCGAAACCTTAAAAAGGTAACCGTGGCAAATTCAGCAATCGCTCAATGTAAAGATTTTTAAAGGGGTTGTTCAGCTTCGAGATAACTTTTAGTATGATGTAGAAAGTGATATTCTTAGACAATTTGCATTGGTTTTCGTTTATCATTTGTGTTTATTTAGCTTTTGCAGCTGCTCTCCAGTCTGTAATATCAGCAATCTGGTTGCTAGAGTCCGAATTACCCGAGCAACCACACCTTAATTTGAATAATATACTGTAATATGAATAGGAGACGGCCTGAATTGAAACATGAGTAATTAAAAAGTATCAATAACAATAATTGGGTAGCCTTACAGAGCATTTGTTTTTAGATGTGGTCAGTGACCCCCATTTGAAAACTGAGTTAGAAGAAAAAAGCAGATCATTAAAAAACTATATAAAAATAAATAATGAAGACCAATTGAAAAGTTGATTAGAATTGGCCATTCTGTAACACACTAAAAGTTATATTAAAGTTGAACCACCCCCTTTTTGTTTTGTGGGTAGAGACCACAAACTCTCTAAAGCAAATTGAAAGGGTTTTTAAATATCCTAACTTCAACAATATTGTACCAGGTTTCTGCAATTAATTTTTTCTCCATTAAGATTACTGAACTTTGTATCCATTTAGAATTTAAAAGACCAGTAACATTAAAAAAAATTTTTAAAAAAATTTGTTTTCACTTAACGAAAAAAAACCCACCAAGGCAGTTTTAACTTTAAATGCGCAAAGTCTTTATTAAGAAATTACTTACCGATTCTCTGCTTGCGCTCCTCTTCAGACAGGGCGGCAATCCAACGTGCAGCACTCGATTTCTCCTCCCTGCCTTCTATAGGAGATAGCCAGGAAGGAGAAATCGAGCACCACACGATGGATCAATTATTCACTTTGATTGATTTTTTTTTAGAAAATTTATATTTCAAACATACGACTGGTATGGGATCTGTTATCCGGAAAACCATTATCCAGAAAGCTTTGAATTATGGAAAGGCCATCTCGCATAGACTACATTTTATCCAAATTATCCAAATTTTTTAAAATTATTTCCTTTTCTCTATAATAATAAAACCGTACCTTGTCCTTCCTTATTGGAAGCAAAACCAGCTTATTGGGTTTATTTAATGATTACATGTTTTTCTAGTAGAACTAAAGGCTAAAATAGAATAATGCTAAAAATGCTGTATTTTGTCTACTAAATATAAACATGAACTTACTACGCCAGAAGCATAATAAAACAAACGATTTATGCTTTCAAAGTTGGCCACAGGAAGTCAGCATCGTGTAACTTTGTTAAACATCACTTATGCTCAGTGTGGTCTGGACTTCAGTTGGGAGGTTAAGCTTAGACATCATCATAAATTATCAAAACAAGTCAAATAATATCTGCCATAGAAGCCGATACAGCAAGTCTGATTAATACTCAGAATATACAGACTGCACTGGGTCTCTACACGGTCGCAGGCTGCTCTACAGGGAAACAAACAAAGCTGCTCAAGGTCAGGGAAGTAAGGTGGAGGGGGCTCCCCCTGACGTTTGAAAATATGATTGTTTTCCTGTAGAGCAGTTAATGACCGTCTGCAGCTGTCAGAGCAAGTAAAATGAAGGGGGAATTTCACTGCATACAGTCAGGTTTCTTATAAGAATGGTAGACATTTTTCAATTAAAGTATATTGGAGATGGATTTCTTTTTCATTAAAGAAAGTAAAAATTGGATTTTATTTTTTTGCCTTTACATTCCCTTTAAGGTACAAAGGATCCAAATTACAGAATGATCCGTTATCCAGAAAACCCTAGGTCCCAAGTTTTCTGAATAACTGGTCCCATACCTGTAGTTTCATTTAAACAAATTCATTTATTTCAAATGAAATGCACCAGATTATTTCAAGAAAAATTTCATATAAAAGAAGTTCAAACAAACCAGTTTATTTTTAATGGCCAGGTTTATTTCACAAAAGGTGATTTATATTTAGAAAATCAATTTCAAACTAACCAGCTTGTTTCAAACCCCTCCGTTTCTATCTTGGTTTCAAACTCATCCGTATAGAAAACAGGTTTCAAACAAACCTGCAAACTGGTACACTTCAACATATTTTCTTTACAATAAACTGGTTTATGTCAAATAAGTTTGTTTCAACACAACCAATTTGTTTAAAAACAACATGTTTATTAATGGCAGAACGGGCACCTTATTTAAGAAAAGGAGAAAGGACATTATTTTGAGACTTTGTATTCAAATGTTTCATTGAATAAACCCATATTGAAATGCTGACTAAAGTCAATCGTTCTAGTTTAAGTGATGTACTGTACACAAATCAAGGACATGCATACATGCTTGGTTAGCTCAGCCGTAGAATGGACAGAGCTGTGTCACTTCTTCCGATTATAAATAGAATCAGCATCAGGTGATCAGTGAGTGATCACTCAAAACATCACTGAATGGTGGCTCAAGGTAAAATATGTTAAAGGCTGATATTTACCATGTATGCTAATCATATAATGGACCACTTATTAGAATAAGTTTTTATACAGAGCATATCGTTTTTTTGAAATATATTGAGTACCATATAAACATATTTGTTTTTTCTTTTTTACTTTGTAAAGGAGTTTACCAAAATGGCGCAAGTTCTTCAGGCCTATTGTATCATTTCAGCGGGGGTTCGCATAAATTGTACGAATCAAGTTGGTCAGGGTAAAAGGAACCCAGTGGTATGTTCCAGCGGCAGCATGAGCAGCGTAAAGGAAAATATAGGAGCTGTGTTTGGACAGAAGCAGGTAATACCAATAAATCAGCACTGCTTTCTTCTACAATCTCTATGCCTTTCCTTTATATTTGTGATTGCCTGTCATTTTCCCTCTCCCTAAACTGTTTCACTGCCATGTTCTTTCTGCCTTCCATCCTGATCCCTGACCATTTACATTCTCTCTGTCCCTTCCCCAGTCTTTCCAATCCCCACCCCGATAATAATAATGCTGCCTATTCCATGTCCCATATCAGGGCTGGGGGGGAGAGAGAGCAGATAGCAAAAGAGAGGAGGTGAAGAGAGTGACAGAGGGGAGTGAACTCAGACTAGGAGTAGGCAGAAGACCCATTAATTAGGGATGTACCGAATCCTTCTCGAAAGATTAGTCCGAATACCGAACCGAATCCTAATTTGCAAATTAGGGGTTGGAAGGGCAAAAAATTTTTACTTCTTGTTTTGTGACAAAAAGTCACGTGATTTCCCTCCCCCTTTCTAATTTGCATATGCAAATTTCAGTTCGGCCTGGCAGAAGGATTCGGCCGAATCCTGCTGAAAAGGCCGAATCCTGGCCGAATCTCGAACCGAATCTGGGATTCTGCCTACCCCTAGTTCTGGCCCTGCCCATAATGCTATCAATTCACCTGTTCCAGGTTCCCCCGTGATGTTGCTGGCCAGCCCCACACCCTACAGGCTTATAAGAGTCTGTTGCAGAGGCCGTATGTGAATCTTCACTTTAGTCTTCAAAAGTATTTTTTGCTGCAATACATTTGTCACCACTGCTTGTCCTACAGGCTAATTGTTCTTGCTCTCTTGTTTCTGTAGAATCATTGTATGTGATTTTCTTCAATATTTCCATGGGCTGCACACAATAACGCACAATATGAAAAGCATGCCTTAAGGCAGTGATCCCCAACCCCTTGGATGTTGCTCTCAGTGGCCTCAGAGCAGGTGCTTATTTTTGAATTCCAGGCTTGGAGGCAAATTTTGGTTGCATAAAAACCAAGTGTCCTACCAAATAGAGGCTCCTGTAGGCTGCCAGTCCACATAGGGGCTACCAATAGTCAATCACAACCCTTATTTGGCACTAACTAGGAAAAATGTTCATGCTTGTGTTGCTCCCCAACTCTTTTTACATCTGAATGTTGCTCACGGGTGGAAAAAGGTTGGGGATCCCTGCCTTAAGGTGAATATTCCCATCTGCATTTCTTATTTACATTTCTCTCTTCAGTTGCAAAGTCTGATTCCCTTTGTTCAGCTGCCTCCCAGTGAAACAGTTTGTGAAGAGTATGGACTAAATCATGAAGCTACACCTCACGGCTTTTACAAGTAAGGGATTTAAATACCGTGCATTACAGTACAGCAAAGCACAATGCAGAAAAGTTTCTTCTTTGATCAGGCACTGGACTTAAAGGAACAGTAACATCAAAAAATTTATGTTTTAAAGTAATAAAAAATATAATGGTGTTACCTTGCACTGGTAAAACTGCTGTTTGCTTCAGAAACACTACTATTGTTTAAATAAATAAGATGCTGTGTAGCAATGGGGGCAGACATTCAAAGGGAAAAGGCTCAGGTTACACAGCAGATAGCAGATAAGCTCTGTAGAACATAATAGTGTTATTGGTTATCCATTATTTAGCCTGTGCCATATAGCCTTTTTTTCAATTTCTGCCATTGCTACACAGCAGCTTATTTATATGAACTAGTAGTGTTTCTGAAGCAGACAGATGAGTTTACCAGTACATTATATTTTCATTACTTTAACACATTCATTTTTTGGTGTTACTGTTCCTTTAACACCTGCTTTGAGAAGGGCTGCCATAGCAACTGACTTGCATCTACTGAATCACATTCTAATGCCATACCCTGCTTATTCTACACCAAAGCAAGTGTTAATGTGCAACTGCCTTGGTGAATTGAATGCAAGTTGAGATATAGATATATATATATATATATATATATATATATATATATATATATATATATATATATATACACATACATACATACATACAGAAAGCAGGAAAAAGCTGTAGCCAATACAAGGGAGATTATTTGAAATTACCAAATATAAACATACATTGACCTTTAACTTACTCTTTAATTATTGGCACTCCTCTAGCTGTTCCCTTACCTGATCAGTCTGCAAGTTGTAGTGTTTTTATGCTTGGCTAACAAAATCTCCATTTCTTATGTGGTTTATTCTGACAGTGTTTCTGGATACATCTCCCGATGTGACCATGGTGTTGGACGCAGCTCTACAGACAGACAGTATTTCTTTATTAACCAAAGGCCTTGTGATCCAGCAAAGGTAAGGTAACTTCATTAAGGTAAATTAGTTGACTCCAATTTATTTGTATTGCTGGCAAGCACACATGAGAACCTCCCCCCATGGAATTTTTTAATTAGTCCCAGGTAAGTGATTTCCTGTTAGGCCTAGGGATGCAACGATCCATTATTTTGGATTCAGCCGAACCCCTAATCTTTCGTGAAAGATTCGTCTTAATACTGATCCAAATCCTAATTTGCATATGCAAATTAGGGGTGGGAAGGGGAAAACATTTTTTACTCCCTTGTTTTGTGACAGTCATGTGATTGCCCTTCCTGACCCTAATTTGCATATGCAAATTAGGATTCGAATCGGCCGGGCAGAAGGATTCAGCCGAATTCTGCTGAAAAAGGCTGAATCCTGGCTCAAGCCCGAACCGAATCCTGGATTTGGTGCATCCCTAATTAGGTCACCATCAGACTGTTCTGGCTTCCCTTTGGAAAGTTTTGTGAGAGTGCTCATTCTCTTGTTATGTAATGAAAGGCACTTAGTTTGCCCAGGAGCAGTAACCCATAGCAACCAATCAGCATGTAGAATTTACTGGTCACCTGTTTCAAAGCAAATATCTTCTTGGTTGCTATGGGTTACTGCTCCTTAGTGCCTTTTATAACAAATGGGGGATAGAGTTTGTGTTTTGCCTACAAGAATCAGGGTTGGCTTCAATTGATGCTGCACATGCCCCATGTCTTTTTCCGTTATTAGCATTGTATTTAGTCATATCTCAATGCATTTAATGCTATGTAAATAAGAGATGAACTAATGTTGCACATGCAGTAGCACACAAAATCAGCTCTGTCTGCACTGCAGTTGTTAGGAATAGTGCAGGATATCACTAAAACGGAGGATCAGTTAAGCACTGATATTAGAAAGATACAAAGGGACCCACCCTCTACTAGCCCACCTATTAGACGGTAGAGGAAACAAAAAGGAGGTTGTTGCACAGGTATTAAAGATACACCGTGGAGGAGCAATTGATCACGGTTTGTTTGTATATGAGACAATTGTGAATATTTTGTATCCATTTGTTACTACTAACATTCTTTACTTTACTGTAAACTTTATAAATAATAAAAAATAATAATAAAAAAATAATGAAAGATACAAAGGGAAGTTGTTGGTTTTTTTTTTGGTTTTTTTGAATAATGATATTGCCAATAGGTGAAGCATGGGGAAAAAGTTCACAACAGATGAGCACCCAATTAATAGCAACAAGACCTGAGCAAACCTAACCCCCATGACAATTAATGACAGATTTTATCTCTCCTTTGATCATTTTTAGGTTTCAAAGGTTGTAAATGAAGTGTATCATTTATACAACCGACACCAGTACCCGTTTGTGGTTCTCAACATTTGTGTCAATTCCGGTGAGATTCAGATTATTACACACTTGTGCAATATATGTTACGGGTTCCTATTTTACATTAATACTTACTTGGGCCAGTCTCCTCCTATATTACCATACATAAAAGGCAGACAATTGTTGTTGCTATTGTGTCTTATTAATTAAGTTCTTAAAGGGGAGCTAAACTCACATAAACAGCTTGATGTACAGATGTTAAGAGTGTTTTTTTTTAATGCAATTTTTAACTTGCATGTTTTTTAGTTTTCAGGCTATCAGCAGTTTAGCACTGCTCATATCATGATTTTGTGGCAGTAACACCTCTGTTGTTCAATCTAGCCAGCCAGACCACAGAAGCTGAAATCACTGATGCTTCTTTGCTCAGGTGTATGTGTATCTCGGAGTGATAGAACCGAGCAAAGAACACCAGGCAACACATACTACATCAATAGCTTCTGGTGTTTTGTCTGACTGGACAGGATAACAGGGGGCACTTCAGCTGCATATTCATAATTACAGCTGTGTAAACTGCTAGTATGAAAAGTAAAAGACAAATTAATTTGAATTGCAAAAATGCTCATAGAAAAGGGTGGCAAATTGCATAAAGGGAGCTTATGGAAACCCATACACAAAAATGAAAGGTTGTTGTTATGTCATATATTCTCTGTTTTTAACATATAACACAATTAGGAAATGCCATTTGAACTGACAAAGCCATTAACCATAGACCTTAATGTAACTGAACCAAAATGCAGTTTGCTGTGCTACCAGAGACCAGTGGAGAATGTCTCAGCTGAGACCAGCAGTATAAATGCTTTCCACTCACACGTGTGTACCATAAGGTTTTCTGCACAGAATAGATTTGGAATTATACATGCTGTACACAGAATTATTCATTAATGCTTAAAGGAGAAGGAAAGCAGTTTATTGGCAATATATTAGCCACAATAGTGCAAGCTATAAGACTATATTTATTCCGCAGAATGTGCTACTATACTGGAGTAAACAGCTCTAGAAGCTCTCTTTGTTTAGGATAGGACAGCTGCCATATTAGCTTGGTGTTTCATTACTTCCAGTCTCTCCTTGCTCACTCATAGCTCTGGGTTCAGATTACAGCAGGAAGAGGAGGAGGGAGGGGAGAGAAGCAAACTGAGCATGCTCAAGCCCTAGCCCTGGAGGTTTAAGCTGAAAACAGGAAGCCTGATATAGAAGCGCATGTGTACACAATAGAAGGAAACAAATGCTGTTTCTTTTGACAGAGGACTCAGAGCAGCATTATTTTGAAGGTTTACTGGTGTATTTATATAGACCTTTCTGATAAAGCTTACTTCATTTTAGCCCTTCCTTCTCCTTAAACTAATATGTGTCATTTATATTTATTTCTGATTACAGAGTGCGTAGATATAAACGTAACCCCTGACAAGAGGCAGATTTTATTACAGGAGGAGAAGCTTTTGCTGGCACTTTTAAAGACCTCTCTGAACGCAATGTTTAGCAGCAGCGTGAACAAATTCGACATGAATCAGACACTGTTGGACGCTGCAGGTATACATGCACTCTCCTACAGAGATGCTGGAAATATATAAGGCCTTTCAAGTACTATGACCAGACCCTTGTATTAATGTGGCATAATGTATATTGCTGCTAGCACAAGTAGCTGTGTGTGTGTGTGTGTCTGTGTATATATATATATATATATATATATATATATATATATATATATATATATATATGTATATTATATACACATCAAAAAGAAGAAGCCGCACTGACAGGACTTGATAGAAAAAACAATGTTTTATTCAACATTTCAGCCCCCCCCCGTCCTCAGGAAGTTAAGGACTTCTTAAGTGAAAAATCAGGATTGAATTCTATTTCAACGTTTCAGCTCCATCACAGGAAGTCCCGAGTGATATGAAACGTTGAAATAAAACTCAATCCTGATTTTTCAAGAAGTCCTTGGAGTGCAGTTATTTTTGCTAATATATATATATATAAATTAGTGCACACTCTTTCCTTTTTTAAATTTTTTATTTGTCTCTAGTTTTTTTGTGTGTTTTATATAATAATTTTCATATAACTTTGTTTTTTGGTGGAGATATCTGGCACTTAATACGCATCAATGTTTCTAATCATGATGTTGAATATTTTAATTACGTTTAGACTCACATATAGTCATGATTTATAGTAATATGAGTATACTTAGGCATACTCTACATAGGAGTAGGAGTGACACTGTTGGTTTAAGGTACACATTGCACTTAAGAATTATAGGCAGGACCGCCATCAGAAATCACAGGGCCCCATATGACAACATTTCCTGGGCCCCCTGGGCTGCGCCCACCGCAAGCCCCACCTACAGGTCCACCCTCCCCACCCCACAGGTCCGCCCCCCACCACACAGTAAAAAAAAAAAAAATATTAGTTGCTAGGGTTCCCACATGTTAATAAAAAATAAAAAGATATTGGTGGTCAGGGCCCCCCCATAAAAAAATATTGGTGGCTAGGACCCCACATGAGAAAAAAAAATTGGTGGCCAGGCCCTCCCCCGCACATTATAAGAAAATTAGTGGCCAGGGCCCCTTAAATGTCCATGCCTTCCCGAAGTCGGCAGCTCTCAGAAAGCAGGGGGGCCCGGATAATCAAGTAAGTGTGGCGTGGCCGGGGCCCCCCTTACCCTCGGGGCCCCCTACAACTCTCCCCCCTGTCCCCCCCTGATGGCTGCCCTGATTATAGGTGGAGGGGGTACCTTTATAATGATACACTTAGCATGAGGGCTACATACACTTAGAGTCCACAGTCCTTGGTTGTATGCATAGGAGGGAATTGACACACGCCCTAATAGTAATAATAGCCACACTTGCAATTTATGGGTTAAGTTCACACAGTTCAGGGTTCCCTGAAGATGAGGCAACACCCTTAAAAGATATTCATTTAGAAGCTTGGCCCACATCTGATGATTAAAATATGGGAATAATCACAGGGACTATTATTTTGCAATCCGAGTGGTAGTTTTAAATATTAACAAAATAATAATTTATAAAATAAATATTATAAATCACGAACGAGTCTCCACGCAGGCCCGTCAATCTAACTCAATTTTCAGATATTTTTTGCAACAGTGTTTAAAGATACTCTGAACAATCATTTAGTTATGATGTTACTTAGTGGTTGAAACATAGTTACACAATATCTTGTTTTTATTTGTAGAATGGATATATTGGTTTAAATGTGATTGTCTATAGCTGCCATTTTTATGTGTGCCTTGTAGTCTTTTGACTTGTCTGTATAGAATGAGCAATATTTAAATGGTGTTTTGATTCTGTGATGATGTCACCACAACAGATTGAATGTGTCTAGTTTCCCTCCAAACTCATGTATTTATTTGCATATCTACCAACTTTTAGACACTTTGAGAAAGGCCTCCGATGAGGCCGAAAACGTTAGTCTCGCAATTAAAACTTTTTACATTAATATAAGTCCTGAGAGTGCGAATCTTTTTTTCTTTATATATATATATATGGGAGTGGGTCTGGCTGTTTGTTTGTAATCTCCTGACGAAGATCCCTGTGAGGGATCGAAACGTTGAGTGGAATAAAGCACAACTTATCTACACTGAAAACAACCTGTGAGTGTCGCTCTTTCTCGCAAATATTTACCTACTTTGGCTGGCACCCAGGACTTTACTGTGTTAACGGAGTGCACCTTTGGATTTCGTATATATATATATATATATATATATATATATACACACAACACATATATACATATACTTTGCACTTTGGCCTGTGTCTGAATTCAGTTTATGAAACAAGCAATATCTGAATCTTTACATATTTGTCTCCCAAGGTACTTCCAGAAAGCTTAATTTACAAGTGTTGGCCTCTCCTTCGGATCACGCTGATGCACCTGCCAGAAGCTCTCTTGCTGTCTTCAAACTGAAGGAGGCATTTTCCCACCATCAAGCAGCTCATGCTAGCTCACCGTTTCCTAAGCCTGTCAAGGCCCAGCAGTCGTCCCCAAATCAAAGGAAACTTCTATCATTTTTTAGCAATAACCCAAAAGAGTGTGTCACAAATAGACCATCTGACTGCATTCACCCAGAAAGGGAGATTAAGAACGAACGTGGCCATCATCAAACTCTTGGTGCAGATATTAAAGTGGAGGGTGACTGTGATTCTGGAAAGGGAACCAGCTCTATACCAGACAGTGAGACGGGCTGCAGTACACCTGAGATGTCTAGTCACCAGAGTGGTGAAAGTGAATCGGGTTCCCCAGAGGCAATGGGTGTGGCTGAAAGTAAGTGTGTTGTTGAGCATTCCAAAGCAATTCTGGATCTAGAATATGAGCATTATCCTGAACAATCAGATCAAACAGATACATCAATAAAACAGTCTTATCACATTGAGCCAGTTCCAAATTGCAAACGTGCAAAAGTAGAGGAAGAAACCCTTTCCACAGCTTGGACGGTGCAGCCTGACACAGTGGATGCAGCCATGGATATCCAGAGGAGGACAGTGCCATTACATTTCTCCATGAATAATCTAACTAAGGGAATGGAATGTATGAAGCAGCAGCAACGAATGAAAGAGGAAACAGAAAGGTATCGCAGGTTCAGAGCCAAAATTAGCCCCGGTGAAAATCAAGCTGCAGAGGATGAACTCAGGAAAGAGATCAGGTATGTGGGAAATATCCTCCTCTTGCCATTTATGGTCATCAGAGAGATCATAAAATACAGAATTTGGATTTATGTCCAATAACAGGGCTGCTGTATGACGAGGTGTGAGAGCTTTGTTTATTGTGTTATTTCTGAAAATTTCCATTACTTGTAACGGCAGAGGGAGAACAGCAAAAGTGCCATCTTTATATCCACCAGGGTGCAGTGGCTCTTTACGGGAATGATTCTCACGAGGTGAACAATATGGAGGTTCCTGTTTAAATATACAGTAATGTGCCAGAAGGCAAAGTTCTGGTGGCATTTATTATTCTGAAGACCATTTGAAGTAAGGAACATGTAGCTTTCTCTGTTCTATGAACGACACAGGGATTGTGAAACTCCAAACTTGATATCTAACCAGTACAAAATATTTCAGTCTCTCTTATCTGCAGGCAATACTCACTAACCAGGTCAAGGAAAACAGTGACTGGCATGTCTGTTCATTCATATCTTCTCTCAAAGCACAATCCTCTATCAGGGACAAAATTATAAATATTAGGTTCCTTTAGCAACCATCTGGCTCAGCATGCTGTGAGTTGCAGTTCAATGCAAGGGCATTGGCACAAGTGATAAATGTCATTTTTGTTGCCCATTTGTTCAGAAACAATAAAACAGTATCTTGTACTTGATCCAACTTCTAAGATGAAAATATAAAATGAATCCTTATTGGAAGCAAAACAAGCCAATTGGGTTTATTTCATGTTTAAATTATTTTCTAGTAGACGTAACGTATGAAGATCCAAATTACACAGATCCATTATCCGGAAAGCCCCCGGTCCTGAGCTGTACCTTATTTGCCATTCCGTCCCTTCTCACTCTAGTAACGATCTGGTGAGGCTAAAGGCAAAGTCAAACATAGATATGTGCTGGCAGGGAGGCCCATCCTTTGGAGGTCACAGCTTCTATCCTGTCCGACTCCTTACGATTGGCTGATTACAAATAGAAAATGAGCAGCCACTTACTTTTTTTATATTGAACAGTTTATTGCAATTCTTCAACATGTTCCTGATTTCCCTTAACATAAAATTGATTGTATTCCTGTCCTTAGTAAAGAAACCTTTGCAAAAATGGAAATTATCGGGCAGTTCAACCTGGGCTTCATAATAACGAAACTGGATTCTGACCTGTTCATGATCGATCAGCATGCGACCGATGAGAAATACAACTTTGAGGTTTTACAACAGGAAACAGTTTTGCAAGGGCAAAGACTAATTGCGTGAGTTCAAACCCCCATATTGTGGGGCAGATTTATTAAGGGTTGAATTGAAAATTAAAATTTTTCTTGGTCAAATTATGGACAAATTTGAATTGTGAATTATCCAAACTCTTGAGTTTTAATTTGAATTTGAAAATCGAGGTTTATCACACTCTGGCCCTTTCAGAGCTTGAATTCAACTGTTCGCCACCTAAAACCTGCCGAGTTCATGTATAAGTCAATGGGAGAGGTCCAGTGACGCATTTGGACATGTTAGTAGCCTTCCTGAAATTCGAGATTTTTCAGAGAAAAAATTTGAACCAAGTTTGGTCGAATTTGAGTTTTCGAGTTTAAGATATTCAATTATTTTATTAAATAACCCCCCCAATTGAATTTCAAGTATATTCAAATTTAATAGAGTTAAAAAAAAAAAACCTCACATGAATTTGAAATTCGACCTTTAATAAATGTGCCTCCCCGTTTTGCTTTCCGTCTGTATCCATCATACCCATACTGCGTTATACTGTATTTCTATATAATACACAAAAGCCATGAATATCTTGTAAATTATATCCTTATAAACAGTGAGTTCTGATGTCATCAATTTTAAACGGTGAGTTCTGATGTCATTTCTGTCACATGACTCACTGAAATTTGTGTATTATAATAAATAAACTACCCCCAGTTGTAAAATATGAGGATATTAGAAGTTACCTCGGAGTTCCATGACCTGTATAAAAACACTCGGCCTTCGGCCTCGTGTTTTTATATGGTCATGGAACTCCTCGGTAACTTATAATATCCTTATATTTTACAAGAGGGGGTACTTTATTCACTATATATCTAAACTTACATGTATCATCTTGTTCAATGCCAGGCCCCAGACACTACACCTAACGGCTGTAAATGAGACTGTGCTAATTGACAATCTGGAGATTTTTAAGAAGAACGGATTCGATTTTATCATTGATGAGGAAGGTAAGGATGGAGGATGATTAATTCCCTTAAATGGGTCGTTCACCTTTAAGATAACTTCTAGTATGTTACAAAATGACCATTTCTAAGCAACTTTTCTTTTAATCTTCATTTTTTCTTTTCTATAGTTTTTGAATTATTTGCCTTTTTCTCTCTCCAGCTTTCAAATGGGGGTCACTGACAATCTAAAAAAAACAAATGCTCTGTAAAGCAACAAATGTATTGTTATTGCTACTTTTTATTACTTATCTTTCTATTCAGGCTCTCTCCTAGCCATATTCCAGTCTCTCATTCAAGTCAATGCAGTATTGCTAGGTTATCTGGGAACCTAGCTACCAGATTGCTGAAATTGCAAACTGCACAGCTTCTGAATAAAAAGCTAAAATTTGTTGTTCCAATCCTATTGAGTGTTCTCTTGCAATCCTACTGAGTGTTCTCTTGCAATCCTGCAGAGTGTTCTCTTCCAATCCCGCTGGGTGTGCTCTTCCAATCCTACTGGGTGTTCTCTTCCAATCCTCCTGGGTGTTCTCTTCCAATCCTCCTGGGTGTTCTCTTCCAATCCTACTGGGTGTTCTCTTCCAATGCTATTTTGTGTTCTCTTCCAATCCTACTGGGTGTTCTCTTCCAATCCTCCTGGGTGTTCTCTTCCAATCCTACTGGGTGTTCTCTTCCAATCCTACTGGGTGTTCACTTCCAATCCTACTGGGTGTTCTCTTCCAATCCTGCTGAGTGTTCTCTTCCAATCCCATTGAGTGTTAACTTCCGATCCTACTGAGTGTTCTCTTCCAATCCTACTGAGTGTTCTCTTCCAATCCTACTGAGTGTTCTCTTCCAATCCTACTGAGTGTTCTCTTCCAATCCTGCTGAGTGTTCTCTTCCAATCCCATTGAGTGTTAACTTCCGATCCTACTGAGTGTTCTCTTCCAATCCTATTGAGTGTTAACTTCCGATCCTACTGAGTGTTCTCTTCCAATCCTATTGAGTGTTCTCTTCCAATCCTACTGAGTGTTCTCTTGCAATCCTACTGAGTGTTCTCTTGCAATCCTACTGAGTGTTCTCTTGCAATACTACTGAGTGTTCTCTTCCAATCCTACTGAGTGCTTCGTCCAATCCTGCAGAGTG
Source organism: Xenopus laevis (assembly GCF_017654675.1). NCBI lineage: Eukaryota > Metazoa > Chordata > Amphibia > Anura > Pipidae > Xenopus > Xenopus laevis. The sequence goes on along the minus strand of NC_054387.1, from coordinate 111,160,603 downwards.
TTCTCTTCCAATCCCGCTGGGTGTTCTCTTCCAATCCTACTGGGTGTTCTCTTCCAATCCTCCTGGGTGTTCTCTTCCAATCCTACTGGGTGTTCTCTTCCAATGCTATTTTGTGTTCTCTTCCAATCCTACTGGGTGTTCTCTTCCAATCCTCCTGGGTGTTCTCTTCCAATCCTACTGGGTGTTCTCTTCCAATCCTACTGGGTGTTCACTTCCAATCCTACTGGGTGTTCTCTTCCAATGCTATTTTGTGTTCTCTTCCAATGCTACTGGGTGTTCTCTTCCAATCCTACTGAGTGGCAAAGTTGAACTGATCCAATGGACTACTCAGTTGGTGAGATCATTTGGTGGCAAGTGCGGTCTGTGCATTTCATGGGGTTTGAATATAACCCAGTACACGTGTTAAATTGGGTTACTGGTTAACCTTGAGTTCCAAATTTTTCCAAATAATGAAACAGGCAGATGAGCTAAAATTATTATTTTGTGGGTGAACAATTCTTTTATCTAAGCCATCATTAGGCAAAGCAAAGTTGATTGGTATGTCATGTTTTTAGCCCCCATTACAGAACGTGTCAAGTTAATCTCTTTGCCAACAAGCAAAAACTGGACTTTTGGGCAACAGGACATAGAGGAACTCATATTCATGTTAAGCGACTCCCCGGGTGTCATGTGTAGACCATCCAGAGTGAGGCAGATGTTTGCCTCCAGAGCCTGCAGGAAGTCTGTAAGTACATGCCTTGTGTTTGCATCACAGATTAGTGTAGTACTTGTAGTTGTACTTTCTTGAGGGAATGATATTGCTCAGAGGCAACTGCCATATTCTGATGTGTCGTCTTGGAGGCTGACATGTGGCAAATGTGATCTCTTAATTTAAACAGGTGATGATTGGAACGGCATTGAATGCCCATGAAATGAAGAAGCTTGTCACTCATATGGGAGAAATTGAACATCCATGGAATTGCCCCCACGGACGACCCACAATGAGGCACATTGCCAACCTAGACATGATCTCCCAAGACTGATTGTTCTCTTGCAACTGTTTTAGTCTGGTCTGGGAGCTCATAACTGGTTTGTTTAATGTGGCAGGAGGATGGGAGCGAGACCAGGTGCTCTGATACTTCTGACAAAATGGCTGGAATCAGAAATACTTGTACATCCAAGCCCCATGGGTTGCTTCTTAGGACTCATTTAGCAGCACTTTTGTTTATGCCAATATGTTATTATTCCTTAGACCTTGAACTGCGCCCTCATTCTTTATGTACTATACTTTTAAATGTATCTTATATGTTGGAGCCAAAGCATATAAAAGCCATGGGAACCTTGAAGGAAGGGACGGACTTTGCTCATTGATTTCATAGTTGGGAGCTTTATTGTTTTATAAACTGCTACATGTAAGTATCGCACAAGTAATGTTGTTCTTGTAATAAAAAGAATATTTTTTTATGCGTCTTTATATGACTAGCAAATGGGTGCTTAAAGGGCATATCAAGGCAAAAAAATTAAATCCCATTTTTACTTTCTTTAATGAAAAATTCAGTGAAATTCTCCCTTCATTTACTGCTGTGGATAGTAATTGTCAGACGGTCCCTAACTGCTGAGCAGGGAAACAATCATACTTATGAACAGCAGGGGGAGCCCCCACCTTACTTCCCAGCCACGCAGAACTCAAGCAGCTTTGTTTATGATGATCTCTAAGCAGCCCTGACCACACTGAGCATGTGCACAGTCTTAGTCTTGCAAAGATGTTTAACAAAGTCACAAGATGGTGACCCCCTGTAGCCAACTTTGAAAGCATAAATCATTTGTTTGATTAGGCTTGTGGTGCAGTAAGTTCATGTTTATATTTAGTATACAAAATACAGCATTTCTAGCCTTATTTTATTTTAGATTTTACCTGCCCTTTAAGGGGGAACCTGATCGTTATAGACTGATAGTGTGCAAGGGCACCATACAATTAATAATTGCCTATTTATTCACCAATAGAACATATTGAGGACAAGAGCACCCATTAGTATTAGAAGGGGAGAAGTAAATACATGATTAGAAATAGAGAGAATTTTCCCTAGGGCCCTTGCATCCTATTGGGAGAAAATACTAAGGGAATATTCAGTTGTCGTAAAATATTTTTGAAATATTATTGAAAACTGAAGTTTTATTAGACAATTTTTGGAACGTATATAGAATGGCAGGCACGTCCCTATGACTTGTTGGTCTTTCGGGGGGTAGTTATGGCCTTCACCCTGCCAAAGGCCTCAAATGATTTCTATGTATGATGTTTTTACTGTAATAAAGCACTAAACCCCCAATTAGCGAAGCCCCTACCTACTACCCTAGATCAATGCTGTCCAACTTCTGTGGTAGCGAGGGACAAATTTTTTTTTGGCCTACATGGTGGAGGGCTGATAATGGAAGCAAGTGTTTGCCACTCCCTGTTTTTAAACCACACCCACTTTAAACCACACCCAAGTTACCACAAGACCATGTCACATTAATGGTGGTAGCACATCAAAAAACAAGTTGTTGGTGCTCACTGCAGGGATATCACTTATCACTCATATGTGAAAAAAAAGTTGTCATATAAAGACATCCCCTTAAATCCATATGCCTCCTCCTCCCCTGTGTATAATACAGTACCCCCAGCATATGATTAAACACCTTAGGGGCCACTAACAATAAAGTGCTGGAAAGAGGACCCAAACAGCCGTTAGATGGCACTCATGAGCTCTGCTGCACTTACTCCCCACAGATACGTGAGGATTGTGTTAGGGGCACATTCAGGGGTAATCAACTATGCAGGGGGGGCTTTTCTTATTAAAGGGGGTGTAGTTCTCCTTAAAGAGTGGATAAAGTCCAGCAGCACTGGCATTTAGATTGGATGGTGGCAAAGTCATGCTTCTGGATTCCTTCATGATGAACTTGGTTTCTGATTGAAATAAGTTTGATTATCCTGACTATAAATTCTTTATTTTTTGTTTTCATGTACAAACATGCACAGAACTCTCACATCAGGATTTAGACTTCTCCCCTGCAAATCGATTTAGTACTTTTTACTCCAGAACTTTCCGTGAAGGTTCAGGGATCTGTTTAATGTGGAAACCACAGAAAGGGTTGAACCTTTTTCTGGTGTTGGTGAATCCTTTTGGAGTAAAATAATTGAAAGGGAACTCACTGGACCTAATGACGCCCAAGGGATGGAAGGAGCAGGTGTGACCTGTCTGCTGAACTGCTTTACCTGAGCTTATAAACATGGCAACTACTTATACCACTATTATTCCTATTTGTCATTGACCTCTTATGCTGACCATTCATGTTTATATGCAAAAAACATCTGCCCTGCTTTTCTTTTCTCAATGTTTTTAGAGTCCAGCCCACACACAGTATGAATGGAAGACAGAGGGGTCTAACTATTGTAAATTCTGCACCTCCTCTCCTTTCCTATCATAATCCTGCCTGGTGGTGCTGAACTACCTAGACGGTCGGCACACGGCAATCATACGTAAGAATCATGGAAAGAGAGCCGCACATACACCGTATTGTTATACAGGCGGGGAACTTGCCCCTTTTATTTTAACCACCTGTGCATCAACGTTTCGGGGGGGGGGATTTCACCCTCCCTTCATCAGGTTTCCCATAGTCCTGAGTGCCATTTTGTTCTATAACCCCCTCCACATGAAGGAGAGGCAGCGTGGATTGGAAGGGACATCTGTTATGGAGCAGATGCACCTGGAGGAACCAAGGATCTAGTTTGTCTGGAACTCTCTGCCTCAAGCTGTCAGATTTTCTACTTCTCTCCAAACTTTCAAACGCTCTTTAAAGGACAAGGAACGTTAAACTAAAGAAGTAGCTAGAAATATTGTTCATTATGTTTTTAGCTTCTGTACCAGCCCAAGGCAACCACAGCCCTTTAGCAGTAAAGATCTGTGTCTCCAAAAATGCCCCAGTAGCTCCCCATCTTCTTTTCTGCTGATTCACTGCACATGCTCTGTGCTGCTGTCACTTACTGAGCTTAGGGACCCACTCACAATATACAGTAAACTTAGAATAGAAATGTCACAATATAAGGCTAATTAGTAATTAATACAGATAATTACTACACAGCTGCTCAGAAACCAGTGCAATTAGCATCAGAAATTAATAATCAGCCCTGTAGCATCAGCTTATATTACAGACCAACCTCATTTTCTGCTGGATAATTAGTGACGACCCCTAAGCTTAGCTTCTCAACAGCTGCTCAGAGCCCACTGAGCATGTGAGTGTCACAGACACAAGTTTGAAGTCCTGGATCATTGCTGCTATTGACAAGATGAAACTTTAGCAATAAGTTCAGTGTATAAAACAGTAGTTTTTGCCATATTCATTTTTAGGGTTTAGTTCTCCACCTGTTTATAGAAGTGTATTCCTTGTACCTTAATTAATCAATCATCGCTGTATCGTTAAATCACAAGTGTTTCTAAAATCCTAATGTCTCAATCGTACCCTAACCTTTAGTTTGTAAACTCTAATTTGTAGGGCCCTCTAATCCTATTGTTCTCTGTAACCCTCGTTTGTTATCCTCCATTTATTCCCTGTTTGTTATAACTAAGGTAAAGCACTGCGTATCTTGTCGGCTCTATATAAAAACATGATCTAGTTTGTCTACCAAGGTCTAAAATGTTATACTGTACACTGAAATCTCTAAATATGATGCAATTTGGACCTCTGTGACACTATTCTCCTACAGCAAATTGACTTTCTATCAAACTTTGTCAACCATTAAGGTTTTTTTTTTTTTAATTCAAACTTCCTTTTAGCTGTGACTTATCCCTGGAGTCACTGACTTTCTAGTATTACAAGCCAACCGATCTTTTCAGTCTGCCTTTTATAAATCTACAGCCCTGCTCGGACTCTTTCACCCTCTCCTGTAATCTAAGTGGGGCCACTGACTTTCCTTTTCATGAGCTCACTGTGCTGGTATTTTACATGTTATCCTGCATCCAGAAGCAGAGAATTGTTACAAGAGAAGCACATTTTATTTGTATATGCGGTTAGCCGTCCTTTATTTATGTAATATCATGGACTCAGGTTTTGTAGCAATTCCATAGCCTATCGACTAATCTCTTAGGTGGTGGACCTGATAGGAAACCAAAGCTGGTCTTTGCAATACTGTGCTTCTGGTATGGACTGTTAGGACACACCCACCCCTCATTTCAACCACAGACAGAGACCATTTTTCTCCCTTCTCGCTATTGGATGAACACCAAAAAAAAAACCACATAAACCAAAGATTTGTTTTAAAACATGTTTATAGTCTAAAATGGACATGCTACATCAGTAGGAGGAAGAGCCTCCCCCCCCCTTCATATTTTTTCATATTTTCTTAAAAAACAAAAACAGCTGAATCTTGACACTTTCATTACACGCATAAACCATAGATTATGCTGATATTTACTATACCAAATACAGCTTTTCCGCCTCCTGATACAGGAACGGTAAAGATTATAAACCTGTATCAATTTTTTTTTTTTTCTTTTAAAGTTCATCTTTAAATAAAATCACAGTATGAATAGTTGGAACTTTTATACCAGAGGCTTAAGATAAAAGAATCGGAATCCATTTCGGAGGACTGCGACGGCCATCGGGTTATGCAAAGGACATGGCATTTTTCTAAACCATTTCTGCAATAAAACCTATCCCACCCCCCAATAAAGATTATACATTCATGATGTTAACTGGAAACGGAACGTCTGCGTCGGCAGAGACGAGATTCATTTTTCCTTTGCGCGAGAGTCGGAAGCAAAGTTGTAGTAGATCACGTCAATATGTAAACATGGAGTCTTAGTTAATGAAGTTCCCATCTTTCCTTGACTTAAATCTGCGATTTCTCAGTACGAGATGTCACGTGGAGACGCACGGGATGTGAAATACATGAAATCCTGAGTCTTAACAAAGCAGCATTTGAGAGAGAAAGTATTCCAGGGCTTTTCTCCCCAACCTCCATTTTTTTTCTGCACAGTTTCCACAAAGGTTTACATTTAAAAAATACTCATGGTAAATTCCTAAACAGTATCTAGTCAAAGCACCAATAATTTTGTTTTCTTTTGCAATAATATGGAATGGGAGTTCAGTTGTTCTTTACTCAAGCTGCAGTTATGAAAGTCATTTCGGGTGAACCAAGTGTTGAAACCACAAAAGCAACGGTGACGATTCATTCTCTTCACTGGCATGCAATAGTGGCTACAAATCTTATTGCTCACACTGGAAGATTTATATGATGAGCAAGAGGCCGATATGTCAAATACGTGAAAGGGCAAAGGGCAGTGAAAGGGAGACTGTGCCCTGTACAAGTCTCTTGCTCAATGGAACAGAAAGAAATTCCCAGTACACAAGGAAAGTGAAGTGTCTAAACAATAAGAGAACCTGTAGACTAGTGAAGAACAAGCCCCAATAGTTTGTGTAGCCATTACAAGGGGTATGAAATTGGTACACTATCAGAACGATCACTCTCAATCTCCCGAATTGTACCCTCTCTGCCTCCCGATCTCTCCCCATACGTGTGGTGCCCTCTAAGATTTTTTTTTTTCAGAAGCTTCTTCTTAAGTCCAATAAAAACTTGGGAGCTTTCATTGCACAGTTGCAGGGCTAAAGGTTGGACACTTGTGAAATATAAGAATATAATACACAAAAGCCATGAATAGCTTGTAAATGATATCCTTATAAACAGTGAGTTCTGATGTCATCAGTTACAAACAGTGAGTTCTGATGTCATTTCTGTCACATGCCCCACTGAAATTTGTGTATTATAATAAATAAAGTACCCCCAGTTGCAAAATATGAGGATATTAGACGTTACCTCGGAGTTCCATGACCTGTATAAAAACACTCGGCCTTGTGTTTTTATATGGTCATGAAACTCCTCAGTAACGTATAATAACCTTATATATTACAAAAGGGGGTACTTTATTCACTATATTATAAGTTACAGAGAAGTACCAAGACCAGGTCACAGAACACCAAGGTGACTTCTAATAGCCTCATATTTTGCACCAGGGGGTACTTTATTTATTATAATACACAAGTTTCAGTGAGTCATGTGACAGAAATGACATCATCAAGCTCCGATTATAACCGATGACATCACCAAGCACAGTTTGTAAGGATATACTTTACAGCATATTCGCGGCTCTTGTGTATTATATCTTATCATTTCTGGTACTTGAAGAGTAGAGGGTGTCACAGAATATACAGACTATCCATTCTAGGAAAATAAACTATTTAATAAATATTAAACATCTCATTCCTAAATAGTGCCTGTGATCCAAGTTGTAAGGCTGCCGCCATACTTAAAATGACATGGGGGCAAATAAAAAAAAAAACAAATCATTTGTAATAACTAATTTTTCAAAGAGGGGTCTTCTGCTTCTAAAGCTCATTCTGCAACATTATTCCCATAAAATGCACTAAAAAATAAATACATGAATAAATTAAAAGAAAAATGCAGCCCCCACCATGCGCTCTAAAGCTGATTGGGGAGGTCTCATGCAGGGACGGGCTGTGATATTCGGGACTGGTCAGAGAGAGTGAAAGACTTCTGGATGCTGCCAATGTGACATGTTTCTGTCTGTGTCGCTGCTCGCTCCATGTCGTATTTGTAGCTTGAGAAACGGAATGTTACGAATTCTGAAAAACTGTCATTTTCAGGGGTCTTTCTTCAAAAGAAGCGAAGTCTGCGTTTCCATGAACCTGACAAGAAAAAGCAAAAACATAAATCAAACCAAATAGGGGATGATGTTCTTTTCTGTGGCCATTTCTATAGTTCACAGACTTAGAGGACACACAAGTCAATAAACATCGCAATATATACAGTATACCACTGTACCCTCAACATAACTGCTCACATTCAATCTTATGTGCAAGTGGCAGCAGCAGCAACAACCGCTATCCAATCCAAACACAGCAGTGCACCAGGCCTTATGGGATGTCCCCCTTCTAAACGTGTGGCTCCACTTCTAGATGGATGGACACATATCCCACTTCAGGACTTGTAGGATGGAGCTGAAATAAGGACTGAAATAGGTGGCCCTCTACTTCATAAAATGTTTAAATTTCCATCCCCTTTGAATGTGTTCATATAGAGAATAATGTAACTCCTCCCCCTGCCCCCAGTGGTCAAGTGCCACAACTACATAAAAAGGTACAAGTCCTAATATCATATTTTATAACGGGGGTTGCAGGTTTCTTTCCTCACTAAGCACCAATTATAACTGATGACATCACCAAGCACCAATTATAACTGATGACATCACCAAGCACCAATTATAACTGATGACATCACTAAGCACCATTTATACGGATATACTTTAAAAGATAACAAGGACTCGTACAAACACACACCTACATATATATCAGTACGACATGCACACAGATACATTTTACACATTACTTATGAATGGAATGTCAGTCTGGTAAAAGGGCCTATGATGAAGTGTTGCGAGAACACAAAACACGTAAGGTTGTATACACTTCTTGTGCTTCAATAAAACCATTTGAATTTTACCGAACATGCCTGGAGGACTGCTCATTGAGTGCCAGCTCTACATCCATACAGTGGGATATAAATGAGCTGGAGAGAGTGCAGAGACTAAGTGCAACTAAATTGGTTAGAGGGACGGAAGACTTAAATGATGAGGGTAGACTGTCAAGGTTGGGGTTGTTTTCCCTGGAAAAAAGGCACTTGCGAGGGGACATGATTACACTTTACAAGTACATTAGAGGACATTATAGACAAATAGCAGGGGACCTTTTTACCCATAAAGTGGATCACCGTACCAGAGGCCACCCCTTTAGACTAGAAGAAAAGAACTTTCATTTGAAGCAACGTAGGGGGTTCTTCACAGTCAGGACAGTGAGGTTGTGGAATGCACTGCCGGGTGATGTTGTGATGCTGATTCAGTTAATGACTATAAGAATGGCTTGGATGATTTCTTGGACAGACATAATATCAAAGGCTATTGTGATACTAAACTCTGTAGTTAGTATAGGTATATAGAATTTATGTGAAAGTAGGGAGGGTGTGTGTATGGATGCTGGGTTTTCATTTGAAGGGGTTCAACTTGATGGAATTTGTCTTTTTTCAACCCAATTTAACTATGTAACTGAACGTGTCTCAGTGGGACCTGGATTTTACTATTGAGTGCTGTTCTTAGATCTACCAGGCAGCTGTTATCTTGCGTTAGGGAGCTGCTATCTGGTTACCTTCCCATTGTTCTGTTGTTGGGCTGCTGGGGGGGGGGGGAGAAGGGTGATAGCACTCCAACTTGCAGTACAGCAGTAAAGAATGACTTGGAGTTTATCAGAGCACAAGTCACATGACTGAGGGCTGCTGGGAAACTGACAATATGTCTAGCCCCATGTCAGATTTCAAAACTAAATATAAAAAAAATCGGTTTGCTCTTTTAAGAAACGGATTTCAGTGCAGGGACGTGTTTGGAGGCCCATTTACGACAGAGCTGCTGTGCAAGAGAACAATTAGAGCAGCCCTGTGGCACCTAGAGAGCACGTTGGCTTAGGTTTTCTGGGGTTTTTTTGGGCTCACCCCACTCCTCTGCTTTGCCAACAAGGAAGGCAGCCCCACATTTATGAAAACTGTTTCTTACTTTCCACTGAAAATTTCAATATGGATCAATATAAAGGGTAAATCTCTCACCCTGAAACGGTCTTTAGTCGCTGCTCCATTTGTACCGATCCTTTTCCGTTTGACATCTATTTCATAGTCGCTGCTTTCAGATGAGCTGCTCCATCTACGTTTTCTCATGTCCCTCAGGTCGCCATTCTGTCTGCGCTTGGTTTCGCTCTCGTGGTCGCTGTCTCTAGAGTATCTTTGTTTGCTTTTTCTTTCCTTACTATGTTTATCGGCTTGGTGGTAATCCAGGACACCGTTGTATTTTTCATGATGATACTTTTCCGAGTGCCTTTGAAAAGAGGACGAATAATAGATATTGTGTTTGGGGCTATTGGGATATTCCCGTACTTTATCTCTGGGGTAGTAAGAGCAGCTGCTTCTGTACGAGTTATAGGATTTACTTGGATAGTCTCTGTCCTCATACGAAGGCTTTCTATCTCGATAGTCCCGGTAACCATGCGATGTATAATGGTCATTATAATGCCTGTAGCTATCGTAACGTCTGCTTTTATCTTGGTAGTTCCTTTCTCGACTGCGTGAACGATCCCTTTTGGAATTGCTATACCAGCTTTTAGAGGTTTCATAGCGGCCCCGACTTCTGGATCTGCCCCTGTTCTGGCTGTGTTTGTTACAGTCCTTGTAGTTGTACGGGCTGCTCCTTCTATAATGATCCCTGTGCCTGTATTCATCACAATGAGACGGTCTATAGTGCTTCCATTTAGTTCTCTCTCTGCTGCGGGACTGTCTCTCTCGGTTACTGGTGGGACGTCTCTCTTCACTGCTGTCAGAACGGCATCGCTCATTGCGGAAGTGATCCCTTTTCACTTTCTTGGTGTCGGCAAACACAGAGTAGCTCTTTTCTGCCCCATTTTCCGTCGGGACTTTCTTTTCGGTGTCAGAGTTTTCATGAGGCTGGGCTGAAATTCTATTCACATTCTCATCTGAATGATCGGGTTGGGCAACAACCTTGACCATAGATTGGTTTGTATCAGAACCGGTGAGTAAAGCAGGTAGACCACCGTCATATTTATTGATCGACGGCACATTAAATGTTTCCTCGTCACGGTCGTCTGCTGATAAAGAGTTAACAAGTGTGTTATTAATGCCGTTGTCTTCTGATGAAGTGTGTGCATTTTTATTAATGCGAGTGTCTGCCATGCGGTTCTCCTGCTTCCCACAAGCTGCCGGATTCACACTAGCACTTTGGCCTTCCTCCGCTTGTTGTTTAGCAGGCGGGTCCATCCCATTTCTCCACAGAGCAGTGTTGTGCAAACTACTTGTTCCATTCGATAAATATGGTGCACTGAAAGAAAGAAAGATATACATTAGAATCCCACACTAAAAAAATAAAGAATTCTTTCAGAAATGTATTCTGCTTATTTGATTTAAAAAATATATGTTTTTGCTATCATAAAGCACTAATGGTCAATTGCTTTTATTTTTATCCCTGAACTCACGCATCTCTTTAAATTTAAACAAATGACCCGGTTTACAGAGATAGATGGTGAGCTCTGTATAAACACACGTATCGTCCCTAAGCTGCAGGCTGCGAGATAAGGCAAGCTCAGTACTGTGGACAGGTCATTTTTTTTTACTGCCTAGTTCTCAACAAACAATGGCTCTGAACTAGGAAGTGAGTGAGGAAGAATAAAAAGAGTAGCAGATAAGGATTTTCAGTACAAGCCTTGATCATTGAACACACACTGAAAAATGCTGCACTGTCTTTTAAAATAAATGTACCAATTACAGTAACGGATAAAACATTAAAGGGAGGAAAGCAGTTTTCTTTGGTCTTTCTGCCTCTTAGAAGGAAGTTGCGCTGCAGTATTTGGCACAAACTCTAACCATGGGTTGCAGAGTTTTAGAATAATCTTTGCCACCAATATGATTAGAAGACCCATCCTTGTTTAGAACCAGGACCTACTGCTGCATCGAATCAAGAATTCTGCTTCTTTTAGCAGGGTTCAGCCGAATCCTTGTGCCTGTCCGAACCAAATCGTAATTTGCATATGTAAATTAGGGATGGAAAAACATCCTAATTTGCATATGTAAATTAGGGGTGGGAAGGGAAATCATATGACCTTTCATCACAAAACAAGGAAGCCGTTTCCCTTTCCTGCCCCTAATATGTATATGCAAAGAAAGATTGGGTTCTTTTCAGCCGTATCTTTCATGAAGGATTCGGCCGAATTTCAAATCGTGTTTTCGGTGCATCCCACCTCCTTTTTAGAATAACATGTCTGTATGCAGCACAGACCTAGAGTCCCTGCAGAATTATCCATTTCTTCACAATTGAGAACTAGCGGTGTTCTTCCAAGAAAAAAGTTGGTGTTTGTAACAGACTACGTCCTTCGTCAGATCGTTCCCTATTTGTAGCTTAACACATACCTTGAGGCTATACAGGAGTTAGTGATGATGAAGATTGTGGCCAAACAATTCATAAAGGCTTACAGGCTGAAACTGAAATCTGAGCTAGCAGAACTATAATGGGAGCTAGGGGTTAATAATCATACATGGACATCCTTAAAGGGGTGGCTCAGCTTTAAGTTAACTTTCAGTATTTTATAGAATTGCCAATGCTAAGCAACTTTTCAATTGGGCTTGATTTTTTTTTTTATTTAGTTTAGTTTTTTTAATTATTCACCTTCTTCTGACTCTTTCAAGCTTTGATCTGTAAGGGGACAAATGTATTGTTATTGCTAATTTTTATTACTCATCTTTCTATTGAGGCCTCTCCTATTCATATTTCAGTCTCTTGTTCAAATCAATGCATGGTTCTTAGGGTAATCTGGACCCTAGCAACCAGATTGTGGAAATTGGAAACTGCACAGCTGCTAAATAAAAAGCTAAATAACACAAAAAACACAAATATAAAATGTAAACCAATTGCAAATTGTCTCAGAATATGAACCCATGAGCAAAATTCAGAAGTAAAAGGAGTTGTGGAGCAACACAAGCATGAAAAATGTTCTTGGGGTGCCAAATAAGTGCTGTGATTGGCCATTTGGTAGCCCCTATTTGGATGGTTGACCTACATTGAGGCTCTGTTTGGCAGTGCACCTGGTTTTTATACAACCAAAACTTGCCTCCAAGCCTGGAATTCAAAAATAAGCTCCTGCTTTGAGGCCACTGGGAGCAACATCCAAGGGGTTGGGGAGCAACATGTTACTCACGAGCTACTGGTTGGGGATCACTGCTCTACATCATACAAAAATTTTACTCAAAAGGTGAAATACCCCTTTAATATTTATGTTTACTAAATACAAAGGGAAAACTATGAAGATGAAGTGGCTTTTTAAACTGCCAGCCCTGTGGTTATCGGAGTATTTTTTGGAGATTCACAGCATACATGTAACTTACGTTTTTTCTGTGGATTTACCCTCAGATGTGTTGTTGCATAAAATTAAGGGTTTCTTCTCCTTGTTTAGCGGTAAAATAGTGTCAACCTAGAGTAAAAAAAAAAAATATAGCAAATTGAAGATGTCGTATCAAAGCGCACACTATACACAAATATGACCCAAAAACCACTCACATCTTGGGTTAATTCTGTTTTTTTCAGAGAACTGGCTTCTGTAGGATCTCCCACATTACTAGAATGACTGATTTCAGGTACATTTACACTATCGTTGGTGTCAGAGCCGGCCATACTATTCCTAGACAGCGATTCAACAGCAGCTTTAAGTGGCTCTTCCTTTTCAGAACTAGTTTTGAACGAGTTACAAGGAGACTTGTCCTCATGCAAGCTCAGTCCATTTTTACACATCTCCCCATTTATAGATTTTCCATTCCAGTCGCTGCTGTCCAATCCCTTATACTCCTCTTCAGAGTTTTCTGAAGAATCAGCGCCATAAGGTACCAGCAAACTGGAGCCAGCCTTGCACGTGCCATTGACTAGTGGTCCTGGATACGGCTTGCTTGGCGAGTGTTTCCTTACTAGCGGTGTAGAGGTATTTGAGGTAGGCTTATTAGAGTGCTTAGTAATGGTGGATGAAGGGGCGGGCTTGTGTAAGCTCTCAGTCTTATGTACAGTGGGCAGGGAGAGTCCTTGCTGATGGTATTTATTGATGCTGATTGTAATCTTTTGTTTCTTGTTGTTGGGAATATTGATTACAGTCTGCCGATTGACGACAGTGTTGCCAAGAGGTGGCCTTTTAAGATTCATGTTGTTATTATTCACTACAGAATTGTTCATCTGGTTTTTGGGCGATTTCTTCCCATTCATGTGTTTTGAATTCTGAAAGGTGCAGAAGTGAAAAAGAAACATCTGGATGAATATGATCGTTACTCCTATAACCAACTTTTGATATTCATCAGCCATGCAACTGCACCAAGAGCCAATATTAACTTTAGTGGTGGCTAAGGGGCACCTAGACCTATAATGTACTATAATATAGCTTAGCAACGTCAGTCACAGTGTTTACCTGTCTCATTTCTAACAGTGCGACAATGGACGGCTGCAGAGCTATAGTAATTGAATAAGGGACAGGTTCAATTTTACTAGGCATATAAATTCTCACCTTTATTTTGCGAGGAGGTCCAACCAATGCGGATTTGGAGTTGCCGGCTCTCTGGCTGCTGCTCGGTTGCGGGGAGCTAGGACTGGCTGCATGCAGGGAGTAAGACGCTCCATTCTGGGAGTTCTGAGCTCTTCAAAAGAAGCAAGAAAACTAAAATGAATACAATCATTTCTATAGAGTTCAGGGAGCGTAGAGGCAAGAGAGTGCAAAGTGTACCTGACGTAGAACAGAAGATAAGCCTGCTGGTTAAGAACCGTTCGGATGTCTGTGGTGGAAACAGTGGAATCATTCATAAGGTACCACTGTTCATTGCATGCCTGAAACAAAGCAGAGGCAACACATTAAAGATATTATTAGCAAGACATGAAGATGTGACTAAAGCAGGGCGCCATATATTTCCCCAGTACTGAATAGTGTTTAAATTGCAAAGCTGGACACACAAATTATGTGTGACTATCAGTAGCCACACTGGGTGGGATGAAGGAGTTACTCTGTAGAGTTAATTCTATACATATATGCTGGTTCCAGATGTTGTGTTGCAATTATTTCAACCTGTAGCTGCTGCATCTTAACTCCCCCCATTCTCTAGAGCAGTGTTTCCCAACCAGTGGCTCACAAGCAACATGTTTCTCACCAACCCCTTGGATGTTGCTCCCAGTGGCCTCAAAGCAGGCGTTTGTTTTTTAATTCCTGGCTTAGAGGCATCTTGGGTTGCAATAGAGCCTCCTGTAAACTGCAACTCCACATAGGGGCAACCAAATAGCCAATCACAGCCCTTATTTGGCATCTCCAGGAACTTGTTCATGCTTGTGTTGCCCCCCCCCCCCCACCCCAACCCTTTTTACATTTGAATGTGGCTCATTGGTAAGAAAGGTTGGGGATCCGTGCTCTAGCGACAACACAATTACTTGTATCTTTTTTATCCTTGTGCTCATTGACTTTGCAGAAACTAGGAATTTGAATCCTAATTTGCATATGCAAATTAGAGATGGGAAGCGGAAAACTTTTACTTCCTTGTTTTGTGACAAAAAGTCTCACGATTTCCCTCCCACCCCTAATTTGCATATGCAAATTAAAATTTGGATTTGGTTCGGCCGGGCAGAAGGATTCGGCTGAATCCGAAACCTGCTGAAAAAGGCCGAACCCTGGCTGAATCCCGAACCGAATCCTGGATTCGGTGCATCACTAGCACAAACCATAACCGACTGGGAATCTGCAGAGAAGATTGATGCTCACCTTCACATAGCAGTAATAGTGGCCACCATGGCAGCTAAAACCAGTATGTATGAGGACAGCGTACAGGACATAAATAACTGGCTCTCCATTGGGATCAGAAGTGTATGGACGAAGATCAAGAAATTCTGGATATTTTATCTCCTGCATTAGTAAGTTTGCAAAAAAAAAAAAAATAGAAATAGATATTTAGTGTAGCAATGTTTATATTTGCATAAAAAAATACACATTTAGAACTACTTGTTTACATACCCTTAATACAAAAATATATTTATTGTAAAAAAAACCCCAAAAAAACGTATATACTAGTAAGTGGAACTCGTGTTCATAAGCTACTGCTACCATAATCATGTGTTTTACAAGTGTAAAAGTGACTTAGGGGGTTATTTATTAAAAGTAGTAGTTTTTTACCAGGAAATTTTGAGTTTTCAATGGTATTTTTCAGGCAAAACTCAAATTTTTAGGTTTAAAAGAAAAACTCGAATTTTTAGGGTTTAAAAAAAATTGTAATTGTTTTTTTATGATATTATATTTATTATACCAGAAGCTGAAAATAGCGCTTATCTGAAAATACTCCAACTAAAACCTGTCAAAGTCAGTGGGAGAGGCCCATTTGAACCATTTGAAGATGTTAAAGGGGAACTCCACACAAACATAACTTAAGCTTTTTGAAAAGTAAACATAATTTCAAGAAACTTTGCAATATATATCAACTAAAAAATATGCAAACTTTTCATGATTTGTTATGGTTTGGAACAGTTACCTAAGCCTAGCCCCCTGCTCTCCTGCTGATCTGTCTGACTACTTTGCTGAGCTGGCTGACTACTGTTACTTTGTATCAGCAACAATCTGTCCTCAGCCTGCATCCTCCAAACCCCACAATTCCCTGCACACGTGATTTTGATAAGGATAGGATCATCAGAATGCAATGCATTGTGGGTTATGTAGTTCCTGCATGCTGTCTGTAAGCTGTGGAGAAGTTGTTACAATTTGTAACATCAGTGTTTAGTCCCTCCTTCCCTGTTAGGATTTCAAATGATACAGAAAGAGAAGAACTGGATTTCAGCATAGGAAATGGCATTTATTCATACTTTTTGAAGAAACAGGTAACTGAGATGGCTATATTAGGAGTTTGTGTTATGTGGGCCTCTTTATCAAATTTTGGTTTGGAAGCCTGAGTTTCCCTTAAAAGGACCAGTAACATCAACATTTTTCCCCCTTTAATAGCCTTCATAATGGTTGGGGGTTTTTTTGGGGGGGTTTTTTTTTTTTTTTTTTTTTTTTTTTTTTTTTTAAGGTTTTCGCTCGAAAACTTGATTCATTTGAGCAATCGGAGGGGTTTTTTTCGCCGAAAGCTTGATAAATTCAGGAGTTTCACCACAAATTCACTGATTTCAGTTTTTTCATAAATTAGAAAATATTCAAGCTGTGAGTTTATTTGAGGTATAAAAAAAAAACCTCACAAACTCGACTTTTGATTAATAACACCTTTAATGTGCATTGGTTACCAACTCTTTCTCAGCATACTTAATGGATGGCAAGGGGAAGGTTATAGTTTAGAGTGGTGCCTGTCAAGGACCCAACACTGTATTTTGGTCAGCCCTAGTAGTGCAAGCAACAAATGGTCAGATTAAACACAGCATAAACAAATCTATTTGTGAAAGGGAATTACTTAAGGGATAACTTAATATTGCACCTCCAGCAGAATTCTGCACTGAAATCAGTTTCTCAAAAGAGCAAACAGATTTTTTTTCTCCCAGCTGCCCCCAGTCATGTGACTTGTGCTCTGATAAACTTCAGTCACTCTTTACTGCAAGTTGGAGTGATATCACCCCGCCCTTTTCCCCCCAGCAGCCAAACAAAAGAACAATGTGAAGGTAACCAGATAACAGCTCCCTAACACAAGATAACAGCTGCCTGGTAGATCTAAGAACAACACTCAATAGTAAAATCCAGGTCCCACTGTGACATATTCAGTTGCATTGAGTAGGAGAAACAACAGCCTGCCAGAAAGCAGTTCCATCCTAAAGTGCTGCATCTTTCTGAAAGCACATAACCAGGCAAAATGACCTGAGATGGAGCCTACACACCAATATTACAACTAAAAAATACACTTGCTGGTTCAGGAATGAAATGTTATATCGTAGAGTGAATTATTTGCAGTGTAAACAGTGTAATTTAGAAATAAAAACGACATCATAAAAATCATTACAGAATCCCTTTAAGCACCCTCAGTTTATTAGATTTTTATAACCGCTCTCCTTTGACTTACAGCCCCCATTAGATCATTTACTTTCCAGGTTCCTGTGCTGTGGCTATTTTTCTAAATATTCCAGGCGGCACGGAGACACCCGGAGGATGGATGCGACACACAAGGAACCTGGAAGTGTGGCTAAAATATTGGGTTGGAACTTATCAAGCATAAATGCCTATAGATTTGTAATATTTCAAATCTCCCTACAGATATTGCTCCTACAACACTGACTTTCTGACAAACTGTATTGTCCTAATCAGTTTAAAGAGCAAAATAACCACAAACAAAACATAGGACAATGTTTATCAATCAAGTACAAATCGTATTACACATCTCACAGCTTTATGCTACTAACCTTGGATAATTTGCCACCGTTAAAACTTGCAAACCTTTTCAGGGACAGAGTCAGCACATTGGATGTTCGGTGAATTGTAAATCTCTTGCTTGCGGTAACCATTTGCTTGCATCTACAGAAGCAAACCATAAAAACTTTATATATTGCATACAAATCCATAAAAACCACGAGTCGCATAGTATTAGGGATGCACCGAATCCACTATTTTGGATTCGGCCGAACCACCAAATCCTTTACGAAGGATTTGGCTGAATCCGAATTTGCATATGCAAATTAGGGATGGGAAGTGGAAAACTTTTTTTTTTTACTTCCTTGTCAAGCATTTTCACTCCCCACTCCTAATTTGCATATGCAAATTAGGATTTGGTTCAGCCGGGCAGAAGGATTCAGCCAAATCCTGCTGAAAAAGGCAGAATCCCGAACCGAATCCTGGATTCTGTGTATCCCTACATAGTATAAAATGTTACTTAGACCAACCATAGAAAACAAGAAAGCAGAAATGTTATTTGTCCTCTTACAACTGATCCGTCGGAGCCAAGTGTCAGGTGGGAGGAGGTTATAACAATATATAAGCAAAGAAGAACATTATTATTATTATTATTTTATTATATTATTCTTTTTTTAAAACCTCTCTTCATACAAATGTTATATAGTCTAGACCTTAACAGTAGTGCACAGACACTATCTATAATGAAATGATACCCTGACTGAGAACTGGATGAAATTTGTGAGCCGTATATATTGTCCCTGCAGGACTTCCCATGTGGTCCCAAATCAGACTCCAAGCTCCGCTGTAGGAGCTCCAACAAGAAATCTATCCTTATGAATAACTGTTTTACTCCCAATGAAGGAGGAGCCTTATTTGACTAGAAGGGTGCCCATGGCCAGAGACGTGATTGGGGCAGCCCCCGGCCACAGCCACCTTCAGCAAGCCTGCCCACTGCAGAGCGCGCACCTGTTTTTTATAGCACCCGTGGCTAGAGACGGGATTGGGGCAGCAAGGGCAGGGAGCAGGTCTGGGCCGGCAGGGCCCACAAGAGTTGGGGCCCACCTGGTTTCTTCCCGGCACCCTACCAGCCCAGTCTGACCCTGGTAGATTAAATTGTACAAGAAAAATTTAACTTTCCAGAATGCAAGGAAGAGATGGCATAAGACTTTTTGTGTGCAGTCTCAGGAGGGTGTTAGTTATAAAAAGTAAAAAAAAAAAAAAAAAATCTTACTTGCTACATTTGTAGGCATTGTCTCCATCCAGCTGTTCCGGCCTTACAAATTGCTCTAGGGCTTGGTTAACACTAT
This sequence comes from Xenopus laevis, assembly GCF_017654675.1. Lineage (NCBI taxonomy): Eukaryota > Metazoa > Chordata > Amphibia > Anura > Pipidae > Xenopus > Xenopus laevis. The sequence continues at coordinate 111,141,290 of NC_054387.1, read as the reverse complement.
GTGCCGTCTGAAAGAATGAAAATACACCATGAGTGCCTTAGCAAGGGAAACTTTGAACTACATGGGTTGTAGTGTTAGAGAAAGGGAGGGAAAGTATACATCAGGAGGTTTAATTGTAGGTCAGTGAGAAGCTCTTAGTGTGCTGTAGTGCAACATTTTAGCAACCAAAAACAGCCAATGAGCTACTGCCCTTAGACACTGTCTTTTTATCTTTTCTCTCACCTCTATCCCTTTTTCTTTTTGCAAATATAAAATTGCTTATAGTACACAGTACTGTGAGATCTACTGCTTTGTTGTAAACTACTTACTCAATACCATGGATGTTTTTAGGTTTCTAAAAAACCCAATACACTTTTCTATAATCAGTTGCCAAAATGAAACCAATTCCATAAATTACCTCTTACTAGTTTTTTCACTCCGCCCAGTACCACTTTCCATTAGCAATAAGGAGCTCCGTATAAACGAACTCACTGGAGCCTGCTGGGCTTTGAAATAAGGATCCGCTGATTATGCAGGACTCATTAAAAAAAAAAATGATCTTCCTAGTTTTCTTACCAGGCACTAATGGAAAATGTTTGTTTTTTCACTTAATTTCTTAATCCATATTAATTGAGCTCATGCTGAAAAAAGGGGGTATACCTCCCCTTTAATTTTAGTAAGATGTGACATACACTTTAGCAGCTGCATAAAGACCCAGCTCCCTCAGACACCCCACTTTTACCGGAAGCTGCAGAGCTTGGTTACTTCACGTCTGTAAGTATAGACTATTTACTATGTTTTTGTGCATCAGAAATAAACAGAGAATAGAGCAATCCACTTTTCATATAATGGGGTGAGGTTGTAAATAATATGCCCACTGCATATTCCTGCACTACACAAAGTTCGGTCTCATATTTTGTAATAGACCCGTTTCTCTGACAATTCCTAAAATTGGGCTGCTTTTTTTTTTTTTATTGGTCTTGGATTTACATAATTGGGGTTGTCTTGGATACTACTGAATTGGGACACAGCCATTCAAAAGAAGAATAGTAAGTAGAGATACTAATAATATAATGAAAAGCATCAAGAATATGACTCAGGTTTGGGTCCTCATGGTTGGATGTCCCTAAGACAAAAAGTTCTCCAAGTAAAACAAAAAGGTAGGTCTCAAAATATGAACTTCCCTTAAAAAAAAAAAAAAAAAAGTTCCCCTACGCAGTTATAAAATATTTGTATTTGTGGTGGCCTGCATGGGGCAGTTCACAAAGCCAGTAACGGAACTTGGTGGGGGCGGGCCCTGGTGCTTCAATAGAAGCGTTGGTGTTGAGGTGGGTAAGAAAAGACGTGCTTTTAAGGCTTTCAAGTTAGCTGGTACAGCCGAAACATTTATAAGGTACAAGGAGGCCAATAAATCATGCAAAGAAGCTATAAGGCAAGCTAAAATTGCTATAGAAAAGGATATTGCAGCAAGCAGTAAAAAAAATCCCAAATTATTTTTTAAATATGTCAATAGTAAAAAAATGAAGCAGGAAGGGGTGGGACCCTTACTATCAGAGGGGGATCAGCTGGTTGATGAAAACAAAATAAAAGCGCAGATTCTGAACTCGTATTTTTCATCTGTTTACACAAATGAAGAACCAGTAAGTGAAGGTTTCCTTCTTAACACTCCCAATTCTAGTAATACAACTAATGATGCATGGTTCACACAAGAAGAAATTCAAAAGAGACTTGAACAGGTTAAGATTAACAAAGGTCCAGGGCCAGATGGTATTCATCCCAGGGTAATTAGCGAGCTTAGCTCTGTGATTGCCAAACCTCTTTACTTAATTTTTCAGGATTCATTGAGATCTGGTATTGTGCCAAGAGACTGGCGAATTGCTAATGTGGTGCCTCTATTCAAAAAAGGATCCCGTTCTCAGCCTCAAAACTATAGGCCAGTTAGTCTGACGTCAGTATTAGGAAAGCTTTTCGAAGGGTTAATAAAGGATAAGATACTGGACTTCATAGCAAATCATAATACTATGAGTTTGTGCCAGCATGGTTTTATGCGTAATAGATCTTGCCAGACTAACTTAATTTCTTTTTACGAGAATGTAAGTAGAGACCTCGATTCTGGGATGGCAGTGGATGTGATTTACTTAGACTTTGCTAAAGCATTTGATACAGTGCCACACAAAAGGTTACTGGTTAAATTAAGGAATGTTGGCCTGGAACATAGTATTTGTACCTGGATAGCGAACTGGCTAAAAGATAGACTACAAAGAGTGGTGGTAAATGGAACATTTTCTAATTGGACCAGTGTTGTTAGTGGAGTACCGCAGGGCTCTGTACTAGGTCCCTTGCTTTTCAACTTGTTTATTAATGACCTGGAGGTGGGCATTGAAAGTACTGTTTCTATTTTTGCAGATGATACTAAATTGTGCAGAACTATAGGTTCCATGCAGGATGCTGCCACTTTGCAAAGTGATCTGTCTAAACTGGAAAACTGGGCAGCAAACTGGAAAATGAGGTTCAATGTTGATAAATGCAAGGTTATGCACTTTGGCAAAAATAATATAAATGCAAGTTATACACTAAATGGCAATGTGTTGGGAATTTCCTTAAATGAAAAGGATCTAGGGGTCTTTGTAGATAACACGTTGTCTAATTCTGGGCAGTGTCATTCTGTGGCTACTAAAGCAAATAAAGTTCTGTCTTGCATAAAAAAGGGCATTAACTCAAGGGATGAAAACATAATTATGCCTCTTTATAGGTCCCTGGTAAGGCCTCATCTGGAGTATGCAGTTCAGTTTTGGACTCCAGTCCTTAAGAGGGATATAAATGAGCTGGAGAGAGTGCAGAGACGTGCAACTAAATTGGTTAGAGGGACGGAAGACTTAAATTATGAGGGTAGACTGTCAAGGTTGGGGTTGTTTTCTCTGGAAAAAAGGCGCTTGCGAGGGGACATGATTACACGTTACAAGTACATTAGAGGACATTATAGACAAATGGCAGGGGACCTTTTTACCCATAAAGTGGATCACCGTACCAGAGGCCACCCCTTTAGACTAGAAGAAAAGAACTTTCATTTGAAGCAACGTAGAGGGTTCTTCACAGTCAGGACAGTGAGGTTGTGGAATGCACTGCCGGGTGATGTTGTGATGGCTGATTCAGTTAATGACTATAAGAATGGCTTGGATGATTTTTTGGACAGACATAATATTAAAGGCTATTGTGATACTAAACTCTATAGTTAATATAGGTATGGGTATATAGAATTTTAATTAAAAGTAGGGAGGGGTGTGTGTAGGGATGCTGGGTTTTCATTTGGAGGGGTTGAACTTGATGGACTGTCTTTTTTCAACCCAATTTAACTATGTAACTATGTAACTATGTAACCCTGGTATGCAGGATTTTTCTCCGATGCTGCAGCCGACTCCAGCCGGCTGCAGCACGCGCGATCTACCGGGGGGGGGGGGTGCAGGCCCTGGCCCAGTTGCACCCCCTGCTCCCCCGGTAGTTACGCCCCTGCACAAATCTGAAGTGTAAGAGACTGCTCAGTAGCTCTGCTAATTCCCTGCTATTTGTTTAGTTTTGAACACAACTGTCTGCTTTTTACATGGGCTGTCCAGTTCAACACTGCTTGTCTGGGTTTAGAGTCCAGATACCCACAGAAACTGCGGATAAAAAGGCCAGAATGTGACAATCTTTGCTGGATAAATCATAATCTTGCTCCTATATGTCACCACCCGCCTCTTGATGTAACCCGTCAGTGCCAGGTTCAGTTGCAAATAAAAGGCAACACAACTCCCCCCCCATTTATTCATACTTTTTGAAGAAACAGGTAACTGTGATGGGTATATTAGGGGTTTCTGTGTGGGTCTCTCAAATTTTGGTTTAGAAGCTGGAGTTCCCCAATAAAATGATTGTGAAGCTGGAGTTCCCCTAAAAAATGATTTTAGACAGCAGCAATGCTCATGTGGTGAAGTCACACACTAGAAAGTGAAGGATCTGTTTTTTAAAATGTAATGGCATTTGTTAAATATTATATCATTACAGGAAAATTGCAGTGCAGCTACTTTACCTTTATCTCTAGTGTGAGATCAAGATATTGATCGTAGGTGTCAGACACCGCTTTACAGTTCAGACATGTGACTGAAACAGAAACAATTGGAGGGAAGTGAGACTTATTCAGTAATGAGAAAAATTCAACCATAAAAAGGCAATATCTCAAACTCTTTTAAACAAAGAAACACACAAAAAAAATCTCTGTTCATAAAAATGATATTATATGATAATACAAGAAAATGATATATGATAATACAAGAGCTAATATTTGTGTGCAGGGCTTAGGCCGTAACAAGCAGATTGTATGGGAGTGAAGTTAGGCATTAAATGGACCACATCACCTCCAATTAGGAGGCCGAAAACCCCAATCCTTCATGAAAGATTCGGCCGAATATCAAATTAAATCCCAAATCTGAATCCTGCTGAAAAAGGCCGAGATATAGATATATATAGATATATATATATATAGATAGATATAGATAGATAGATAGATAGATAGATAGATAGATAGATAGATAGATAGATAGATAGATAGATAGATAGATAGATAGATATATATATATATATCTCTATGTTGCCTCTTTCTGCCAAGCTTTCTTATCTCTGTCACTGTTTTTATAAGCAATCAAGCAGCAGTATAATAAGAGCAAGGGCACATGGGGAGTGGTTTTATTAGTTTTGATATTTTGTAGCTAAATGGGCAGGGCCCAAAAGCTGGGGCACTTTTGTTTTCTTTGTTTGTTTTTTTTTACCAGGCAATTTCTGCTCAGAAGCTGGCATGTCAAAATACAGCACCAACACTGCCAGGCAATTGCTGTTCTAAGCGAATAGATAGTAAATTCAAAACAACCATGTGAACGATTTCATTTTCCCCTAAATTTTAATAATTTATTTTAATTCTAAATGTAAAATTGACGAGTGCTATTCTAAGCACTTTTACAATGTACATTCATTATTTCTTTTTTCATTCCAAGATATTAAAGGGATATATTTGAATTTTGTTACAACAGCACCACCTGCTGGTCAGTTTCTGGCCACTCTGACCACTAAGTAGTCAAGTAAGTTGTCAGGAGAAAGAAAGAGGCTGCTCTGATGTTCTTATGGTTAGGAATAAAAATAGAAACCTTTCTCAAATCTTTCCTAAGCAGAAGAACATCAGAGCAGCCTCTTCCTTTCTCCTGACAACTTCCTTGACTACTTGGTGGTCAGACTGACCAGCAGGTGGTGCTGTTGTAACAATTAATTCATCTTAACATTACATGTATCGCTTAATATCTTGGAATGAAAAAACAATAATCATATCAAAAGTGCATAGAATAGCACTCTTCTCATCACTTTTACATTCACTTGTTTTAAAGGTTTACTTATCCTTTAAAAGGGGTTGTTCACCTTCAAACAAATAGTTGTTTTCAGATAGATCACCAGAAATAAAATCTTTTTCCAATTACTTTCTATTTTCTGTGTGTCACCGTTTTTCTAAGTATCATTTTTCACCTTCTAAATCAGCTCTGTATCTAAATGATAAATATTGTTGATACATTTCTTATCTTTGTCCTTGCTGAGCCGAATCCCTGGGTTTTATTACAGGCAGCTGTTAGAATTGATACAATAGTTGCTAATACTCCAGAGATGCTGCTGAGAAATGGATCAACTAAATGTTGCAAAATTGTTTAGAATCTGCACCTGACCAACTCAAACACCAGAGACAGGAACATTCAACGTTAGGTAGAAGAGATGCAGATTTGTAGGCCGCGCACTCCTGGGACACCAACACGAACCGCTCGTCTCCAAATGTTTAAAAGGTAAATTCTTTATTTTTAAGACATACAATCAATCAAACAGCAATAGCGTCTGAGGTCTGACGCGTTTCGTGATAATTCACTTCCTCAGAGAACGTTAAGCTTAGATTTTGGAAAAACAGTAAAAAATATAAAAAGTAAAGTAATTGAAAAAATTATTTATTTCTGGGGAACAATCGGATAACAATTGAACTGAAAAAAGTGTTTGGAAGGCTAACAATCCCTTTAAAGGAGAAGGAAACCCTTTCGGCGCAAAAAACCCACTCACCCCTGTAGGCCCTCCTCCTTCCCAGCCTACCTCCCCCCCGGGCAAATGCCCCTAACTTGTTAGTCACCACTCCATGCAGGTCCTCTCTTGCCGAGTTCACGGGCGTCATCTTCGCCCGATCGCTCTTCTGCATGTGCAGTAGGAGGCATTTGCTGGTTGGATCTACTGCGCATGCGCTGAAAGTCCCGAAGCTTCCGAAAAAAGAAATAGGAAACTGTGAAATTTTTGGCTCATGCGCAGTAGATCTAACCAGCAAATGCCTCCTAGTGTGCCGCCAAATGCCGATCAGTACAGGAGGAAGAGTGCTCGGAAGAAGATGGTTCCTGTGAACTCGGCAAGAGAGGACCTGCACGGAGGGGTGACTAACAAGGGGAGGTAGGCCGGGAGGGAGGGGGGCAGGGGTTTTGCGCCAAAAGGGTTTCCTTCTCCTTTAATGAGCTTTTCAGATAAAGGGTAGTCAAGGCTGCTTTGTACATAGAGATATCAGATCTGATACTCAAAGGACACCTAGAATCCCTGCCATAAAGCAAGGAAGTACTGCTGTCAAAAGGGTCCACAATATCAAGAAATTTATTTCAATATGAAAGTGCAAATTTACAGAACAAAAATATTTTTGCTAGCTTACCTCGAGACCGCAGGTATCCACCGAACACTTGGTGAATAAGGGTAGTGGCTTGCGTGTGTCGATTTAACCTAAAAAAATCACAAGAAATCATCAAGTAGCCATATCCACTCCTGCATAGAACAGCATGCTATTGATGGCAATACAGTCTGCTAATCAGGAGCCCGAGGAGAATTATCTGCAAAAACATACTGCAGCTGCCTCCAAGGGTTCTCATTTATTGCATCCCAGCAGTTTTCCAATGGGTCAGATTAGAAGTCACATACATGAAAAACATTTCTGGTGTTTACAAGCGACAATGTATCCAACATACAATCATTTAGATTTAACTACTGCGAGCTGAGAAACCTGAAGCGTCAAATACAATTGGAAGCGTCGATAACTCTAAAGCCACAGGTGATTGATATCAATTTAGCATGTAAACAATGGAGGGTTTTCGAACTGCTAAATCTTATTATTTTCATTGTCGGACTCGTTTTTCTGTAAGTAAAGCCCTTCCTAGGATTTCAAAAATGGCCACCTGCACAGATAATTTTTAATGTGTGTGTGTGTGTGTGTGTGTGTGTGTGTGTGTGTGTGTGTGTGTGTGTGTGTGTGTGTGTGTGTGTGTGTGTGTGTGTGTGTGTGTGTGTGTGTGTGTGTGTGTGTGTGTGTGTGTGTGTGTGTGTGTGTGTGTGTGTGTGTGTGTGTGTGTGTGTGTGTGTGTGTGTGTGTGTGTGTGTGTGTGTGTGTGTGTGTGTAAAACTGGATTCAAATTTAAAAAACTGGATTTGAATGTCAGGAAGGCTGCAAACATCACCAAATTCATCCCTGGACCACTCCCATTGATTTAAGACAGTAATTCAGCAGGTTTTGGGTGGCGAATAGTCAAATTCCAGTTCTAAGAGCCAGAGTATTATAAATCTCGAAATTCTAATTGGAGTTTAAACTCGAATAGAGTTTAGGTAATTCACAATTCAAAGGTTTTGACAAAAAGAGAAAAATTTTTTTTGAATAAATCTGCCCCTTAGTGTATGGCCCTTACCTGCAAGAACCTCTCAGGCAGGATTTCTGCATTTCATCAACTGTGTAACGGAGAAATTCATGTGCGTCTTCCTGGCTCCCATATCGGAAGTTTTTAGAGATTCCTAATGGAGAAATGCAAACGAGTCATTGTACAAAGCATAGCAATAAAACCTGTACATATTATGTATTAATAGATCAAGGGGTATATTTATCAAAGAGTGAAGTTAATAGTGAAGTTCCGCCACTCTCCATTCATTTCTATGGGATTTTTATAGGCATATTTATCAAAGGGTGAACTTTCACTTTCACCCATTGATAAATATGCCTTGCAAAATCCCATAGAAATGAATCGAGAGCTGTGGAATTTCACTCTAGTGGCAGAACTTCACTCTTTGATAAATTTACCCCCAACAGTCCAAAGCCTACCACAAACACATCGACATTTGCACATTTTATATGAACACATTTCAGAAAATGTAGAGAGTTTTACTTGTTTACATATGAGTAATATCATCTCATACGCGGCTACTCACTTCTAAGATCATTGACAACTGCCGACGGCTTGATGACACCTCCGGAGTTTGACAGAGCCATTGATATGTGAGTCTGCATTACGCACATCATGCAAAAGTCTTGGCTGTGACCTAAAACAAAAGAATTAGCATACACATTTGAATCAAGATTTAAGAAGAACACTACTTAGCATAAAACATATATAGCTACTAGGGATGCGCCGAAACCAAGATTCGGTTTGGGATTCAGCCTTTTTCTGCCCGGCCGAACCAAATCCTAATTTTCTAATGCAAATTAGAGGCGGGGAGGGGAATTGCTTGACTTTTTGTCACAAAACAAGGAAGTAAATTTTTTTTCCCTTTCACACCCCTAATTTGTATATGCAAATTAGGATTTGGAATCTTTCGTGAAGGGTTCGGCCGAATCCAAAATTCAGGCATCCCTAATAGCTACCAATATATTAATCCAAAAGGGCCAAGTGAGAATCAATGGAAATATTTACAGTCGCCAACAGAACTGGCACACAGAGTCTCTTCGTGTTTTGGCGAACGATTCGCCCGCCATTTTTGCTGTAAAGTCATTTGCCTGAAAAGTACTTGTTCCTGCTCCTCTGGTGATTCTTGTCTGTAATTATGAGTCGAGGAACCAGGAGGGGGTCTAGGACACTTAAAACAGTGGGTAAAGAACCAGACATTGACCCCCATGTGCCATTGCTACATATTGCAACAGATCCACAATATTGTGCAATCATTTCCGAAAAGGAAAATATGTAATGCAATTGATTTATTAGCGGTTTAATAGTTCAGAACAAATCAATGCAAGTTTTCCAAACCTCAGGGCAAACTAAAGTTATATCCAATTTGCTCTTTGTGAACTAGTGGAAACTAATCAGAAAGCAAATCACAGAAGCACATTTATCCACACCCACATAAGTAAACTGAATCAGACAGGTGTGGTGCCATATCCACCCTTTGAACGTCACCCTGTAAATTATATGTCATGTGATCTCTGATAAGCCTTAGGCCCTAACTGTGCCTGATAAACGTTTCACCATAACTGGAGAACACTGCACTGAGCAGTAATGCTTGCATTCTTAAATGAATCATAAAAATACTCGAGATTAAGTAGCTATATAGACCTCCTTCAACTGAAATGCACAACGAAAAATAAACTATTTAAAGGGGTTGTTTACGTTTGAATTAACTTTTAGTACGATGTAGAGGGTGATATACGGACACAATTTGGAATTGCTTTTCATTTTTTATTATTTGTGGTTTTCAAATCATTTAGCAGCTCTCCAGTTTGCAATTTCAGCAATCTGGTTGCCAAGGATGAATGACCCTAGCAACCATGCATTGATCTGAATGAAATACTGGAATATGAATAGGAGAGGAAAAGGAGTAATAAAAAGTAGCAACAACAACACATTTGTAGCCTTACAAAGCATGGGGTCAGTCACCCCCATTTGAAAGCTGGAGAGAGTCAGAAGAAAAAGGCAAATAATGAAAGAACTATAAAAAAAATAATGTAGACCAATTGAAAAGTTGCTTAGCCTTGGCCATTCGATAACAAACTAAAAGTTAACATAAAGGTGAACCACCCTTTTAAATAGGATCCAAATTCCCCTAGCAACCATACACTGACTTCAATAAGAGACTGGAGTATGAATAGGAGAGGCCTGAATAGAAAGAGGAGTAATAAAAAGCAACAACAAATAATTCATTTGTAGCTTTACAGAGCATTTGTTTTTTAGATGGGGTCACTGACCCCCATTTGAAAGTTGCAAAGAGTCAGAAGAAGGCAAATAATTCAAAAACTTTAAAAAAGAAAAAAAAAATGAAAGCCAATTTAAAAGTTGCTTAGAATTTACCATTTTATAAATTCATTTGTAGCTTTACAGAGCATTTGTTTTTTAGATGGGGTCACTGACCCCCATTTGAAAGCTGCAAAGAGTCAGAAGAAGGCAAATAATCCAAAAACTTTAAAAAAGAAAAAAAAATGAAAGCCAATTTAAAAGTTGCTTAGAATTTACCATTTTATAAAATACTAAACTTTTAACTCGAGGGTGAACCACCGCTTTAAGAAGAATGAAAACTATTAAAGGCCACATAAATCCACAAAATAAATATAAAATTGTTTAGAATGATCTAAGCACTTTGCGATTTTACTTGTTTTATCCTAGTTTTCAAGCTATAAGCCATTTTTAAACTGCTTAGATAAGGACATTGAAACAAAGCCATCTGCTGGTCAGTTCTCCCAACTGACCAATTCAGGAGAAAATTTCAGAAGAAAGTGTCTTCTGATGTTGCTCTGTTTTGGGGTAAAAAACAACAAAATAGTTTCCAATTCTTATTTTGAAATTTTCTCCCCAATGTCAGGCCAGATGGCTCAGACTGATTCACTAGCAAGAGAGGGTATATTCAGTGGTCTCATTGTTTTACAGCCCAAAAATTCACTTTACGACCGGACATTTGCCTTTCTGACTTGGAGTGGAAGCCCTACAGTTTGCATTGATGCTATAGCCCATTCCAGCATTTTGCTTTGCAGTTTTGTCTCTCACACATGGCAGCTATCAACAAGAGTCCCCTGTAGAATGTCAAATAGTGCGTGTGTGTAAAGTGTTTTTCAAAACAACCGTTTGCAATGTTTATCATTTTCTGAATGAGACACCCAACAGCAGCACTGCCAGATTCTAAATTTAAAATGTACCCCTGTGTTGTGCCAATGTTTCATTCTGCTTAGCAGAAGTCTTGTCACTTTTATCTGCAGCTCTGTCATCTGTGTTCTCTAGTAGGTTAGACTGAGCAATGGTGGAACTTGAGTTGGGCACTAAGTGCATAGGTCTTACAGGGGGTGCTAAAAGTTAGGCAACCCCAAGATATCCCGGGCCAGTGCTCCTATCCGCAGAGAAATGCAAGTTCTTCTATCAGGTACCATAGAGCAATCTCTTTCCTGCTTCTATCCTCCTTTTTCACTTTACTGCGCATGCATCTGACCCAGGAAATTTGTTGGTGGAAGAAGAGAGTCGCTCCATGGAGGTCGCCGAGAAGAACCTCAGGCCAGTGCAGTTTTCTGCTGACCGGAGCACTGGCCCAGGGTACCCGGTTAGTAAATACAATCACTTGGGGGTGCCTAACTTTTGGCACTCCAAGTTAAAGGGGACTCGTCACCCAAAAAAAATATTCAAAATCCTATTTTATCACATTAGTCAAGCAAAATTTACACTGTATAAATTATCTGAATCTTGTTTCCTTCAATCTGGGAATTCATAATTATAGCAAGCAGGCAGGAGCCATTTTGTGGACACTATTATTAAGACAAGCCTTGTTTGTGCACCAGAATGGGGGACCTGATGTCCATCCCCTGGTTACAAAATTAAATGGTGGAGAACTGGGGAATGTGGGGAGAGCAGTGACATCTAGGAAGCGCTGAATGGAAAGTGAAAGTAACTGCCTGGCACACCTTTATGCCCGAGGCATAGAGGAGGGGCTAACAATATTTGATTGACAGTTGAGATTTTTAAATGTGTTTACAACAGCTATGAATGCTTTAATAAAAAAATAGAATTTGGATTTCATGTTTAATTTGAAAAGGACTTTTATACAGTATTTTATGTCTGGGTGACAGGTCCATTTTAAAAAGACTTTCCTTTAAAGACGAATTTAACCCCTCCCCAACTAATAAAAACTCCTACCCTAAATAGTCCACCCTCCCTGCCCAGGTGTTAACACCTGTAAATGCCCCAAATCCTGTAATTACCCCTCATTGCACAGTCAGGGCAGCGGAGCTGACGGGTGCCATCTTCCTTCCCTTCTGCAATTTTCGTGACAGGATTAGGGGCATTTACAGGTGTTAACACCTGTGCGGGAGGGGGGTGCAGGGAGGGAGTCTATGTAGGGTAGGGGTTTTTATTATTTTGGGGGGTTGAATTCTCCTTTAACGACAGGAAGTACTGGTGTATTTGTATTGACAGTGCCCAAGAAAAAAAACTTCATTGACATAGAGACAAAGAGCACAGCATGCCATTCATTTAGAGGTATTGGTAGAACTGCAGCAAGCTAGTGCCTCATAACACAATACTGACGTCACTCTAGCTTGTGTATGGGGATGGCAAGGATGAAACGCCCTCATATATAGTAAGGCAAAAATAAATGAAAGCTACAACCTTACTTGCAAATAGTATTTACGTGGACATTAATTTACCTGAATTTGTTTGTATGAGGATATATTCTGTCATTTTTACAAAAAAAAATTCCTGTGTCATTTGCAATATTTAAGCACGTTATTTAGAAAAAAAATTGTGCTTTTTTTGGGGAATAAAATTAAATGGGCAAGAAATTTCGAACACAACAATCTGTATCTGAAGTGTTCCACCAAAAGAAATCTATATGTATATGTGTTGTCATTTCTTGTGGCAGTAGCTAAACGCGCTGCTGAATGTTGGATGTGGAGAAAATATATACCTGCCAATATGATGGCTGTATCATCCAAATCCTGGGCTTTTCCGTGAGTCCAGGGTCAAAAAACTCCAAAATAGCTTCTAGGTGTTGAAGAGCAAGATAACGTGTTTGCTCCCCACAATCATTGCTCACGTTCCCAATTTAAGGAAGGGCTTAGTGTCACAGCACGGCTGGGCAAATTTGCGGATACTGGCAGGGATTATAGTGGACAAGTTTAGCAATAGGTTGCAATCTTGCTTGAAGCCAGTGCTGCATAGCATCAAGAAATTACAGCTAGAAACATTAAAGGAAACGGGAGATCAGAGTAGGAATTGAACTGAAAAAGAAAACACTTTCCTCCAATTTCCCTTGCTGTAGACCTTTCAGTCAGTTAAAAATGTTATGCCTCCCACGTGGGCTTATTTAATGAATGCAGCTGTATATAGAAATATATCCTGGGAGAAGATACTGGGCCAAAAAGTGCAGATGTGCAGATAAGAGCTGCCGTGAGATGAACCTAATAAAGCCCCTTTTATGTGTAAATGTGATATACTGTGATAAAGACCTAAAACACTGACCTTATCTAATAACAGATGGCAAAGATAGGCAACCCCAGCTCATACCTGCTGCAGAACTAGAATCCCAAAGCTTTGAGATGCTGGGAGAGATGTTATTTCTGCAGCAGCTGGAGTGTCAGAGGTTGCCCAAGTCATAGGGAAAAAGTAATCCAAACACATACTCACATGTTTCAGAGTGTTCGCGGCTAATAAGGTAGTTAGAAAGAGGCGCCGTGTAAGTTAAACACTGCAATACAGAATTCACAAAGCATGTATTGCCGAGATTTTGGAGACCAGCTCCAACTTTCTGTGCACGCTGCCACTTCAAACAAATCTTTGCTGGGGGGAAAAGAATCTTCTCGGGTGGATCAATGCCATCCCCAGGTTTCTCGGGTGGATCAGTTCCATCTCCTGGGACCGCTAAAGCTGGAAGACAAACAGAAAATGTAAAACGACATTGCTGCAACTCAGCAAATCTATGCATTTTGTATTTGAGATGAACACCGCAATGTAAACCCTTCCCCGAGTTGTTTTATACACAGAGTAAGGTGTTATTTATATGTCAATTATTGTTTTGTAATTTGCTCACAATACATGTATGTAGGCAGTGGGAGGAAAGGAAGGGTGAAGTTTTACATTTCGGCTCCCTTTTAGCCAAGGATGCACCAAATCCAGGATTCGGCCAAATCCTTCTGCCCGGCCGAACCGAATATAAATTTGCATATGCACATTAGAGGTGCGGAGGGAAATCACGTGACTTTTTGTCACAAAAGTAAAAATTGTTTTTCTCCTTCCCATCCCTAATTTGCAAATTCGGTTCGGTATTCGGCCAAATCTTTCGCGAAGGATTCAGGGTTCGGCCAAATCCAAAATAGTGCATTCGTTGCATTTTTAGCAAGTTAAGATTATGGGGGTTATTTATTAAAGTCTGAATGCCAAAAATCCGCTTTTTTTTTTTTTTTAAACTATAAAATCCAAATTTTAACGGGGGGGGGGGGGAGAACTTGTATTATACCCCGAGGGTGGAAAAAGTGAGAATCCGAAAGTTCGGCATCTCAGAACTGCAGAGGTTGCATATAAGTCAATGGGAGAAGTCCCGAATATATCTTGACCTCCACTGGGTTTTATGCAATATCCCAAAGATTTTGTGGTTTTCGGTAAATAATTCCGAAAAAATCTTTGAGTTTTCGGGTGGAAGATGCAAAAAAAAAAATAGTACGATTCAGGTTTTTTCCCAGCGCAGTAAATTTTCTGGAAAATGTATTGATAAATAAGGGGAGTATTTTTCAGAAAAAACGAGATCAATTCAGACTTTGATAAATGGGCCTCCCCACAGTAATTTTTCCAGAGAGCTTAAAGAAGGCAAATATGGCAAAAAAAGAAAAGAAAAGTGTATTGTTTATTCACTCTTTTTGAAACATCTAGTTTATGGTTTACTATACAGATAAACCACACATTTTTTGAATTGTAGAGAAACAGAGGGCTCGATATAGATATAAGAGAGGAAAATATATTTGTCTGTGATTCTATAACAGCAAATGCCATGAGCAGATAACATGGGTGCAGAATTCTACCAATGAACAGCTGACTTTTAAAAAGTGGGTTGAACATTGATCTTAGGACAAGAGCACACATCGGAATTCCGGGTATTGACTGAACAATTAATAGCACCGCAGGCACTGAATCACTAGGGGACTTTTGCACCAAAACACTGATACGATTACAGAGCAAATGAACAGAGAGCAATTCTGAATGGTCTGTTGCCCAACAGTGATATAAAAAAAACACCTGGAATGGATTTTTTGGATTTTTGGGATAAAATGGAGTCTATAGGAGACAGCCTTTGAATAATTCAGAGCTTTCTAGATAAGAGAGTTAAGTATAGCAAAACTAAAATGTAATTAAATGAAAGAAAACAAAATGGCTTTGTACAGAAGATTACAGAATAATGCAGTCCCCAGAGAGGCTGTATTAAATTTGGGACACACAGATAATTAATGCAGTGCCACTGTATATGGGAAGTGCCAGGGAAATTAGCATAAGACCGTGAACTTTTGGTGGTGTACTAAACAAAGAAAACAATAAAACAGCAACTGTGTAGGCCTGTTATAAAGGAAGATGTATGAATGACAGCAATATACGAAACTACAGGTAGAAGATCCATTATCCGGAAACATGTTATCCAGGAAGCTTCGAATTACGGAAAGGCTGTGTCCCATAGACTCAATTTTAACCAAATAATCCAATTTTTTATAAAATGATTTCCTTGTTCTCTGTAATAATAAAACACTACCCTGTACTTGATCCAAACCAAGATATAATTCATCCTTATTGAGAACATTTATTTAAGATTTTCTTGTAGACAAAGTATGGAAAGATCCATTATCCAGAAAACCCCAGGTCCGGAGAATTCTGAATAACAGGTGCCATACTTGTGTAAGATTCTCTGGACTTACATAAAAAAATAATTTTAGTGGCAAGGATGCAAGTTTCAGAAAGTATATCTTTTTGGCAGCTGCATCCGTGGTGATGTATCAGGTCTGCTTTAATGGGGCTGACAGTGGAACGATTAAAACTAATTGCTGATGGTTCCTATATGGAATTTAAAGGCTATGCCCCCTTTTTTGAAAGGAAGTTGATGAATAGGGCTTTGTGCTGAATATACTGCTCGCCCATTGCTTTACTTGTTTTTTTTTCTTGCACTAAACAGGGCAAAAGAGAAAGTGAAATGACTCCATGTTTTTAACTTCCTGGTACATGTAAAGGTAGATCCCAGTAGCACAGAAGATGGGTGTGGTTCAGAAAAGATTGCATTAAGCAATAATACATTTAGAATAGGCCATTTTACCGGTTTCAAGTTGCAATATGTATATGTATATATAAATATTTTCCATGCTGTCCACTTTTATGTATGTACTATGAGCATATCAATTGAAATAAACAGGCAAGACTAAACAATTTGATTACATAGTATAGGGCAAATCTATAATTGTGAAGGTGTCGAGTCTTACGTGGATCATTCTGCTCTGATGGCACAGGCTTTTCAGGAACAGATGAGTTGGAGTAGACGGCTGCAGCAGGTACCAGTCCAAGGCCAATTTTAGCTAGGGCCGATACAACACCCCAAACCGAAGAACCATTTTCCATTTCTCCCGATGATGGTGCCACTGTGCTGCACAGTTGGTTCTGGCAAGCATCAGGCGCCGATGACACTTTATCTATTATAGTCATGTTTTAACACTGCAAAATACACAGACAGGAAAAACTATTTATTAAAGGAGACATTTTATGTAAAAAAACAAGAATGTACCAGTGCATTTTACTTTTAGATATAGAAGGAATGTGCTTAAAAAAGTTGTGTTTCAGGTTACTTTATTGAAAATTTCAGCGAAAACCCTACAAGTCCCGCCCATCTGTTCCACTTCCTGCTGCCTCCTTTCCCAGGCTGTGCAGGGGAGCTGGTGGCACTCAGTACACTGCACTGTAGGACAGGAACCAATCAGCAGCTAGGCTGACCTGATAGGGAACTGAAGCCTGTCTTTGCTTGTGTGACTGCAGGGCTGTGATTGGCTGTCCCCCTCCTACGGTGCTTCTGGCAGGGACTGTTAGGACACGCCCACCCCTCATTTGAAACTGGGACAGGGGCCAGAAAGTATCTATGGGGAGCTCCAATAAAGGGGCTATTTTTAAAGATCTTTAGCCCAAAGTGAAATCAGCACAATATACTAAACATCATTGCCTACAAAATTAGGATTTTATCATTCATCCTATATGTCACCGTTAAAGAGGTTGTTCACCTTCCAACACTTTTTTCACCAGAAATAAAGACTTTTATTTTCAATTACTTTCTATTTTCTATGTGTGACTTTTTGTAGCACTGAAGTGTAAAGTGTCATTTTTCACCTTCTAAAGCAGCTCTGGGAGGAGGGGGGTCGCTGACCCTGTAAATGGTTCTAAATTGATACATTAAGTTGATACATTTCTTATCTTTGTCCCTGCTGAGCAGAATCCCTGAGTTTCATTACAGGCAGCTGTTAGAATTGATACAATAGTTGCTAATACTCCAGAGATGCTGTTAAGAAATGTATCAACTAAATGTTGCAAAATTGTAACAGTTCAGAATCTGCGCCTGAAAGAGCTGTCAGACTCAAAACACCAGAGACACAAACATTCAACTTTAAACTTAGATTTTGAAAAAACAGTAAAAAGTAAAAAATGGAAATAATTGAAAAAAGCCTTTATTTATAAAAGGCTTTACATATAATCTATATAACTATACATTATAACCATATGTGATAGCCAAGATCACTACTGTTACTAAAACACGCACAAGATAAACAAGCAGGTCATTTTAGTGCAAGCTCGTGTAATCACCTCATTGTTGTTGTTGCACAAGAGTCATTTGTTGTTATAACGGACATTTCTTACCTTTCCCCGCTCTAAAGAAATGTACACAACTGTTAACCCTGCACATTTCAGATTTAATAATAGATCTTGCCAACTCCATTGGGGCTATAGTTTCTGTTTTGTTTTTTTAGAAAAGAAACCCAAGTAACCCATACACCATCCATGCCTTTGATATGAAAAGTTGATTTGTTTAACGGAATTAAAAGAAGAAAAAAAAAAAAACCATCAGTCCAGAAATGCCCTGGCATGTTAAGCTTAGTCACCCTTTTTAAACACTTACATTGCCCCAACACTGGCATAGTCTTCTCAGCCCTTTACGACTCAAAGCAGCTCAGTACAGTCAGTTCCCTGCCAATAACCATATTGATTGCTGAGGTTCATCTACCAGGGCTTTGCAATAAAACAGTAACACAGAACAATAAAATCTATTGCAGATACAAATGCCATGCGGCTCTCAAAAGGGATAAAAAAAATCCAATAATAACATACAGATCTTAGAACCTCTCAAAGTATTCTAATAAGACAAAGTCAAAAGCCATGGAACTAAACACACATACCACTACGCTGAGTACACATATTGTTTATAAAGCCTGTCATTGTCAATGCTTTTAAACATCAGCTGATATCCAGATGAAACATAGTCCAGATACCAGTGTGATGTGGGTTTAACTAACAGGCAGAACAAAGAGAGCACATACAATGGATAGTCCCAGGCCCAGTCAAACCATCTCCTTTCCACAGATCCCAATATACCTTGGAGTGATCTCCTGAAATCAAACTGGCCTTCTCTCCACAGCAGCCTCCATCTCCATCTTGCTCACTGTGAAATGGTATTAAAAGTGATGTCCTGAGCAAACACCTCTTGGAAACGGGGCAGGGGATTCTGAAACGGCACACACTGCAATGTTACTATTGGTGACCTGTGTTTTAGAAGTGGGCTGAATTTAGAATGGGTCAAATGAGGGCTCCTTTAATTGGAAAAGGTGAAATTCTAGAACCCGAAATATAAATTTACTGGCATCAAAATCAATTAAATTTGATTAGACATGCCAAACACTCTCAAACCCTGGCTCCTAGTAAACTACAGTTAAATCTTGCCAAAAACTATTGGAATTCAAAGGTCAAGTAAATAGGGGACCATAAACCAGATAGCCCTCCACTCAATACTTTTGATTAACTTGTCTGTGTATGCAAGAATTTATTTTTTACAACATATTAGGGATGCACCGACTCAACTATTTGGGATTCGGCTGAATACGTCATGAAAGATTCTGCAGAATACCGAACCAAATCATAATTTGCATATGCAAATTAGGGACAGGAAGAAAAAGGCGGGGGAAAAAAAAAAACAAACATACTTCCTTATTCTGTTTTATGCAAATTAGAATTCGGCCAAATCCTGATGAAAAAGGCCAAATCCTGGATTTGTTGCATCCCTACAATATATACATATTTCAAGGTCTACTAATCATTTACTCCAATATATTTAAGGGAGCAACTACCCCATCCAAAAATCTCTCCATGCTTCACGTGTTATCTTGACCCCCACAGGTATATATTGTGTACGCAATGTCCAAACAAACATGGAGCAAAAAACAGGGGAGTATATATGATTAGTGAAATATCACCTTTAATAATCCATCTTTAAAAATCCATAGTAATTCCAACTCATCCCAACATTATGGATCACACGCTCGACGCGTTTCGTGGCTTCTCGCCACTTCCTCAGAAGCGATCACATGATCCAACCATATGCAAAAGAGTTAAATACCCTGTAAACCCGCCGCTAGGTAAATAAATAGAGTTGGGTATATAAATAGCAAGTTCAATTATCGTCCCTCTTTAAGTAGCATACCCATTCAGGGGATATTAATTATAAACATATCTATACAGATAGCTATGCTTATAATTAATATCCCCTGAAAAGGTATGCTACTTAAAAGAGGGATGATAACGCTACCATATTACTACTTAATCCCAGAAAAAAAGAACCGACCCATATAACTGCACCATCCCATCCACAGAATCCAAGTCTCATACGTGTACACGTATGAGACTTGGATGCTGTGGATGGGATGGTGCAGTTATATGGGTCAGTTCTTTTTTTCTGGGATTTAATATTTATTATCTGATTCTGCACACCATTCTCCTAAAACTGATGGTTGGTGCTCACCAATATCTAACTTCCCTGTACATATTACTACTTAGTATCACTCATCCTATTCAGGCCTCTCCTATCCATATTCCAGTCTCTTATTCAAATCAATGCAGGGTTGCTAGGGTAATGGAGAGCTGCTGGATAAAAAGCTAAACGACTCAAAAAAAAAAAAAAAAAACAACAATAAAAAAAATGAAAACCAATTGCTAGTTGTCTCCGAATATCACGCTCTACATCACACTAAAAGTTAATGTAAGGGTGAATAATATGTTTAAAGTCATGTGACTGGCAGTTGGTAGATTCTGACCACTATGGGGCAGGTGTAAGATGCCATTGGCAATCACTATTCATTGGGGCTGTACTTGAAATGCCAGGGCCTCTTATGAATCACCCAGGTTTGAAGTAAGAGTTAGGATTTGGCTGAACAATCAATGACAGACCTGCCCCATCACCAATATACAGAGCTCCACGTTTTCCACAGTTCTGTGCAATACACCGAGGGGAAACACTAACACTTCAACAAACAGGACAATGTTGTAAATAGCAAGTTACAGACTGACCCAGCGCAATGTACAACACTATGTACTGGAAATGACACTGTGTGTACTGTAAATAACAGTGTGGGGTAATGGGCTGCAGGACAGTATGATAGACAGACACTAGAAACTGCAGTGTGGGGAGATAGCCACCTGTACCAAAGAGCTTACAGTCCAATGATCTCCTAGAGGCTCATCTAGCAAATAAGAGCAACAAAGCAAGCCCCTCCCCTCTCATGCTCCTGTGCTAGGATTAGCCAATCAGCATATGCCAAGGAACAGCTCCCAGCATCCCCTGCTAGCCCTGCCTTGTGAGGAGGAATTGGCCAGTTATCAATTGCTGCTAGAGCAGTACTACTAGCCCTGACTAGAATGAGCCCTGCCATGGGGCCAGTGACTCACTAGAAGGACAGCACAAGCACCTGGGGCCTATGGCAGCAGCACAGGCCTGACAACAAGGAAATAAAATGCGGTGACAGCAGCGGAGGCCAGAAGCCTAGTCCCAGTCTCCCAGCAGTACCTGAACATGCTTTCCCGGAATCAAATACAACTTGGCTCCAGCACAGCCCTCGTGCCCATTCCCATCCCGAGCTCACACTGCCGGGGGAAAGCGTCGGAACAATGACGTCCTGCGCACACCTCCTACAGCCGGGTATCCAGGGAAACGGGGCGGCGCTTCTGAAAAGGGGGCGGGGATTGCAGCGTTACCTCAGGTTTTGAAAGGCCAAACACACAGCAGTAGGCTCGGCTGGTTGCGCAGCAGAACACAAGCGTGCCCGTCCCGCTGCAGCAGTAGCCCGCACATTGGTTAAGGGGTGTGGGAGGGACTTAGAAAGTGAAAGAGGTGTGCCTCACGGCCTGCTATTGTTTCAATGAGATGGGGGGGCAGTGCACGTAAACTGCGCGGGTTTTTACCACAAGGGAAACCACCGCCTCTAACGCGCGCAGATACATTGGGTGAAACATAAATTAGTCCCTGGACAGGAACCGAACCGCCGTCTCATATTTACAGACAGACGCTTTGATTTCCTACAAGTACAACCCCCCCCCCCAAAGAAGAAGTGGTAAACTCCATCCCTAAATGATCTATGGAATGCCCACATTAAACCCTGTATCCCCGTACTTACAAGCCGAGCTTTCATTAAGGCGCCGCTTTCCTCACGATGCCGTCTTCTTTGGCTGCTCGCCTGGCTACGGCCGAACCACTACGCTTCCCCCCGGCTCAGGTTCGGCGATCTCCTTTTGTCGTCACAGGAAGTGTTTCCGCCGGCAAAGGTTTCCCCGCTGGGTCAGGAAACAGTGGTTCCGGTGCTACATGGTGCACATGCGCAGTTCCTTGGGGCAAAGCATGGCCGGGGCTGCTTTGTAAAAAGACAGCGTTGCGTTGCATTATATACATCAGAGACTAACAGCTCGTGAAAATAGTCTCTCGTACTTGATTGGGAATTTATTTTCCCTGGTTGGATGATGGTAGTGAGTCACCAATTGGTTAAAAGATCATTAAAAAGGCGGTTCTTCTTTAGTATGTATAAGAATGTCCGATTTTAAGCAACTTGTCTTCATTGTTTACTTTTTGTCGTTTTTTTAATGGTTTGCCTTTTTCTTCTGATGCTTTCCAGATTTCAAATGGGGGTCACTGACCCCTGTCCAAAACCAAATGCTCTGTAAGGCTACAAATGTATTGTTATTGCTGCTTTTTATTACTCATCTTTCTCTCCAGGTCCTCTCCTATTCGTATTCCAGTCTCTTGTTCAAATCAATGCCTGGTTGCTAGGTTCGTTTGGACCCTAGCAACCAGATTGCTGAAATAGCAAACTTGAGCATACCTCTCAACTGTCCCGTTTTCTGTGGGACAGTTCCGATTTTGACCCCACAGTCCCAGATTGTTACTGAAATATCCAGACTTTCTCTTTGATCTCCTGCACTGACGCCAGAAGAAGATACAACATTTCTGAAACTTAAAATAAGAGGCGTTCTGGCCGAGAGCCCGGAGCACTCAGCTGCTGCACTTAGATACTTTTGTACCAATTTAAGATAAGCAAAGATACAATTGTAACTATTTGAGATAAGCAGGTCTCTTGGGAGAACTGAGACTAGTAGTTTAAACGGCAATTCACTTTCATTAGCAAAACTGTTATAACATATAAAACATTGCACTAAAACTCACAGAAATATGTCAAACTTTCATATATTGTGACATTTCTAGTCTATGTGTACTGTATATTGTGAGTGGGTCCCTAAGCTCAGTAAGTGACAGCAGCACAGAGCATGTGCAGTGAATCAGCAGAAAAGAAGATGGGGAGCTACTGGGGCATCTTTGGAGACACAGATCTTTACTGCTTAAGGGCTGTGGTTGCCTTGGGCTGGTACAGAAGCACAAAACATAATGTACAATATTTCATTGCACTTACTTAGCCGGGCCCCTGCTGTCAGTGAGCTGCAGACTTTGGAAGAGAGTCTCGGGAGCCTGCATCTCATTTTTAACTACTCTGATTTGCTGTTGAAGCGGTAAAGCCGCATGGGGATTGGATGGGTGAAGTCAGGGTGCTGTGCAGCGCCCAATAGTTACATGGGTGGCTCCTGGTAACTTTTAAAGCTGAATTTCTGGAAACGGAAATTCAGTTCTTCTAGCGCAGAAAGCACAATTGTGTCCTAGACCCCTCTGCCGACTTGTGGACCCCCTCGGAGCCAAAAGGTGAGCGCACGGGGGGGCAGGATCGCCCCTGTGGGAAGTTTGAACCCTCCCTTCCAGCATATCCAATCCCCATGCAGCTTTACTGGTACCGGCCACCAATATTTTTTAGAATAACTTTCAGGGGGCCCAGGCCACCATTTTTTTAACTTGTAGGGGGACTTTAATGTTTTAGCGCTTGTTCCTGTGTGGCTTTTGGGGTGGCGAGGTGACCCCAGAAAATTTTGTTGTATTGGGCCCCCTGATTTCTGATGGCAGCCCTGTGTACCAGTACTGGTTGTTATGTATGTAACTCTGTATGTTATATGTATGTCATTTCTTTGTATAATTTAATTTTACAGCGATGCACAATATGTTGGTGCTCTAAAAATACATGAATAATAATAATAAAAGTGAATTTAAAGGTGAAGAACCTCTCATCTCTATCCATAGCAAAGATTACGCCTGCATTTTCCTGTTCACCCAATAGAGGTCACTGTTTCTATAGTTTTGTTTATCTGACACACTGTATAGAACTTCCCCTGATCATACACATGCGAATACTCAAAGCACAATACAGATATTAGGAAAAGTAATACAGTGACACTCAGGTCGGCCATATACCCGCAGGCGGGGAGAGTAGCCAGAAGAGCTCAACCTGCGACCCGGAAAGGGGGGTGCGAGGTCGGCCTAAACCTGCTGCTCCCGCGGGTATCAGTAGTTGCATTTGAGCCCAGTTAAAGGGGTTGTTCACATTTAAATTATTTTTTAGTATGATGTAGAGAGCGATATTCTGAGACAATTTGCAATTCGTTTCATTTTTTTTAGTTATTTAGTTTTTTATTCAACAGCTCTCAAGTTTGCAGTTTCAACAAGTTCGTAGCTAGGGTCCAAATTACCCTGGCAACCATGCACTGATTTGAATAAGAGACTGGAATATGAATAGGAGAGAGTCTGAATAGAAACAAATAAAAAGTAGCAATAACAATAAATGTGTAGCCTTACTACAGAGCGTTTGTTTTTTAGATGGGATCAGTGACCCCCATTTGAAAGCTGGAAAGAGTCAGAGGAAAAAGGCAAATAATTCAATAACTATAAAAAATAATATAATGAAGATGAATTGAAAAGTTGCTTAGAACTGGCCATTCTATAACATACCTAAAGTTATATTAAAGGGGTTGCTCACTTTCCAAACACTTTTTTCAATTCAGTTGTTTTTAGATTGTTCCACTGAAATTGCTGAATAAAAAGCTAAATAACACTGAAACCACAAATAATGGAAAATAAAAAAACAATTACAAATTATTTCAGTATATCACTCTCAACATGATAGTAAAAGTTAATTTAAAGGTGAAACAAACCTTTTAATCTCTGTTCTAGCCATTCTAGATAATGTTCTAGTTCTAGTAGATTAATGAATCTGTCCCTGTGCAGAGAGTTTATTGGCGCAATGTTTATTAACTACAATTTCCCAAATTGCCTGCAATAACCAGAAACTCTGTTTTCCCAGTTCACCTTATGAACAAACAAAATGCACTGAATTGCTCATGAAAACAAACTTTAAATATTGTTCAAAAGTCCTATTAAATTTACTCATGTTTAAAAAGCGGGTAGACCTGCCCTTTATTTACACCATATGCAATGCATCATGGGAACTGCTGTATTGGTATCGAGAACCAGAGGGGAATTTGCCATTGGTCTGTTTGTTTTTCAGAATAAAACCCATTAGCCTAGGGAAATATTCTTATTAAAATGAAAACGTATGTGCCAGTACATTGTGTAATATTTATTGTTTCCATGTCTTACTTGCCTGCTGCTACATTCTGGGGCAGAAAAGCATCTTGTACTGGTCCAATCAGGGTCGGACTGGCCCATCAGGATATCGGAAGTAATCTGGCTCCGTCCACTGAGATGGGTGGGGGGTGTGTGACAGGTGGCGTCAGCAGTTGTGGAGTTTGTTTACGGGTTAAAGGAGAACTTAACCCCCCACAGTCAAAAGTCCCCACTGGCCCCCTACCTGCCTCCCTCCTGACTTGTGTTCCCTCTAGAAATAATGCCCGTACATGCAGAGTGAGCGCAGCGGAGCTTACAGGCGCCTTCTTCTGAGCTTTGGTAATCTTCACAAAGTGAGCGCCATATTGGCGCATGTGCATTTGGAGCAATCCTCCAGTTTGCGACAACTGTGATGCACCGGAAGTAGCAGAAATTGCTGAATGGGAAGGACAAAGACCTGAAGATTACGGAAGCACCGGAAGATGACTCTGCATGTGATGTTTCTAGAGGGGACATAATTCAGGGGTAAGACAGGGGGGATGCAGGGAGGAAGGCCAGTGGGGACTTTTACCTAAAGGGTGGTTTAGTTAGATAGATTGGCAATACATGCAGATATCATTAGCTGATATACTGTAAATCCTTTAACCTGTCCGATCGACTAAACGACCATTCGCCATGGCACGAAAAATGTCAGGATGGTCCACACGGTCCGAAAATCCAGGGGTGGAACTAGGGGTAGGCAGAAGAGGCACATACCTAGGCAGGCTAGGACTGGCAATCTGTGGGTTCTGGAAAATGCCAGAGGGGCTGCTGTAAGATGCCATAGAAATGTGTAGCTCTTCTGAACTTTGCCCCTAGTTTGGCCGCTTCTTTCCCCACCTGTGGCAGCAATCCCCACTTTCTAGACGCGTGCGCTCTTCTGTGCATGTGCATGCTTGTCTCGTGCGCTCGAGCGCCAAGGGGGCAATGTAGTCAGCTGGGTTGCCTTGGGTACCCAGCCGACTTGGCCCGGCAGTGCGAATATCGCATGAAACGAGGATTCGTATGACTTTATCTTGTGATGGGTGGTCCTTTAATGTTCAGGTCCCAAGTTGTAAACTGGTCAGGGTCCTGGTTGTAGCTATTGTTTCAGTATTTATTCTGCCCTTTGTTGTCTGTCCCTGACCACTGAGCAAAACAATCCTTGAAGGTTTGAAGGAACATTTTAGAAACACTGCACCAATATATAATTTCTTCTACTTTGCCAACAGTCCCAGCAGGGCCAGAACTAGGGGTAGGCAGAGTAGGCGCCCTAGGGTGCAATCATGGGGAGGGGGGCACACTTTTAAAGGGATATTTTTTCTTTTTTTGCTTGGTCTTTAATAGTTCTTCAATTTTTATAAACCATCTGTTCTAACCCCCTATTGCCTGTGTTTCGTACTGTGGGCAAAAGCACTTTCCACCTCCCTCTTGGCAGCTGCTGGCAATATGATGGATTTTAGGCTCCTGCTGGCACAAGTACATATTTGGAGGTAATATTGTGGATTTTTTGGCTGCTGCTGGCACAAGTACAGGTTGGAGACAATATGAGTGATTGGCTGCTGCTGGCTCAGGTATATGAGGTTAGATGGTGTCTATTGGCACAGGTACACAGGTGTTTGGGCAAAGCACTATAGTGGAGTGCTCTACCTGACTGGTAAACACTGGTAGAAGGTGCCGGGTGCATATACCGGAAGACCCTTCCATTGCACAGGGTCAGAGATACTTGTAGTCAAAAATCCAGCAGCACACCGTGTAAATTGCTTTTAGAAATACGCGTTTATATAAGCCCATATGTATCTGCAAAAAAAGAGCAACATTTCGGGCCCCTCCAGGCCCTTTATCAAGCTGCTTGATAAAGGGCCCGGAGGGTGAACACAAGGGCACAAAGTGGGTGCAGAGGACAAAGAGAAATGGCAAGAAGGGTAATAAAACTTATTCTGTCCATTCAGAGTCATTTAATGATATTGGTGGTTGTCTGGCTTTTTGTTTTATCCCCCCCACTTGTGCCGTCAAGGCTTTATAGCAGCAATGTTCATCATTCAATCTGCTTATAGCATTAGTGCTTGTCATTGACAATTGCTGTGCTAGCGTATGTATATGTTGTTCATAGGCTCTACATACAAATGATGTTTAGTGTGGGGATCGGCAGGAGGAAGACTTTCATTTCCTGTTTCCTTTTCCCCCCCCCTAATCAAACGATAAATGAGAGCGCAGCTTATTGCCACAGTCAGATTAGACAGAGAGAAACACAAACATCACGCAGCTCCAGGGAATGATTATTTCAATAAAATGTTAATAAAGAAACGTAGCCATTCCCCAATCTGATCATGTGACAGCAGATTAACCCCCAGTGATTGTATCCAACGATTATGTTCCTGTACAGTCGAGTATTTCCACAACCTGCACATACACACAGTGTCGTACACAGACCTAATAAAGGACTGAAACCTTGGTCGCCCAGTCCTGTGTTTATAACGGGGAATATTTGGCATGTTAAGAGCATTGGCTGTTGTCTTTTTATTGCTGAGATGATGACATCTGTGAATAACCAGCTCTCAAGCTCCAGCAGTGTTGCTTATGTGTGCTGTCAGGGACATGATTTTTATTCATGGGGAGCAATATAAGACATTGGGGTTATTTACTTACACCCCAGACAGAGGCACAAGAGAATAATGGGCCACGTCCCCTAAACACCATGTCCATTTTATGGCCATTACCCTAAATAACACATCAATTTTATGGCCACGTCCCCTAAATACCATGTGCATTTTATCATCATCATTTATTTATATAGCTTATGGCCATTACCCTAAATAACTCGTCAATTTTATGGCCAGGTCCCCTAAATACCATGTCCATTTTATGGTCAAGTCCCCTAAATAGCACATCCATTTTACAAAATTTGGAAAGCTTGAACACATTTCGGGGGGTTTTTGAGTCACATATATTATGTGTTATTTTGCGAATGAAGGTAAAAGTGCCCTTTAAAATGCAAGTCACAGTTCCCCCAAGAGACCTGCTTATCTTATTAGTTACAATTGTATTAACATGCAGGTGCTGGGTATTCTGGGCTCTCTGCCAAAAATACCTCTTATTTGATTGAGTTTTAGAAAATTTGTATCTTTTTCTGGCATCAGTGCAGGAGATCAAAGAGAAACTCTGAATAATTCAGTAAGAAACCAAGACTGTGGGCTGAGTTGTCAAAATCGGGACTGTCCCGTGAAAAAGAGGACAGTTTGGAGGGAGTGGTTTCTTATACCAGGAAATGATTTCTTTACCAGTCAGCCGAAATGACCAGCTGGTGGTGATGTTTTTCAAATATATAATATCAGTGGTTTCAAAATATGAACATTTATAAAAAGAAAAACAGATTAATTTTTTACATCTCCTGTAATGTGAAATTGAGGAAGAATGGATTGGATCAATTAGGGTAAGGACTTATTTACTGGCATAGCTAGTGTTGGAACTATGGCTTGCACAGGAATGTTTTCCAAGGGACAGACTGAGCCAAAAACTCTGCTCATTTACAGGAACCCTTGAAGATACAATAAAATGGATCACTGTTGGACAGCCATGAAATACAATGCAGGTATGGGACCTGATATCCAGAATGCTCAGGACACCAGGTTTTCTAGATCACAGATCTTTTCTGTAATTTGGATTTTCATGCCTTAAGTCTACTAGAAAATCATATAAACATTAAATAAATCCAATAGGCTGGTTTTGTCTCCAATAAGGATTAATTATATCTTAGTTTGGATCAAGTACAAGCTACTGTTTTATTATTATAGAACCCAAATTCATCCTCCCGACACACACAAAAAGAGAATTTTGGGTTTGAAACAAAGAAGCAGCAGCAGCCGGGAATCTTCCAACAATAAACATTTTAATGATAGTCTATGAACAATATCTGCAAAGGATTCATTGCTGTAATAATCATTTTGTATTGTGTGTGTTTTTTTTTTTTAATTATTCCTCCAGAAAGATACAGAATTCTTCATGCAAATAACTGACTGCAACATAAGCAAACGTAATATACAACTTTACACTATTTACACTTTAAAATTATATTTCAATGCGAACAGTACTAAAATAAATTGTACTAAAATAAATAATGACAAACACCACCTTTGTAACTTTCTGGTCTATTAATGACCTATTAACAGGGGTAATGCTGTAACAAGGGAGGCGTCACTCTGCTTCCTTACAATACAAAGCTAATG
The DNA here is from genome assembly GCF_017654675.1 of Xenopus laevis. Classification (NCBI taxonomy): domain Eukaryota; kingdom Metazoa; phylum Chordata; class Amphibia; order Anura; family Pipidae; genus Xenopus; species Xenopus laevis. The sequence continues at coordinate 111,112,272 of NC_054387.1, read as the reverse complement.
GGGAGGGGGGAAAAACCCAATTATGACCTTTAAAAAAAAAAAAAAGAAAGAAGATTTAGTCCAGCTGAATCTTGCAATGTTATTTGCTTCTGGGGTCTCTATACAGTCACAGAAGGATGAAAATGTCATTAACTGAACATGGAAGAAATACTTTAAACACAACGGGGGTTAATGTTACTGCACTAAACATATACACCTGGCGACACTAAAGGGTTACTAGTAAAGAACGGTGGAACTTTATCTACCTGCAGCATGTACTGAAGGGGAAATCCAGGGGAAAGAACACTGGTATCATTCGACTACGACCCTGCTATAAAGCCATATACAGTGGCTATACCATTGGTCTGGTAAGAATAAATTGCTTCTTATTAGTGGAGTAAGTGAAGGTGTTTTGTCTGCAGTAATGTAACATTGGCCAACAACAGAACGGAGTAGAGACACGTCCGTAGATGCTTCCTGCATCAGTAAATTAAACGTTTACGGCTCTGACCACAGCAGGGGGCGCTCCTGTAGCACATTCATAATAATGCCAGTACAAACACTGCGAATATCATGAAACCTTGAAAAAGGAACAATGTAAATTGCAAAAGTGCTCAATTGTACATTGAGTTAAGTTTTTATACAATCTTAACTGTCAAGAGGGGGAAAAGGGGTCGAAGTGAAAATTCAAATTTTAGAAAAAAATTTTGATCAAAACTCTCAAATTTGAATTGTGAATTATCCAAACTCGATTCATGTTTTAATTCGAATTTATCATACTCTGGCTCTTTAGCTCGAATTCTACTATTCGCCACCTTGAATCTGTCTAATTGCTGTATAAGGGTAGGACTACATGGATGTTTTTGGCGCGATCTGACACGCCGTGACAAACGCCTGCGACAAGACGCATGCGACAGAAACAATGTAAGTGAATTCATTGTCGCATGGTGTTGCAGCGTTGATCCAACACGACTGTCGGATGCAGACGCTGCATCTGCATCCGACAGCCGTGTCACGTTGGATCAATGCTGCGACTTAATTCAACATTTCTATCTCTTACCTTATTTCTGTCGCATGCATTTTGTCGCATGCATTTTGTCGCTGCGCGTCAGAACACGCCGAAAACGTCCATGTAGTCCTACCCTAAGTCAACGTGAGATGTCCAGTGATCAATTTGGGGATGTTTGCAGCCGTAAAAAGAGTTATCTACTTCTACTTGCAGACCCTAAACTACAGTTTTATTATTGATGTTTGCAGCCTTCCTCACATTCAAATTTTTTTTCGGACAAAAAACTTGAATCAAGTTTTTTTTAATTCAATTTGAGCTTTTGAATTCGAATCAAATTTGATTCAAGTTCTCTGGTCGATTCAATTTGTAAATTTAGATTGTATGCACCGAATCCACTATTTTGGATTCGGCCGGACCCCCGAATCCTTTGCAAAAGATTCAGCCAAATAACGAACCAAATCCTAATTTGCATAAGCAAATTAGGGTTGGGAAGGGGAAAACTTATTTTACTTTGGCCGAATCCTGCTGAAAAAGGCCGAATCATGGCTGAATCTCGAACCAAATCCTGAATTCGGTGCATCCCTAATTTTGTTAATACATTTTGATTGGTCGAATTTCAAGTTTATGGGAGTTTAAAAAAACTCATGTATTAAAAATTTGACCTTTCATAAATGTGCCTGTAAGTAGATGAATCATTGCTGGAATGTTGCTCCACAATGGGGTGTTACATCAAGATCAAAACCTTAGTGCCTTTAAATGTCAGTTGCCAAAACTGTATATTCACACATTTTTTAACGGAACTGGGTTTTTTAACGGAACTGGGTTTTTTTGTTTCTCATTTCTTTTTTAAAATATCTTTTGAATATGCATCAAATGCATACAAATTCAAGTGAATGTAACTATGCTGAACCGCAGGTCTGAGAGCTGGTGGATGCAAAAGATCACTATAAAATAAAAATCTAAAATAAAATGTGCTTAGATGCACTTGTGTGTATAAAGGTCCTTAGTTCACACTGCAATGATATTGAATGCCATTTGTTAACTGGCGTAACAGAAAGTAAATGCGCTTTAGAGGAGTATAAAAATGTGGTTCCTGTGCCATTTATCAGGGCGGAGTTTTGGAATGCCTCCCTATTCTCTGACAGCAATGCAGTAAAGTGATACCACAATTGTTGCCTGGGAAGAAAACAATGATGGATTCTCCTAATGGACCAAATGGAAAAAGTGTGTGTATATTATTAGTAGATTGCACAGCAATCAACAGTCATACTTAGTCCCAAAAAATAAGGGAGGGGGGTAGTGGCTCCAAGAAACCACTGAAAATAAATGCCCTGTACATTGCGACTATTTCCAAATACTAAATTGCACTTGTACAACCATTATATGAATCAATACTATTGTTAGGGTTCATTAAGCCGAACATACTTATGATTACTGTATTAGTTTAAAGGGTGGTTCACCTTTAAGGTAACTTTATTATGTTATAGAATGCTCAATTCTAAGCACATTTTTTAAATGGTTTTCATTATTTATTTTTTATAGTTTTATAGTTATTCGGCTTTTTCTTCTGCAGCTTTCAAATGGGCGTCGCTGACCCCTTCTATAAAGCTCTGTAAGGCTACAAATATATTGTTATTGTTAATTTTTATTACTCATCTTTCTATTCAGCCCCTCTCCTATTCATATTCCAGTCTCTTATTCCAATCAATGCATGGTTGCTAGGGGAATTTGGACTCTAGCTACTAGATTGCTTAAAATTGGAGAGCTGCTGAATAAAAAGCTAAACAACTCAAAAACCTTAAATAATAAAAAATGAAAAACAATTGCAAATCGTCTCAGAATATCACTCTCTACATCATATTAAAAGTTATCTCAAAGGTGAACAACCCCTTTAATGAAAAAAAAAATGAACTCCTCCCCCTCCTGTCGTTCTGTCATTTGGAGTTTAGGTTTCATTCTACAGAGGCGTTGTCTCAGAAAACGTAGACTCCTGCTTAGAAAAACGTCAGCACCCAAGAGGTGTCTAAATTTCGACTGAAATATTTACCAAACTAAAATTTTTAAAATAAATTGAGGTAGGTTCATTAATTGCCTGTTCGTTGCTCTGCAGGCGGGTGAAAAATGTCGGCCATACAAATTCTCTCTTGAAATATACATACGGCAAGTATCAAGATGGCCGACTGGCGGCCGCTAAGCAGCAGGAATGCATTAAGGCATAAGCGCTGAGATTTTGCAATATGAAAAGGAGGAGAATTCTTACTGAAGCATTGTGTGCTTAACATGGCTTGCCATGCATTGGTGGCTGCATGTGTCTGTACAGTGCATGGTTGTTTCTCCTTGTTGGAACAAAGAACAAGTTGGTTTATGACAAGAGAACGATACAGAGGCACATTCTGTAGGGGTTGTATAGCTTACAATGATTCAGAACCCTGTTGAAACGATTGGTTTGTTCTTCGCTAGGCAGCTGTGTTACCTGTGCTCTCAATAAAGTGTCCCATAGGACTATGTAGCGGATATATTGGCAACATGCAGAGGTAACATTGTAGCTCACAGGGACTATAGGATTTAGTTTCATGTATACTAGGGATGCACTGAATCCAGGATTCGGTTCGGGATTCGGCCAGGGTTCGGCCTTTTTCAACAGGATTCATATTCGGCCGAATCCTTGTCCCTGGCCGAACCGAATCCTAGGCGGGAGGGAAATCGCTTGACTTTTTGTCACAAAACAAGGAAGTAAAAAATGTTTTCCCCTTCCCACCCCTAATTTGCATATGCAAATTAGGATTCGGATTCAGTTCGGTATTCGGACAAATCTTTCGCAAAGGATTCGGTGGTTCGCCGAATCCAAAATAGTGGATTCGGTGCATCCCTAATGTATATGCCACTCTAGGAAATATACATTTGCAAATACTTATTTATATAGACTTTATATAATACACATGAGATCTACTCTCGGGTCGGACTGGGCTGGCGGGACACTGGGGAAAAAACCCGGTGGGCCCCCGCTGGCCCAGACCTGCTCCCCAGAAAAGAAACGTCCTTTGTGCGCGCATGCACGTTGCACCTTTTGAGCGCGCAGCCACGTCGCATCTTTTGCGCGCACATTCCCGTCTTTTGCTCGTTTGTGGAGGCGGCAAGCTGGAGGTCAGGAGGGGGCCCCGGGGACTGCTGGGAGGGGGGCCCTGCGACAGCAGACCCAGGGCCCCCAGTCCGACCCTGTCTCTCTATCTCCTCAGGAGGAGAAGGGGTAATGTTTTTGGCTTAAAACTAATTAAATCAATGGAGTTGACGTTATTTACATTGTGTCAAGTTTTGGAAAACTGTCGTTTTCAAGGTTGAAAAGACCAAAATAAAAATAAAAAAAAAGGAAGTTTAGCTTGTCAGGGGGTGTAGAACTGTGGGCAACAGTATAAGGTTTCTAAACCTTAGAGTCTGGTAGTAGCTCTTCTTCAAATGAAGCGTTGAGGAGCTTTGAAAGCAAACAACCAGACTGTCAGTACCATGAATTAAACTGCTGGAGTTTTTTTGCAGCAATGTTGGCAAGGGAAGTTATTTTTTATTGGCGATTCTCCTCTTCCGTGTTGCCAGCATGTCATAAAATGGATCCCTGCTGATGCTTGCTCTAGAAAACAGAAGTCAAAACAATTCTGGTTTAAGAAGAAAAATCATTTCTGTAATTCACGATTTGTAAGGCCAAGAAAGGCTTTGATTATAGACATAACAAGCTGCAATTTGTTATAAAGGTATGGGATCTGTAATCCAGAATGCTCAGGACCTGGGGTTTTCCGGATAAAGGATCTTTCCATAATTTGATCTTCATACCTTAAGTCTACTAGAAAATCACGTAAACATTAAATGAACCCCTTAGGTTGGTTTAGTTTCCATTAAGGATTAATTATTAGTGATGGTCAAATCTGACCCGTTTCGCTGCAAATTTGCGAAATGGCAAAAATTTGCCGAATTTGCCAATATTCTGTTTTATTATTACACAGAAAAAGGAAATCATTTTAAAAATTTGGATTATTTGGATAAAATGGCGTCTATGGGAGACGGGCATTCTGTAATTCAGAGCTTTTTTGGATAATGGGTTTCCGGTAACGGATCACATGCCTGTTAACAGCTCTAGAGGGACTGATGGGAGTAAATGGCTGGGGCTCAGAGAAATCAGGGTAATATTTGGGGTAAACAATGAGATGGGGGTTCCATGCAATGCTATGAACAGTGCTAGCATTTCCGAGGCAATTATTCGGTTGCATTCACTCACTTGATTGATTTTATCCATTCCTCCTTCTCTTCCGGAGTGGGTGCTGATATTCTGTACACAACATGATTTCCCTCGACCACTCTCCCATCAGCTTCCGTTTTGCAGGCTTTGATAACTTGCCCTTTGTGACTTGAGTTGTACAGTTCAAAGCAGTTCTGAAACAAAGGGAGTCGCTGTTCGGTTAATTAAAGTGCATTGAACGATTGGCCCTTTAGTCCAGCAACTGGAGCATTACAGCAGGTAGAACAATAAAATACTACAGCACAGAGTATTGGTGGTTATAGTGAACTCAGCGGGGCTCATTTATAAACACTGGGCAAATTTGCACCTGGGCAGTAACCCACAGCAACCAATCAATTACTTCCTTTTTTTCAGCCAGCTGCAGGTTGAACAATGAAAGCAAATATTTGATTGGTTGCCATAGGTTACTGCCCAGGTGCAAATTTGCCCAGTGTTTATAAATGAGCCCCAGTGTATGTATCTATCCATGGAATTCCTGCTGGGATCGTCTGTATTTCTATGTACAGATCATGGAAATGGGTTGGTGATTCATTAACACATGTAACGGCTTTCTCTTCCTCTGCAGCCTACAGGGCAATGATTCCATTCACTTTTGCGATTGGATTATTGGATATAGGTTGAGGGTGCCCTTATTTGTAGGGGGCTTTGTGTATATTTATCTGGCATATATCAGTTTTAAGAGTAAGAAATTTACCGGCTTCCGTGGATCTTCAACTTCTCGGATACTAAGATTTTCCAAGGGAATTATACCTCTTGGTTCTTTATCCTGTTGAGCAAAAAGATCAAATCTTAATGACAAGAAACAGTAGGGAACTCGATGCAACTGCTTTACAGACCACTAGGGGGAGACAGAGATACAGCACATGATATATGATGAGGAAAAAAACTACTTAAAGGACCAGTAACATCAAAATTTTTTTTAGAACAATGCTTTAGTATGCATTCAAAAAAACACACCAAGACAAATTAAACTTTAAAATCGCAAAGTCTTTATTAAGCAATAATTTACCGAAACTCCGCTTGCGCTCCTCATCAGAAAAGATGATCGCGATCCATCATGCTGCGCTCGATTTCTCCTCCCTGCCTTCCTTATAGGAGATAGCAGGGAGGAGAAATCGAGCACCACACGATGGATCATCGCCTTGTCACCTTTTCTGAAGAGGAGTGCAAGCGGAGTTTATGTAAGTTACTTCTCAATAAAGGCTTTGCAATTTAAAGTTTAATTTCTCTTGGCATTTTTTTCAATGTATGAATTTTTAAAAAAAATCTTTTTTTGATGTTAAGGGAAATTCAGGCTTCCAAACCAAAGTTTGATAAAGAGGCCCACATAACACAGAAACCCCTAATATATCCGTCATAGTTACCTGTTTCTTCAAAAAGTAAAAATAAATTCAATTTTCTATGCTGAAATCCAGCTGTTTAACAGTTCTTCTCTTTCTGCATCATTTGAAATCCTGGCAGGGAAGGAGGGACTAAACACTGATGTTACAAATTGTAACAACTTCTCCACAGCTTACAGACAACATGCAGGAACTACATAACCCACAATGCATTGCACTGGGATGTTCTGTTCCTTATTGAAATCACGTGTGCAGGGATTTGTGGGGTTTGGAGGATGCAGGCTGAGGACAGATGGCTGTTGATACAAAGTAACAGTATTCAGCCAGCTCAGCAAAGTAGTCAGACAGATCAGCAGAGCAGGGGGCTAGGCTTAGGGAACTGTTCCAAACCATTAAAAATCATAAAAAATCTGCATATTTTTATTGTATATTGCAAAGTTGCTTACAATTATGTTTACTTTTCAAAAAGCTTAAGTTATGTTTGTGTGGAGTTCCCCTTTAATAGTAAAACTTGACAAAAATAAAACTCTCACCCCCCACCCTTTAAAAAATACAGATAAGTGGCAGATTTGGAAAGGATATAAACTAAGTAAAATCAAGTTATTAAAGAGGTGGTTTGCCTTTAAGTTAACTTTTACTATGTTATACAATGGCCATTTCTAAGCAACATTCCAATTGGTCCATTTATTTTTTTTATAGTTTTATAGTTGTTTGCCTTTTTCTTCTGACTCTTTCCAGCTTTCAAATGGGGGTCACTGACCCCATCTAAAAAAACAAATGCCCTGCAAGGCTAGAAATGTATTGTTATTGCTACTTGTTATTCCTCATCTTTCTATTCAGGGCCTCTCCTATTCATATTCCAGTCTCCTATTTTATCAATGCATGGTTGCTAGGGTAATTTGGACTCTAGAAACCAGACTGCTAAAATAGCAAACCGGAGAGCTGCTGAATAAAAAGCTAAATCACTCAAAGACCACTAATAATAAAAAATGAAAAGCAGTTGCAAATTGTCTCAGAAAAGCCCTCTCTACATCATACTAACAGTTCATTTAAAGGTGAACAGCCCCTTTAAGGTAGAACATGGCGGCAGTTTTACACACGCTAACAAGTCTCCAAATTTGGCAGTGGGTGGGCCTAATACACAGACAGATAAACTGCTGAATCTTCCCGTGTATAAGCACCTATAGAGCATACACAAATAATACAGTGCAGTAGCCAACATACTGTCAATTGTTGGGATAATGCCATCAGTAAAGGACAAAATATATTTCTCAAAAACTGGTCCCTTAAAGGAAAAATAATCTCGCTAGGGCTGGCGTGCCAACACTGCACTTGTTGTGAGGGGGATTATTGTAATCTTTCACCACATGCACAAATGAAACAGAAAAAAAACAAAGGATGAAAATGGCCACATGTTATTTTAATATTATTTTGGTTTTTTTATTGGGTTAGAAATGATTTCAAACCTGCCTTGTGACTCTCACCCCATAACGCTTTGTATACAGGCAGTATCAGAGTCTGTCTGGCAGAGAATGCCTTATTTTGTGCCAAGCCTTAAAGGGATCATATCATGATTTTTATGATGTTTGTATTTTTAAAGTTACACTGTTTACACTGCAAATAATTCACCTGAACCAGCAAGTGTATTTTTTTTAGTTGTAATATTGGTGTGTAGGTGCATCTCAGGTCATTTTGCCTGGTCATCTGCTTTCAGAAAGAGCCAGCACTTTAAGATGGAACTGCTTTCTGGCAGGATGTTGTTTCTCCTACTCAATGTAACTGAATGTGTCTCAGTGGGACCTGGATTTTACTATTGAGTGCTGTTATTAGATCTACCAGGCAGCTGTTATCTGGTTACCTTCCAATTGTTTTGTTGTTAGGCTGCTGGGGGGGGGGGGGGAGTACAGCAGTAAAGCAGTACAGCAGTAAGGGGTGACTGAAGTTTTTCAGAGCACAAGTCACATGACTGGGGCAGCTGGGAAACTGACAATATGTCTAGCCCCATGTCAGACAAAACTAAATATAAAAAAATCTGCAGATTTCAGTGCAGAATTCTGCTGGAGCAGCACTATTAACTGATACGTTTTGGAAAAAAAAACATTTTCCCATGACAGTTTCCCTTTAATGTGTCCCCAGTCAAATTTATTCTTCCTTATTTCATTTCCTTACTCCCCTTAGCAATAATGGAACCCATACCATGTGATTTGTGACATGCTACACAGGAAAATTGTCCAGAAATACACTGGCACTCACGGCAATTGAATGCAGGGTTACCCCTTGCTATTTATTTCGTGCGAACGTGCAACGTTTCGGGGCGAGCCCCTTTATCAAGCATGCTCCACAGGAAGCAAATCTTTTGCTGGTAGCAGAGGGAAAGGGGGAGGGTGTAAGAACATAGGTATAGAAAAATACAAAGGGGATTCCATATATGTGACAGCCAACCTAATGGATTATACAAAACAGATCGACTCCATGCCATTATTAAATCACACGCATCCAGTTGCAGGGATCCTGACTGGAATGCAGAAGTCATTAAGTACATACACACTGGGGACAGCGGGGATCAATGACACCCCCATGAGGCCAGACACGTTTGTTAAACAAGACACTAATTTCTAATTTCATCTGTTGCTGGGGAAAATGTAGAGAGCTTTGTGGCTCACTGCAAACAGGTTACTCTTAGGGCAGGGGCACACGGGCAGATTCGGGGAGATTTAGTTGCCTGGCGACTAAACGCCTCTTCTTCAGGACGACAATGTCCCCGAACTGCCTTACGCCTGCTATAATGAGAAAACGCGGCGCTTCAATTTCCAAAGTCGCCCAAAGTTGAAACTTTGGGCAACTTCAGAAATCGAAGCGCCGTGAGTGCATTACCGCAGGCAATTTTTCTTTTTAGCAGGCAGAAGGCAGTTCGGGGAGACTGCCAGACGACTAAATCTCCCCGAATTTGCCCATGTGCCCCTTCCCTTAGGGTGCTGGCACACGTGAATATTCGGGGGAGATTAGCTGCCCAGGGAAAATCTTCTCTTCTTCGGGCGACTAATCTCCCTGAAATGCCTTCCCGTCGGCAAGAATATGAATCGTTGGCGGAATGGCATATGAATCGCTTCGGATTTCCGTAGATGCCTGAAGTTTCCTCGTGAGGCAACTGTATCTCGCTGGTGATTCATATTCTTGCCGGCGGGATGGCATTTCGAAGAAATTAGTCGCCCAAAGTAGGGGAGAATTGTTGCTGGGCAACTTATCTCCCCTGAATATTTACATGTGCCACCACCCAATATTAACCACTTTTAATTACTAATAAGATAAGTGGGGGCTTTCAGGATAAGGGGGCTTTTCTGTAATGTGGATTTCCATACCTTAAGTCTATTAAAGAATCATTTAAACATGAAATAAACCCAATAGGCTTGTTTCCAAAATGATTAATTCAATCTTAGTTGGGATCAAGCACAAGGTACTGTTTTAATATTACAAAAATTTAATTATTTAATTAAAATGGAGTCTATAATTTGGAGCTTTCAGGATAACAGATTTCTGGATAACCTATCCCTTACCTGTACAAAATAGTATCAATTTGAACTGAATGGGACCCAAATTAATCCTGGGATTTGTCTTTGTAACCCAAGTTTACTATGTTTAGAACCCCTGCATTACACCGGACAAAGGGAAAACATTGAACTGACGAAAAATTTAATTTTTTTTCCCCCCACCTTCATTTGTGGCCAACTAGGGAGTTATTTGTGTAACCATAGAAACTTGGGGCTGATTCAAAGTCATAATGACCTCAAAATGAGGCAACGGGTGTTGAGAAGGCACATTAAACAGACAAAACTGTAAAGACAAGGAACAAACTATCCTGTTTGTTTAGCAGTAAAATTCCTGTAAATCATGTTCCCATCTTTGGTTTTATAACAGAGCTTCCTTCTCAAAACTTCAGTTCTGCGTGATGGCTTCATAACTCTCTAGGCAAAACATAAGCATTTCATTGTTTATGAGTTAGTGGCACGAGGAAAGTGGAGTGGCTCCTTTGTAAGTTCGCGGCACATGCCGATGTTGCACAGTAGTGAGCAGTTGCTCTGGGTGGCCTTCAGATCTGGCCAGTAACGGGAGTTGGCTACACACTGAGCCTATTAATGTTATTACTAACCTTAAATGTTATGATACACACAGCGAGCAATTAATGACATACAATTGGTCACACAGCTGAAAAGAACAGAGGGTTGGTATAGAATTTCCGCACCTGCTTGCTCTGTTGAGAAGGGGGGATGATGGGCCGTGGAATATCAATATCAATATCTTTTGCCTTCTTCTCCTACTGGGGTCCCCTGCTAAATCTCACTTCAGTTGAACATGTCCCACCATCTTTCATACTGTTCTGTATCACCCATTTTCTAGTTTTTACAATTTTACCAAATCAAGATTTCCGATACTTTCATGCCAATATGGGGTTTATTTATTTAAGGCTGATTTCGGGGGAATTCGGAAATGATTCCCAGGAATTATCTTTTTATTTCCCATTTATCAGCACCTTCATGATTGGCAGGAAACAAACGGCACATTTATCAGTGCTGATACACGTGTCAGTTAGTATGAATCCTTTTTCTAATAGGCGTTGGTGCCCAGAGCAGATCACGCAGGGCCTTTTTTTAATTAAAGGGCTACGGACATGGGAAAAAAGTTTTTTTTTCAAAACTCATCAGTTCTGCACTGAAATCCGTTTCTCAAAAGAACAAACAGATGTTTTTATATTTAATTTTGAAATCTGACATGGGGCTAGACTAGGGTTGCCACCTTTTAAAAAAAAAAATACCGGCCAGTGGTGGGGGCGGATAATAAAGGGGTGGGCCATGATGCAAAGGGGGGAGGCCAGCGACTCAAAAAGGGGTGGGGCCACATCGCAGAAGCCAAAAGAAATTTACATTTTTACTGGAGGGCAAGGGCTTTTGTAAAGGGTATTACAAATTACCTGCAGCTACATTGCCGGTAAATTTGTAATACCAGCCCCGGCCCTGTCAGGTGTTTTACCGGCTAGGCCGGTAAAATACCGGCTGGGTGGCAACCCTAGGCTAGACATATTGTAAGTTTCCCAGCTACCCCCAGTCATGTGACTTTTGCTCTGATAAACTTTAGTCACTCTTTACTGCTGCACTGTAAGTTGGAGTGCTATCCCTTCCCCTACCTATCTACCCTTCCCCCCAGCAGCCCATCAGCAGAATAATGGGAAGGTAACCAGATAGCAGCTCCCTAACACATGATAACTGCTCCCTGGTATATATAAGAACAGCAACTCCTTCAGTTACACGGAGTAGGAGAAACAACAGCCTGCCAGAAAGCAGTTCCATCCTACAATGCTGGCTCTTTCTGAAAGCACATGACCAGACAAAATGACCTGAGATGGCTGCCTACACCAATATTACAAGTAAAAAAAATACACTTGCTGGTTCAGGAATTACATTTTATATTGTAGAGTTAATTATTTGCAGTGTAAACCGTGCAATTTAGAAATAAAAATCATAAAAATCATGACAGAATCCCTTTAAGTATGTTTATAGGTTCATTGTTTCAGTTGGCACTAAAAGGTTTAAAGGTGTTTAGTAACCTCTGTGGGTATTCCCCCATACCCAAATAATTCTACCCACGTGGCCCTCCTGCTTTACAGGCTCTGCTCTCCATACTTACTGTTGTGTATTCAAAGTAATAGAGACAGTTATCAGTCAGGATGAACCACCTGCGCTTCCAGGTTTTTACTCTTCCTCCTAAAAAACAAAGACCCCATGCCATTAGAACACCATACTTAATGCAGAGCACTTGTTGCATGCTAAGTCCTACAGGGGTCTGAGTTACAGGCACGTTTGCTTTGCTGCTCCTTGTCTTGCTTTTTCTGAACTGTAATTTAGGTGAAAAGTTTTTAGTAGCCTTTGTGTCATTTTTGACAAATATTTGTTTTCCAGAAAACAGTATCAAAGGACAGCCATGCAGCTGCATTAGTGTAGCGCCCATCATCCTCAGTCAGCAGGGAGTTGCACTTCACTGCACTTTTATGGCCGTGCATAGGATATATCTGGGCTAAATCATTCAATTGTGCTTCATGTTCTTGCACTGTAAATTCAATTTGAAAATATTGTCAAAAATGTGCAGCGGGTGCTTTTAGACAATGAATCACTGCAATTTGGAGCATTTCGTCCTCTACCCATGGAGCAGCCAATGGCCTTGACTACAAAACACTCCAAACTGCCCCTTGTGCCGTTGCCCTAAAGGTGAGGCGGTTTCCTCACAATTAAACTGTTGCCTGATTGCTTTCCTGTTAGTTTCAGACATTTCTCAGCTGGGGCACAGTATGGCTCTGCTGTTAATCTGTCTGCACAAAGAACAGAACCCAAGGCTCCCAGGGAAGAGGCATGTGTTCCTCCCAGCTGAGAAAATACAAAACATTAATGCGACAGAAAAAATAAAAAAGAATTTAATCTCATTAAGAGCAGCATACATCTTAACAAAATCTATCCCGCTTGCTTATTTAGTGGGGCTGAATAAAAGCATAACTCTTTCACTGCTGGGTTTGAGGTACTACCAGCACTGAAGGGGTTTTGCCCTGTAAAATGGAATGAAGTGACCAGACCTCCCCTAAAAAGCTTATCCCAATCAGAGGATGTCTGCACTGCTTCCCATCCAGTGGCGCACAAAGGTTTTCCCACCAGGCCCTGAATTAAAAAGAAAGGGAAAAAATCTTTCCGAGGAGAGAGAGAACTAAACAAACAAACGTCTGGATACAACAGTGAAATGACAGCACAAACAGCAGCCAATGGATAAGCAGACCAACCAGAGTGAATTAGAAGCCGAGATGTTAAAAAGCTGCAAAAAAATGCATGCTTCTTAGACCCAATGCTTGATGCCCTACAATGTGAATTTCTACCGGTGCCTAGGGGTAATTGCTCTCCCAGTTGCCTGCAAGGTTGTTATAGGGGATCTAGCCAGGGAACAAGTGATGCTGGAGTAGAATCGTGCAGTCATTTCTCAGCTCCGAGGGACTGGGACATTCCTATACTGGCTGTTTCTTCGGTTGCAGAGCCGGAGCATCCAGAGAGTAACCAGTTACGGAATAATGTCATTGTTATTAAATGTTACTCCTAGATTAGGAAATTGCATTATGTCCTTTACCTATCACACAAAATTGTCTGAAGCATCTGACAGCGCCCCAGGCCCCTCCTCTGTCCCCTTGCATCCCCATATCTATATCTATACAGCACCACTGCAGAGACTCAAGTGTGCAATATGTTCCTTCATCACAAGAGGCACCGCCCACCCACGACAGCCAATTAACCTCTCAGAAAACATAAACCCAAATAGTAATTTATATTTGTTATTTTGTGGCAGAAAAAAAAACCCAGTTCCATCACTATGACAGCATTTTTTTATTACTCTCTGAGTAAAAAGGGAATGACGTTCCCCTGAGATTAATGTGTGGTTGCACTAAGCACTATACGGCAAGTCACTTATGCACAACGCCTCAAACAAACAGCCATTTAAAGGAATTCTAATGGAAAATGAAAGAACATCATGTAAAATTCAGAGACAAGTCTCCAAGTAAGGTCCTGTGTGGCCAAATTTGGGTTCGATCAAGTAAGGTCCTGTGTGGCCAAAATGGGGCTGATCTGGACCCTAAAAAAAAGATTGGTTGAGTTCAATGAATAGGGATTGTGCTGAACATACTTTGTGTCCATTGTTTTAAAGGATCAGTAACACCAAAAAATTAAAGTGTTTTAAAGTAATGAACATGTAAGGTACTGTTGTGCTGCACTGGTACAACCGGTGTTTTGCTTTAGAAACTCTATGATAGTTTATATAAACAAACTGCTATGTAGCCATGGGGGCAGCTATTAAAACCTGAAAAAGGAGAAAAGGCACATGATGCCTACAGATAAGCTTTGTAGTATAGGATTCTTCAAAACTTATCTGTGATCAATTATCTATAATGTGCTTGAATGGCTGCCCCCATTGCTACACAGCAGCTTGTTTATATAAACTATAATAGTTTTTCTGAAGCAAATACGCCAGTTTTACCAGTGCAGGGCAACAGTACATTACATTGGCATTCTTTTAAAACACTTCATTACTGTTCCTTTAACTGTGAAAGATCTACTGTCAGGGGTGTCCAGCATTTGTGTTTGTGGAGCTAAAAGCCCAGGATCCCATTGACAGCCAAAAGCTGTTGGGAAGTGTTGGGAGTCGTCTTTTAAAAACAGCTGCAAGTTGGCCAAACTGTTTGCTTAGCAACTGTGCATTGTCCCCAACTGCCTGTTCTCAAATCTGCATATTATAAGTTCTAACAAAAAAGTACAAACAATGTTCAAATTAGAATTGCTTCCTGCAATCTCACAGAAAGCCAAAAAGAGCTCTGTGGCGCCATGAAAACCATTCTAGAAGGGAGGCCCATGCCATTTCTATCCAACACCAGCCCCAAGCCGTAAGGTTAACCCACTTCTAAAAACAAATCAATAATAACAGAATAATATTAGAGAAAAAGGGGAAGGTTATTGGGTAAAATGAGAAAAACTGTGAACAAGGCCAAGCGAATAAGACCTCCCTCCTGTTTAAGCAATTTAGCCTCCCGACGTGGAAAATAAATCTTCACGCTAGAGAACCAAAACAGATGTAAGGACACAACTAGTTTCCTCAAACTAACGTGCTGGACAAGTCAGAAGTGATGAAGATTATACATAAGCAAGACATGGTTTTAGCTATCCAGTTTCAGGCTTTCCATTAAAGGGGTGGTTTGCCTTTAAATTAACTTTTAGTATGTCATAGAATGGCCAGTTTTAGCACCTTTTCAATTAGTCTTCATTATTTTTTTTATATAGTTTTTGAATTTATTGCCTTCTTCTTCTGAATGTTTCCAACTTTCAAATGGTAGTCACTGACCCCATCTAAAACAAATGCTCTGTAAGGCTACAAATGTATTGTTATTGCTACTTTTTATTACTCCTCTTTCTATTCAGGCCTCTCCTATTCATATTCCTGCCTGCGATATTCAATTTGGACCCTAGTAACCAGATGGCTGAAATTGAAAGCTGGAGAGCTGCTGAATAAAATGCTAAATAACTAAAAAAAAATAAAAATATAAAAATGAAAACCAATTGCAAATTGTCTCAGAATATCACTCTCTACATCATACTAAAAGTTAATTTAAAGGTGAACAACCCCTTTAAAGCAGGGTTGGATGCCCTCAGCATCCACAGACATAATGTGGATCAGCTTTAAATAGAATAGAGCCAGTGAAGCTGTTGTTTAGCAGATAATGGACTGACAAATTATACAGCACTGCAACAGGACGTCATTCTGCTATATAAAAGATCTACAACACATCCACATTTTTTCACAATTCCACAATACACACCAGCTACCCGGTTGTTGATCAGCAGCATGTGTACTAGAAGCCAGGACTAGGTAGCCTGCAGGATTCTTTTCAGCAAACAGCACCAGAGAGCAGAAGTAAAACCAGAAGAACATTACGCTCACCAATTCTACCTTGGATCTTACCATTCAGCATAGATGTTTTGGGGGGCAAAGCTGAGATGGTTCAGGGGGACCATGGCCTGTGCAATGGCCTTGTGTTGCCTAAGTGGGCCTATTTCTCCTTTAAAGGAACAGTAACAACAAAAATGAAAGTGTTTTAAAGTAATGAAAATATAATGTAGTGTTATGCTGCACTGGTAAATCTGGTTTGCTTGCTTCAGAAACACTACTATAGTTTATATAAACAAGCTGCTGTGTAGCCATGGAGGCAGCCATTCAAAAAAGGAAAAAAGGCACAGAATACACAGCAGTTAACAGATAGGCTCTGTAGCATACAATGAGAATCTTCTACTTATCTGTTATCTACTGTGTATCCTGTGCTTGAATACACAGCAGCTTGTTTATATAAACTATAGTTGTGTTTCTGAAGCAAACACACCAGTTTTACCAGTGCAGGGCAACAGTACATTATATTGTTATATTATATTGTGTTAAAACACTTTAATTTTTTTGGTGTTACTGTTCCTTTAAGCTCTATTCGGCTATCCACAAAAAGAAGAAATCTGAGATGTAATGTAATTACTTGTCTTTCTTGAATTTAAAACATCATGACCCTAGTAATCAAAGGGAAGCATGATTATAAAACTAGATTTCCTTATGTTATTGTCAGGATAGAACTGGCCTGCCAGGGAAACAAGAATTTCCTGGTAGGCCCTTCCCCTTGTAGGCCCGGTCCTATTGAACTCTTTACTATACACTAGTGATGTGCGGGTTGAGTAAAATCCGACCCTAACCCGCCCACCGCACCCACCTGAGTCCGACTTCCTTTTCTATACTTGTGCCCGCCCTGCCGATGATGTCACAAAAGAGGCGTGGTGAGCAGGCGCGCGTCTATAAAAAAAGGAAGCCGGAAGTCGGCAGTGCAAGGTGGCGGGCGGGGAAAGCAGGAAGAAGAGCTCAAATGGGGGTGCGAGGTCGGGCCCGAACCACGGGTAAACTCGCGGTTCCCGCGGGTATTGGGCCGCACATCACTACTGTACACACCTGAGAGCTATACCATTTACAATATATTACATGTCTGATGAGCCCTAGGAGGGCCCTATACATACTGTACAGGTCTTTTCCTATTCATCCCCCAATATGCCAATAAAACCATGGTCTAATAGCTAGAGGCCATTCATTCGACCAACAGAATGGAGGGCTGCAGAACAAAACACTATAAAAACACTTAAGCGAGTCACGCAGCTAATCAGAATGCTATAGAAGCAGGCATTACATATTGTCCCAAGACTAGTGATTGTTACCTATGGCTCTGTTTGTTGCTCATTTACAGCTGCTGGGGGATGTTGGGCAATGAAGTTAAAGGGGTTGTTCACCTTTAAATAGAGTGATATTCTGATATTTGTAATTGGTTTTCATTTTTTATTATTTGTGGTTTATTTAGTTTTTATGCAGCAGCTCTGCAGTCTGCAATTTCAGCAATTTGGTTGCGAAGGTCCAAATTACCCAAGCAACCTGCATTTATATGAATAAGAGACTGGACTATGCATAGGAGAGGGCCTGAATAGAAAGATAAGTAATTAAAAGTAGCTCAAACAATAAATGTGTAGCCTCACAGAGCATTTGTTTTTACGTGGTGTCAATGACCCACATTTAAAATCTGGACTCAGAAGAAGGCAAATAATTCAAAAACTATTAACAATAAATAATGAAGATCAGTTGAAAAGTTGATTAGACTTGGCCATTCTATAATATACTGAAAGTTAACTAAAAGGCAAACCACCCATTTAAGTAACAGGCTATGGTTCCCATTAAACAATTATCTAGATTACCCCTCCAATCATTTTATGCAAGCAACAAGGATTTATACAAGGCAGCCTTTATTACACCATAGGTAAATCACACCAGCGGGAACCTTTAATTAGGCAACATTAAGGATTAGAATATTATACAATCTCCACTGATGCAATCTTCTTTGCTTCCGTTTATGTTTATCAATTGCCATAAACACACTGATTAGTTGGCCTTTCATCCGGTAAAATCTTGCTTGCGTGCTTTCTGTCACAGTACATTATAAAGTGCGGTGACAACATATTTCAGATTTAACCCCGCTTTATAGTCGGATTATAAACTCTCACTGAGCATTTGTGCTCATTTGATTCAGAATTTTAAGAGGTAAATGCGTGGTTAATGGCAACCTGTATTGCACAGGCATCTCTCAGTAAAGCCTCCCTGCAAACTATGTTTAGCATAGGTAGTATTCAGTATTACATACAATCCCTAAAAACATTTTAGAATCTAAAGCCTTTTTAAAGGGAAACAATAATGGGCAAAAGACGAATTGGAGAACCCAGGGTTCCCATTAGTAATAACCAGATCAAACTTACAACCCACATCCAGACCCAAACAAGCCCCTATTCTCCAATGATTTGGTAACTTGAAGAGGAACGATCGCACAAATGAAAATTTAATATAAGCTTCATCATACTGAAATAAAACTTTGTAAATACAATCAATTAAAAAATCCTGTATCGTTTCTGAAATAATCAAATTTATGTTGACTATCCCTCTCTCAGCATCTGTTTCTCTTCATTCAGCAGTTGGGTGTCAGATGAATTATTCAATATATCTTTTGCCTAGAAGATGTATTAGAGCTCACTCTATTAAAATCATCAGACATCATGTCTCTCTACATGCAGAATTTGTGCAAAGGAAGTTATTTTGTTATATTTTATTTGTACTGGAATCAGTTATTTGAGTGAGCTCTAATACATCTGCTAGGAAAAGGAGGCCCCCCCCTAACGGTCAATGAATATCTGACACCCAACTGCTGCATGATGACAGAATGAAGAGAAACAGAAGCGGAGAGAGGAATAGTGAATATAAACGTGATTATTTCAGAAATAATGCAGACTTTTTATTATATTTAGAAAGTTTCTTACTTCAGTATGAGGAAGCTTATATTAAATTTTCAATCTCACGATATTTCCCCTTTCAGAGATAAGTGGCAATTTGCAAATATGTCAGCTAGATGGTTTGGAACAGGAGAAGGACTGAATTCCGAACCCCCGAATCCTTTGTGAAAGATTCGGCCGAATACCAAACTGAATCCTAATTTGCATATGCAAATTAGGGGTGGGAAGGGGAAAAACATTTTTACTTCCTTTGTGACAAAAAGTCATGCTATTTTCCTCCCTGTCCCTACTTTGCATATGCATATTCGGATTCGGTTCAACAGGGCAGAAGGATTCGGCCAAATCCTGGATTCGCTGCATCCCAAGCCAAAATGCACCTTTTGGGCCAGCCTGCAAAACACTGATTCACAGCAGTATGATCATTTTTGGATCTATCTAAGGCAGTGATCCCCAACCAGTAGCTCGTGAGCAACATGTTGCTCCCCAACCCCTTGGATCTTGCTCCCAGTGGCCTCAGAGCAGGTGCTTATACTTGAATTCCAGGCTTAGGGCAAGTTTTGGTTGCATAAAAACCAAGTGTACTGCCAAACAGAGCCTCCTGTAGGCTGCCAGCCCACACAGGGGCTACCAATAGCCAATCACAGCCCTTATTTGGCACCTCCCAGGAATATTTTTCATGCTTGTGTTGCTCCCCAACCCTTTTTACAATTGAAGTGGTGGCTCCTATGCTCTGTTTGAGGAAACTGACACAGTGAGGACAAAAATAGGGCCCTTTACCTACACCTGATTGATCTATCATGGGTGAAAAAGGTTGGGTCCCCTGATCTAAGGTGTCCATCTTGTGTTTAGCAAGGCGTCCATTCATCAGAATGTTTATGGCTGCTTTCCTATGGGCTACTAGTGTTCAGCTCAGGGGTCCTAAGGTTATCAACAAAAAGTAGTATATTCCCATGAGTTCTAAATACAGTATTTAGAATTTGGCAAGGTTCCACGTCTATCAAATAAATATTTAGCATGGTTTCTAAATTCTCTCTCATGCCCTATTAAGCTTCTTGTTTAGAATGAAAAATGTCCGTGTCTTTTAGAGAGACTGTATCCTGGATCAGGTTAATGAATGAATAAAACAGTCACTGCTTCCTTTGAAGGTTTGTTTTTCCACACTAGAACCTGGCAGAGGAGTATAAATGGTGGGCTCAGTTTATTCCATGGTCCATTAAGGACAGATGTTTCCTACTGGATTTACATGCAATCATTCTCTTAACCCATCACATTCCAAGAAGAAGAAAATGATAACAGTTTGTGGGTAAGGTTGAAAAAAAAATAAAGATAATGTACAGTTGCACACAAAGTATATTTAATGGACCTCTGTATGGAGATAGCAGGATATGCAGAGTCCATGTCGTGCTTGAGGACTAATGGAAAACAATCAAATTTGAAAAGCACTTATGTGATAGAAATCACACAGATCCAGGGCTTTAAATGACTCATTCTTGCATCTGAAGGCATGTTTTTTTCATAAAGTCTTGCTTATTAGAGGAGCTGGGAAAAGCAAAGTGCAAGGATCTCAAATGCAAAACCCTTGGGGAACAAAAGCCAGCCTAATGCACTCTAGCACTCTCTGGCCGTGAGGATCTGATCTGATGAAAGCCTCACTAAAAAATGGTGCTTGAATTAAATGTAATTAAATCAATGATCTCATTTGTCAGGTGACAGTAGAGCACATACTGAAGCTGACCTGATCTCATCTGTAGAGCTCACTGAGGTCTATTGGGAATTCAATGACCAGGAAAGAGCAGGACTGAGATCTATGGTTGGCCAAAGTCTACAAATACTACAAAGATAAGTCTCTCGATGTTCACAGACCACATAACTCATGGGGGCTGCAAGACACTAGTTATTTCAATTCCCTAAATCAGTAATGTGCAAATGAAGTCTCTTGTCACCGCCACCATAGTTAAAGCTTTGCCTTCACTATAACTAACCCCTCCTTCCCAGAAATAGCAATGGGACCTCAAAATTGATTATATCTCAAAACAAGAGGGAGGCAATTATTATAATGAATTATGTGGATCCAGAAAATGTGAGCCTTGAAGAGAGATAAGACTGTCAATCAATAGCACCAAACATTTCTGCTCTGCATATCTTTTGAACAGCTGCCACCATTGCAACACAACAGCTTGTTTATATCTCTGCAGCTCACACTATTAAAGTGTCCCTGTCACCCAGACATAAAAAGCTGTATAATAAAAGTCCTTTTCAAATTAAACATGAAATCCAATTTTTTTTATTAAAGTGTTCATAGCTGTTGTAAACTCATTTAAAAATCTCAGCTGTCAATCAAATATTGCCTGCCCCTCCTCTATGCCTTAGGCATAGAGGCGGGGCAGATATTACTTTCACTTTCTATTCAGCACTTCCTAGATGTCACTGCTCTCCCCACATTCCCTGGTTCTCTTCACCATTTAATGGTGTAACCAGTGCATGGGATCGGGTCCCCCATTCTGTTGCACAAACAAGATTCTGAGATGATGCAAGGCTTGCCTTAATAACAGTGTCCACAAAATGGCTCCTGCCTGCTTGCTGTAATTATGAATTCCCAGACTGAAGGAAACAAGATTTAAATAATTTATATAGTGTAAATAAAGTTCATATTACTTGACTAATGTGATAAAATAGGATTTTGAATCATTTTTTTGGGTGACAGGTCCCTTTTAAAGGCAGGTATTGAAAGAATGAGTGCTCTGTGTCTTTATTAATATGCTTCTTTAAGGCAGTGATTCTCAAACAGTGCGGCTGGCCCTTCAAGGTCTGTGGATTGGGAGGTCAATCCTGAAGGCTAGGAGAAGGCCTATTAATGCTGCAAGAAACCTGGAATTTCATCTGAACGGTCAAAGATGGGCTGACAAAAGCTGCCAACTGGGCCCCTCCAGACAGGTTATTAACCCCCATATGGGGCCTTCCCAACAGCCTGCCCAAATGCTAGCAGGGTTTGAAGGTGAAATAGTTGATAACGAGTGTATTTTTCTGAGTTTTTCCAACACATTTCCATTATTTCTGAAGAATGTCAAATTTACATGACTCCATGTTTCCACTAGTTTTATCTCCACTTGAGTGTAAGCTCCCATGGTAATGAGTTTTGTCCAGTCCGGGAGCCACCAACTTTAAAGTGGGAATGGCTAGAACCAACCTGAAGGCAGAACATCAGAAACATTTTAAGTGCTAAACTAAGGGGCAGATTTACTAAGGGCTCGAGTTCGAATTTTAGGGATTTTTGGTAAAAAAACTCACAATTTCGAGTTATACATTTACCGGCTCGAACTCAAATTCGAATGTTTGATTTATTAAAGTTAGACCCTTTGTAAATTCAAATTTCACTATTCTCCACCTAAAACCAGCAGAGTTCATGTAAAAGTCGATGGCCAAGGTCCCTTAAACTATTTGAAGACTTTAATAGTAGTGACGAGCCACGTTTTGTCATGAAAATGACATCCAATCGACTTCAATGGGAGAAAAAAAATTTTGCTTATCAAACAAAAAGTGATTCGGAGGAAAACTCAATTTGTATTGCGCTGGAATTTGATTCGAACTTGAATTGTGAATCAAATCGAATTTATAAGAGTTTAAAAAAAATCACATTACTCTAAAATTCGACCTTTGATAAATAACCCCCTTAGAGCAGGCAACGACAAAAAACAAGGTTATTACCTCTTTTTTTCCCCTGTATTGTATGTGTCGCCAGTACTGTTAGTATTTTCTCTAGACTATATTAAATGAGCAGTTACTATGAGAGCACAGGTCAGAGTTGTGGATTAATTGTATAATGTATTTACCAGACTCTTTCTGCTTTGGATTGTATATACTCCCTCGGCACATGAGTTATTCTCTGTCCCTCCTAGTAAGAGCTGAGATCATTTTTAGTCTTTGCTACTTGAGCTGCATGGGGAAACTGCCCAGAACTGAAGGCTTTTTGTGGTTCGCAGGAAGTAAAGTGATCGTGTCCCCTCTTCCTCTGAATAGAATTCCCAACTGCCTATTTTCAATCAGGGACTGGTAAATCTCCCCTGGTATTAACCAGTTGCCATTAGAATATTAAAAAATCAAAGCTTGGCAGATGGATCAAGGAGAAGGTTGTTTTTATTTTCTACTAGAAAGCAAAAAATAGAAGAAGCAAATGATGATTATTTATGTGGAAATAAAGCACTATTCTGTGATTTATTTGTATTTTTTTTTACAATCTGCCCAAAAATAAAGGAAAAAAATAAATAAAGAAGGAGCGGAAACGCGAACGCAAAGGTGAATGAGAAACGTAAAAAAGTGCGTGGCTGATAGCATTTGTGTACGTACCTCCTAATGCAGAATAAGCAGAGACAGCCAGTCACAGAACAGAAAGGTGAAAGGTCATAGGCCATAAGGAAAACAAGAAGGCACATTTAAACCACTCATTAAAAATCATAGCCAAAAAACCAAATCAATACAAACTCACAGAGAATATGGAAAAATAAAAGACATACAAAAATAATCACCGTTCCTAGATAAAAAGCATTGCTGCAGAAAACCATCTTGAATTGTCACACGTTGAGGTACAGCTATTATATCAGAATATATATATAAAGAATAAACACTGTGCCCACGTAAATATAAGAGATATCAATGTACGCTTGCAGAGTGGAAAACAATGATTGTGTGTAATGAAAGCAATTCCAACATGGGGATTTTTATCACATCCCTACAACGTGACAGGCTTAACCTACAGAGTAGAAGGAAATGTATGTTTTGTAGAACTGGTGCAAAGGCCAACTGCAGTAGAAGAGAACTAACCACTTGGATTTCAAATGATGGTCTGGAATACAGCTATAGGATCTATTATCCGGAAACCCGCTATCCAGAAAGCATCGATAGACTCCGTTTTATCCAAATTTTTAAAAATGATTTCCTTTTTCACTGTAATCAAAAAACAGTACTTGATCCCAACTAACATATAATGAATCCTTATTGGAAGCAAATCCAGCCTATTGGGTTTATTTAATGTTTACACGATTTTCTAGTACACTTAAGGTATGGAGATCCAAATTACGGAAAGATCCATTAGGCAGAAGACACCAGGTCCCCATTATTCTGGATAAAATGTCCCAAACCTGTACTGGTAATCTAGGTGAAATACTGATCGTATGTTTTAATATAATTCACTATAAAATAAGGAATCCCTTTCTCTCTCCCTCTGCAGCAGCTGTTGCTGTACTACAACTCCCAGCACATAAACCGGTTTCACATCTTCCATTTTCCTGCTAATTGCATTCATGCCAACATAAGTGACAAAACAGTATTGACTTTGACACTTCTTTACCTTTAAAGAAAGGAATCAGACACAATAAAAACATACAAAGGACATATGGTAAGGGCAATCTCCACTAAATGAATATTTCATGCTTGGCAATGGTTGGTTCCCCTGAGAAGAGAGAGCCCCACCTTGTATGACATCACCATGACAAGGCTTGGTTGTCAATACAGATGCTCCTCTGAGACTGTCTGGGAATCTAATGGACATGCATAGAGAGTGAGACAAGCAATGCAAGTACAAATAAACCAGGACGTAGAGAGAACATCCACCCAGAGACCCACCCAGACCAAATGGAAACAGGCTTAGAGTTGCTCAATTGGCCAGATAATATAATGACAAAAAGCTGCAGATTTTTAACTACTGGGTCCCCATTTATTCATGTAAATGAATTGAATCCAGTGGCACATCATTCATTCAGTGTTGTAGAAAATGTGATAAGGCAAAGATGGGAAGGAAGTATTAAATGTAATAGAACCCAGATTCCCTTACCAATACAGAGCCGAGCTTAAACTGACAACCAAAACCGCAGGCAGAAACAGTATAAGCTGTCATGAATATCAGCATGATATCAGGCGTATCAGTGGCTCGCTGTTGCCTTGCAGTGCTGGGGTCCTGAGTTCAATTCTGATCAGCAAAGAGTACTCAATACTTGTGTACGTCTCCATGAGGTATTCTAGTTTCATTCCTCAACTGGCCCCTGGAGAAAGTGATCCACGTGTGTATTTGATAGGGACCATAGACTGTAAGTTCCAATGGAGGGTTTAAAGTGAATTATGTCAAGAGTGCAGGGCCAAGTTCTGTCTGCACCCAAGGCCCAGCACCCAGTGATCCTAACCTGCATACCTCCTCTCTGGCAGTTATTTAAGTCCCCCCACCATCTACCACTAGATCACCTGCTTTATATTGCCTACCCATAGTTCCAGTCCTGACTGCTGCTGGCAATATATAAAGTACAGCAATATGGCATGACAATGAAATCTTCCAGTGACACAGCCTCTTCTGTTCAAGGTCTAGAATCTAACCAATTCATTACAACACCTCAAATCATTTAAACAATTGTATCAACATATTCCCATTTACTCTTACTTATTTCACCCTCACTAATTACTGTTCCCTTTTAAAAAAAATGTATTGTTTCAAGCCCTTGAATGGTCTGCTAGACCCAATTTATATATACCATTACCGTTGTCCCTGAGATGAACAGCCCTTGGTCAGCTTGCACCCATTTGCTTTCATTACTGCAGGCAAAGGCAGGCAACTACACTGACCACAGAGAATTGGTTAAAGTGTAAGACCAGGGCAAATTCTTTTCTTACTATATTTGGTGAGGGCCCCTTTAGGACTAGCACACTGGGTGGTGATTCCCTGGTGCCTCAGTCTGACACTGGCAGGGCAACAATTCCTGTTTTAAGACATTTCTCCCTGCTGGGTTCTGTTTCACATTCCATCAGGGATACAGCATTTTATCCACATCAGAATACAATTTTAACAGAATATTACAATTTCACATCATCTTTAATTCAGATTAAGCACTAATGCAGCTAAACAAACTCAGCAACGGAGTCTAAAACAAGAACATCTGTGCACTGAAACCTAATGCTCAGCTAATGTATTGGGGAGAAGTCATCAGGGACCAGTTTGCTCCTTCAGCCTATAATTAGGACAATGATAAAAAGTGGTGGGCACACAGACGTATCAGTTATTTGGTAACAAAGTCCATGACCACAGCCCCTTAAATACAGAATAAACTCTGTACACTGATTTAAGATGCAATATGTAAATATCTTTATTAAAGGAGAAGGAAAGGCTAAAATTACATACTGTAAGCTTTATCAGAAAGGTCTATATAAATACATCAGTAAACCCTCAAAGTAATGCTTCTCTGAGTCCTCACATTTCTTTCCTTCTATTGTGAATACATGGGCTTCTGTATCAGACTTCCTGTTTTCAGCTTAAACCTCCAGGGCTAGGGCTTGAACATGCTCTGTTTGCTCCTCTCTCCCTCTCCCTTTTCCCCTCCCTCCTCCCTGCTGTAATCTGAGCCCAGAGCTATGAGTGTGCAGGAAGAGACTCAGGCAAGAAGTGATGAAACACCAAGCCAATATGGCAGCTGCAATCCTAAACACACAGAGAGAGTGCTTCTACGGAGCTTCTAAAGCATTCTGCAGAATAAATATCGTGTTATAGCTTGCACTATTGTGACTAATCTATTGTTAATAAACTGCTTTGGTAGCTTTCCTTCTCCTTTAACTGCCATTGGCAATCACCAGGAGCATTTGTTAATTGTGATGTAGTTTCCTGTGATTGGGCTATTTTACATATGTTTGTATTTTACATTTTTACACTTGATAAAGGGTTGTTATACCCGAAACATGTCGTATCTATAAATGCCTATTGCAGTTATTCTGCCTTTGGCTGTATCCTTTCCTATATACAATATTGAAGTTGCACATACGTTTGGACGGGACTGGAAAGGTGGCCTTGCTGAAAGGCAAATGTTCGGTATGTAATTGTTATTGAATGTATGGTGAAGCTCACTAAAGTAAGTTGTTTGATTTGAGTCATAATATCCTTTTTTCACCTTTATATATCAGCAATTTCATGTTATAAGAATGGCTGCATACTGTGGTCAGTGTTATTAATTAGTATCAAAAGCCAATCAACCTTTTTGCATCAGCCTTTCAACATTCCACTGCTACATCAGCAGTAGAGTCCCATAGAGACTCAGAGGAGAGTCCCACTTTTGAGAAGCTGGGATATAGGACAGGACAACTAATATTTAATTCAAAATGTCACATATAAGTTGAATAGAATCCTAGAAAAAATAACAAAAGCTTTGAATGTAAACTGTGCCAGAAAGATCAAAAAGGTACAAATTGTTTCATACAATTTTTGGGATATCCTTATTTACAATATAGCTTTCATATGTTTCCTACCAATTCTTATTTAACACAAATATTTAATAGCAAACATTATGAATGTGTTTTTTTACTCACTTCCTATTACACTGTCCACATTTACTTCCTGCTCAATACCCAGACATATGGCATTCAATGAAGATATATATTTCAATAAGCTTGATATGTCATTCCAAAGTGCCAAATGCCTATAAGAATGTCATTATTCAAATCAATAGAATGCCAGAAAGCAACCAATGTTTTACTCCCAAACAAGGTTACTGGCAGCAGGATACGGGATTCATAATATGTATAAAGGCACATCATAGAGTTTAGGGCAATAATAATAACCAGAGGGAGAGAAAAAGAGAAATCAATCAAACCCTGCCCCCCTCCAGATCTCATTCTACTGACCTAATTTTAAGAGCCAGCCTTCTCTGTCTGGGTTGAAAAATGTGTGTGTCAAGTCGTTTCCATCATCCTCGGGAATTTTGAACGGTTCATTCTTAATGCTTTCATATAAATTCTGTAAAAGAAGCATACAGATTCTGAAATGAATATAACCAAACAAAACACAACATGTATAATCAATAATTTCAATATAATGCCTCATCTTTATTTTAACAGTACTGCCTTGTTCTGTATTACTATAAAGAGGAGCTGCATGCTCTTTCCACTAAACTCGGCTCACTCAGGCAAGATTCACAACTGATCATCGGGATACCTCCTCCAGCAAAATAGCCGCCTGAAATTAGTGTGACGTCTGCACAATCTCTGTGATTAGATGGGAACATTTTAATTTAGCTAGAAGCATATTCCAATGGATCAAAACCAAAACACTAAGCTGTTAGAATATAGCAGAGTAAATAATCAGAAGATACATCTAAGCATCTAGCAAGTAAGCAGAGCCACTGTTTGAACTGAACCGTTTTAATGAAATCAAGGGTAAGTCGTTTTCTGGACTGGGCTCTGGTACATATGTTTCCATCAGATGATGGACATGTATTTTAGAAGCACTTAGAACACTATGGATAAAGAAACATGGGTATTTCTATTCATTAAACACTTTTATTTGCTATATACAGAATTATCTGTCCCAAACAATATCAATACACTTTAGGGAGGGATAATGATAGATCTGTTAAATATGAGAACATCGAACTGCCAGGAATCCCCATGTATTTCTCAGCTTGATCTTTCATAAATATGCCTGTTTATTTATTTTTTTATAATGATTTATATCTCTTTCAGGGATCACCTTTGGCCCACAGTAATCAGCGACTTCAGTAATTAGCTTTACTGATTTATTAAGGGTCGAGTTTTGTTTTCCATGAAAAATTTGAGTTTTCAAGGGTATTTTTTAGTTAAAAATAAAACTTGAATTTAAAAAAAAAAAAAACACTCAAATTTTTGGAGATTTATTATACCCGGACCCTGGAAATAGCTTGAATCTGAAAATACAACATCATATCGAAGTCAATGGCAGAGGTCTCTTGAATTATTTGAAGATGTTAATAGCCTTCAAGGTGTTCACGTTTTTTTTTCTGGAGGGTTTTGCTTGAATATTTGATCAATTCGAGCGATTTCAGTTTTTTTCTCAGTGGAAAACCCGATCAATTCGAGTCAAGTTTTTTTCCATCCAAGTTTTTTCTTAAATTAGAAACTATTTGAGTTGTGAGTTCATTCGAGGTCTTAAAAAGTACACATAACTCAATACAATTCGACCTTTGATCAATAACCCCCTAAATCTCTAAAGAAAATGACAGCGGCGCTAATTCGCTAGCGTCTGCTTCGCCCACATCGCAACACTTTGCTAGGCGTAATTTTGCCCAGACAACGCTAATTCCTTAAAATGCGAAGTTGTGTCCAGGGCGCTGAACGCTGGAGAAGTTGTGCAAACGTTAATCCGGCAAGAAGAGCAAAGTTACACTAGTGTTAGCTAATTTGCAAACCGCGGGAAGTTAAAGTTGAATGGATGTATATGTTGCAGCAAATACATTACACTACACAAGCCCTTAATAAAAGAAAATAAAGTTGTTACAGGTATAATGCCCAGGTATTACAGGTATGAGCCCAGTGTATAGTTTACGTGCCATATGTAAGGAAATGTAGGGGGGAAGCCAGTTACCCAAAAAAAATTTACGTTTTTTTTTTTTTTGCAGCCTATCACCCTAAAAAAGGAAAAGACGCCGCATTTTTTTGGGAAGTCCTTTCTACTCTATTGCACTTTGCCTGGTCTGAGGTGGCGAAGGCAAGTCTGACGCAAGAGGTAACGTTCAGTCAAATCCGCGTCTTACTGAATTTGCGGAGTTATGTCCCTTCGCCAGAGTGTTAGAGTTAGCTAGCGAAGTTACACCTGCGCCCGTTAGGGAATTGGCGAAGCACCAAAACGACCTCACGCTGGCAAATTAACACTAGCGTTAGTCACTTCACCCTTTAGGGAATCTGCCCCATAGGGTTCATTTTGGCACTTTAAAGGTGTATGGTTTTTGGTAGCCTGAAAATGCAGTGTGCCTTTTTATCCCCTTAGAAAATCATATCAATTGTCTGATCAGTGCACATTTTCAGTACGCTGTATGAAGAATATCAGTAATGTAATGCAATGTATCAGAAAACATTCAAATCAAATTTAGTAATTTTGTTTTACATTTCAAAGTCTATAAACTGGAGTTTATGGCATCTAACAAATAACAGAATACTGCAAATGACATATTCTTCAACAAGATAAGGAAAAAGAATTTTGCATTAGGGGTTGGTCAAATCTAATTTGTCCTAGGGAAATAAGATTATAACCAAGCAACTGTTTTTGTGGAAGCAGGGTGATGCAGTAAGCGTTCCATGTGCAGATGTTAGAATGACGTGCAAAAGTAATTATACTTTTTATGTCCAGTCATTTTGATGAGCACAATTAAATAGTTTGGGTTATAGAAACAAATATTACAAGGCATTTGACATGCATTTGTTACAAAGTACAAGCCTTCCCCTTGGCTTGCCAGTGAAGCAGCCATTACCAGTGGCGTAACTAGTTGTTACTGGGCCCCATAGCAAATTCAATTTAGGGCCCCAAAATATTTATAAGTTGGCCTATTTTACAAACATATATTAAAGTTGCTAATTAATTAGGGTCTCACTGGGCCCCCTACACTCCTGGGCCCCCTGCAACCGCAGGGTCTGCTTCCTCTATAGTTACACCCCTGGCCATTACTGCTTAATAAATAATGTTACGAAACATAATGATTACAAAAAGAACCACAAACTGGTTTTATTTTGGTTACAAATCTCAGCATACAAGGAAATATACAAAGGGACTTTGGACATACACATAGGAACTGAATGAACATTGCTGGTGGGAGGCAATTCTGAACTGTGTGATTCAGCCATCATATATGTCCATAGATGTTTGTACAGGTATGGGACCTATTATCCAGAATGCTCGGGACCTGGGGGTTTCCAGATAATGGATCTTTCTGTAATTTGGATCTTCATGCCTTAAGTCTACCAGAAAATCATGTAAACATTAAATAAACTAAAAAAGCTGGTGTTGCTTCCAATAAGGATGAATTATATCTTAGTTGGGATCAAGTACAAGAAACTGTTTTATTATGACAGAAAAAAAGGAAATTATATTTGGATAAAATGTAGTCTATGGGAGATGGCCTTTCCTTAATTCGGAACTTTCTGGATAACGGGTTTCCGAAAAACAGATACCATACCTGTAGTATGCTGATGCAATCTACCACACCCTCCAAACATCCAATCCTGCCTTCATTCTGGCTGCTATTGCATATACAGAATTATTTGCTTTTTTTTTTTATGAAGGCTTCACTTGTTTTACACAACACGAGAGTAATGACAAAGACATTCCTGATCTGATGTGTAAAAAAAAAAAAAAATCATCATTCAAATGCTTGTTAATGTTAAGAAATATAAAGACATCTGATACAACCTTGTGCTGCACAATCTACCACTTAACAGCAGTAATCAACTCAGATGAGGCTGAAAATGAAAAGGCTACTTACATTACTTGCTGGAGGCCTGGTTATAGCGAACGTGTTTGGAAAACTCTAAAGTGGTTTAACTGTGCCCAATAAAGGCTATGGTGGAGGCAAACTACCTATTGTAAGAGTTAATTGAGCCAGACAAATCTTTAGATACAATTTCCTTTTAAGGCTCATGTGCTTTTATGCTGCATGCAATGAAAAAGAACAAGTTCGCTCAACATAATCCTTTTTGCAATGGATAACACTGCCAGGGCAAGTAAACAGCTAAAGACTAAACGCTGATCTTACCATAAAGAGGGGATTTTTTTTGTTTAGTAAAGCATACAAGGCATTGAATATAGAGAAAAGGGGAGGACAATGTCTATATAAAGAAGGTGATACTCTTGCAGCTTACTAACTAGCACTAAAATAAAAAAATCTTCCAGTATCTACCTGTATAACAGCCTGTGAGACACAGCAGTGGATGGGTTTATGGAATACACTTGTTTTAAGAAAGCTTAAGTGCTGGCCTTCAGGTTAAACTGTACAATATTCATGAGTGTAGGTTGATATCCACTTATCTCTTAGAAGCCACAGATCTTATTACATGGTGAAGATTCTGTTCCTTCCATGGGCCACAATTAAACAGCAACACTTGTAATTAGACTTGGACTGGACTGTTGCTTTTTACTATAAAAGCGGTATATATCATAGCTGAATCTGGCAATATGGTAGTTCCTACGCATGTATAAATGCCAATATGGAGGTTACATGATACCCTATGTCTTCATACTTCACTGAATGGTGGATAAATATATAAAAATTTAGCTTGTGCAGGAATATGTAATAGATATTTGATCCCTAGAAAGGCCCAGTAGGGTTATTGTATATTGTGCACTTCTTCAAATTCAACTAATTGTCAGAATGTCTGTTGATTCAAGACAAACTGGAAACCAATACCTGGATTTGTGCAGCTAATGGGGTGATCCCAACTTTATTGCATGGTGCTCATGATACTATACACAAGATCAAACGTTTTCAGGACCCAAATGGCCCTTCCTCAGTGATGGGGGGGAGGGGAAAATATTGATACAACCAAAGACTTTTTTTTCCTACATACTGTATACATAAGTGTAGGTATCATGCTTTCCACTGGATTTAAAAAAAAAAAGCATTAACAGATGTGCAATTCTATCTTACCCGTAGTAATTCCTCTGGGAGATCCCCACCTTCATTAATACCACGATTCATGGATATAAACCGCTCTACGGATGGTTTATCCCTTACATTGGGATTATGCAAACTGGTGTTAAGCATGATGATTGCAAAAGACAGGACATAGCATGTATCTGCAGTAAAGACAGGGGCAAAAATGATTATGAGAAATAGCTCAATTTTAACCATAAATCAGTACTTGCTTCTAACAAAAGAGTACAGAATGTACTACAGGTATGGGATATTTATATGTTATTCAGAATGGGACCTGGGGGTTTTCGGATAATGGATCTTTCTGTAATTTGGATCTTGAGCTTGATTGAGTCTACTAGAAAATCATGTAACCCACTAGGCTGATTTTACTTCTAGTAAGGATTCATTATATATTAGTTTGGATCAAATAGAAAGTTCTGTTTTATTATTACAGAGAAAAAGGAAATCTTTTTTAAAATTTGGATTATTTGGATAAAATGGAGTCTATGGGACACGGCTTTTCCGTAATTCTGAGATTTCTGTATAACGGATCCCATACCCGTGCCTGTGGTTTATAAGGCAAATAAAATACCCTAGTGTCATATTTCTTAACTTTGGGACCCCATATCTAGTAGGATGACAAATCACAGCATGTTTTATATGTTGTAGAATACTGCAAGTTGTTGTCTAGCAATAGCTGGAGCCCCAAGGTCAATAAATGGCCTAGTGAGAAAATCTCAGGAGTCAAGACTTCACAAAACAGAGTAGGGCTTGACTGATTAGGGTCAGGGCGCACACTCAGATTCGGGGAGATTAGTTGCCCCGTGGCAAATCTCCTCTTCTTCGGGGTAACTAATCTCTCCCACTATACTATGTAATGCATAAGGATATTTTAAGTCAATGAGGAGTTTCACAGTGAAAAGCCAAGTGCTTCTGTACAGGTCATGGAACTCTCGGAGGTGACTTCCGACATCCTTATAATTTTTCAACATCGGGTACTTTATTTATTGTAATACATACATTTCTGTGAGTCATGTGACAGAGAGTATATCACTAAGCACTGATTATAACAGATTATAACAGATAACATCACTAAGCACAGTTTATAAGGATGTAATTTACAAAATATTCATGGCTCTTGTGTATTATACACACACACTGATATGGACCAATAAGCTTTTTTGTTTTGTATAGTTTAGGCCTTATCAAGACCATGCTTGTTATTTATTCATAAATATTGAGCCCGTCACTGCATTATGTAAGGACTGTAGTCCAGAATTCGAAAATGGCACTAATTTATATATTTATTTGACAGAGCAAAGTTGATGGCAAGCAAGCTGTGTATGGGTAAAAGATAACTTTGTTTCTGCCCATGGCTATGAATAAACCATAATTAAAACCAGACGCAGGATGTGTTTAGGGGAAGCTCTCGCACTTACCTGTGGATTGAAAAACACCAGGATTGCATAGACAGTAACGAGATGCAAACGCTTCCATCATTCGGTCAATTTTCTGGGCTTCACCAGGTAGTCTGAAACTCCACAGAAATTGCCTACAGGACAAAACCACTTAGTGTCTCTCCTTTGAGTGTCAAGAGACCAGAATGTTCACTAAATTGCAATAGTAAGGCATATGTAATATAACATCCAACTATCCCCTACCCAAGCCTGTAGAGTTGTTTGGTAAATGTTGGGCTGTGTACAATTGCAGCATCTGGAGTACCAAAGTCTGCTGCAAAAAAGGCATACTGTGGCAATCCAAACTGATGGGCTTAACTGAACAGGTCAATACACAATATGAAACCAGCAGTATTCTAAAAATATCTGTTCTTCAGTTATGCAGTAAAAACTTATACCAAGTATATGTAACTAAAAGCAACGTATAACTTAATGTGACCAATAGCAATCAGAGATTAGTTTGCGTGAATTTGAAAAGTAGTGTACAGGCATGGGAACTGTTATCCAGAATGCTCGGGACATGGGCTATTCTCGAATAAGGGGTCTTTCTGTAATTTGGAGCTCCATACTTTAAATCTTCTAAATAATCATTTAAAGGGGAAGGAAAGCTACCAAAGCAGTTTATCGCCAATAGATTAGCCACAATAGTGCAAGCTATAACACTATATTTATACTGCAGAATGCTTTACCACACCTGAGTAAACAGCTCTAGAAGCACTGTTTGTTTAGGATAGCAGCTGCCATATTAGCTTGGTGTAACATCACTTCCTGCCTGAGTCTCTCCCTGCTCACTCATAGCTCTGGGCTCAGTTTACAGTGGGGAGGAACAAACTGAGCATGCTCAAGCCCTAGCCCTGGAGGTTTAGTCTAATACAGAAGCCCATGTGTACACAATAGAAGGAAAGAAATGCTGTTTCTTTTGACAGAGGACTCAGAGCAGCATTGCTTTGAGGGTTTACTGGTATATTTATAGAGACCTTTCTGATACAGTTTACATAATTTTAACATTTCCTTCTCCTTTAAACGTTAAATAAGTAGGATTGTTCTGCCTTCAATCAGGATTCATTCTATCTACGGTATATGGCGATCAAGTACAATGTACTGTTTTTTTATTACAGAGAAAAGAGGGACCATTTTTAAAAATATGAATTATTTAATTATAATGGAGTCTATAGCAGAAGGTCATCCCTTAATTCAGAGCTTTCTGGATAACAGGTTTCAGGATATTGGGTCCTATACCCATATATGACAATTTTGTATATCCTAGGAGAAAACAGCAAAGTAAGGCTGAACTTGGCTCGTGTTAGCGATCTTACTGACCTTAATGCCTGGACGAGGTTCAGATCAGCAAACTCATGGAGTTCAACAAACGCCTGAAGGACATGGATGTTGAAATCATCCCTTTCAGAAAGAAGAGAGAGGGGAGAACAGTTATAAATGACATTTTTTATGCAGTTGCCTGAACTAGATCTTCTTCTTGTTTCTGTAACATGAGAATATTGGCTTTAGAACGGACATCTTCTTACCTCAGCTTCCCCTACCACAATTTTCCACATTTACAACTGAGGAAGTTATATTTATAATTAGCAAGAACCACAGTGATTCCCATTTTGCCAGTCTGCTGCCTATTGCACATTTAATATTCGCTTGTGTGCAGACCACCAGCAATTATAAAAAACCCATAAAAGTTTTGTAGGAATGCACCGAATCCATACTTTTTCTGCTTGCTTGCATAAATAACCAAGTGCATCTCAAATCTACATGCTGAATGGCTAAGTAGCAATGCATGTACTGTAAATGCATATTGCATGGCTACAGGGGTCTGCAGGTTGTGCATATATTTTGGTACAAAGGTTGAAATGGTATCACTAGTGACAGGCAAATCTGACCTTTTTTGCTTCAGCGAAAATTCATGAAATGGTGAAAAACTCGCCAAATGCACTGAAGTCAATGGGCGGCAATTTTTTTATTTTCACTCATTGCAGACTATGGGAGTTTTTTTCACAGCGAAACCTGATGAAAAATTTCCCTAGTTATCACATTCATGAAATGTAACAGTGGAAGTAACACTGCTAGTTCATGCAACTAGAAGAAGCAGATTGGAGTACAATTTCCACTATTACAAAATTTGTAAAAAAATAAATAAAAAAAAAATTCTGAATTGTACTGCAGCAAATAAATTTAATGAGGCTCATTTAGGGCTCTTACTCATGAGCGTTTTTACCTGCGCTCCCCTGCGTTCCGTTTTTCGGCGTTCAGCCGCAGGGGAGCGCAGGAATAGACGCATTTCATCATTTAAAATGGGGCTGTACTCACACAGGCGCGTGTAGGCGCCGAACGCAGGAAAAATGCAGAAGTTGGCCCTTGTACCATTAGGGCAGAGACACACGCTGCGATTCGGGGAGATTGGTCGCCCAGCGCCCGAAGTTGCCTCATGAAGAAACTTTGGGCAACTTTAGAAAACTAAGTGCTCCGAGTGCCATCCCACGGCGGGGAGATTAGTTGCCCCGAAGAAGACCCCGGGCAACTAATCTCCCCGAATCTTAGCGTGTCTCTACCCTTAGGATGTTTAAAATAATAAAGCAACAATGTAACCCCTCTTCCCGCACTAAATGAGAAACATTTACATTGCTATAGCTAGTGCACATTCATCAAAATAATACTACCTTCTGAAATATTCTGTAAAGTGTACTTTTCTAAAACGAAATACTTAAAGAGGTGCATTACTTATTAGTTAACTTCTTGTATTTAATAGAATGCCCCATTCCTAGCAACTTTTCAATTGGTTTTGTTATATATGTTTTAAAGTTTATGAATTATTTGCCTCTCTTCTAACCCTTTCCAACTTTCAAATAGGGGTCACTGACCCTGACAGCCAAAAAGCTATTGCCCATCAGACTTCAACTCTATTGTTATTGCTACGTTTTATGACATATTCTATGCAGACCCTCTCCTATTCATGTTCCTGTCTCTCGCTCGAGCCACTGCTAGGGTTCTGGGGTAAACAAGACCCTAGCAACCAGATAGCTGCTGTAATACCAAACTGCAGAGCTGCTGAACAAAAAGCCAAATAACTGTAAAACCACAAAAAATAAAACATTAAGACCAATTGAAAATTGTCTCAGAATAACAATGTCTACATCATACAAAAATTTAATTTAATTGTTAAAAACCCCTCTGAACGAATATTGTCAGCAACAAGAAAGTTGATCTGCTGCAGTGTTTCCTACAGATCAGCTACAGAATCTATAGTTATTGTATAGCTGCTCCTATTTTCCAATCATCAGTGAGTGAACTGTGTGTTAAAGTTGCAGGCATCATTATCAGTTCTGCCATGACCCCACCACCCTACATATAAATGAACAAAGAGGCATCACATACTTCACTCAACACCAGAGTATAGCAGTGCTGACAGGGACTGCTCTTAAGCTCATCTCTTTTGGATATTATTTTTAAACAGAGAGGAGACTTTTAAAGCCTGCTGATGCTTATAATGCAACATATGTCCTATATTACATGAAAATGTTTTTGTCTATGCTTCTATAAAGAGCAATGTAAGACATTTGGCCTTCCTTGTCTAAGAAATAAAACCACTTAAACATAATCAAGACAGTGAATGTCTGTCCCCATGACTAGACAGAGGCTTAATTATTATTATAAACTCTAAAGAAGAAACACACACATTTGGTACAAGCAGTTATTTTTTTGAGGAGAAGGAAAGGCATTTTTACTTGTGGGTGCCAAATGTTAGGGTGCCTAACAGGGGTGTAAGTAAATGGAAGCAGACCCTGCAGCTGCAGGGGGGCCCAGGAGGTATAGGGGCCCCATATGGCCCTAATTAATAAGCAATGTCAACATATATTGATAAAAAAGGACAACCTCTGGATATGTAAGAGGCCCTAAAATTAATTTGCTGTAGGGCCCAGTAACATCTGGTTATGCCACTAGTGCCTAACTTTTGGCACCCCCAAGTATAACATGCCTTTCCTCCTGCTTAAAGGAACAGTAACACCAAAAACTGAAAGTGTTTTAAAGTAATGAAAATATCATGTAGTGTTGCCCTGCGCTGGTAAAACTGATGTGTTTGCTTCAGAAACACTACTATAGTTCATATAAACAAGCTGCTGAGTAGCAATGGCGGAAATTGAAAACCGGCTATATGGCACAGGATAAATAATGGATAACAGATAACATTATGTTCTACAGAGCTTATCTGCTATCTGCTGTGTAACTTGAGCCTTTTCTCCTTTGAATAGCTGCCCTCATGGCTACACAGCAGCAGCTTATATAAACAATAGTAATGATTCTGAAGCAAACACAGCAGCTTTACTAGTGCAGGGCAACACTACATTATATTTTTATTACTTTAAAACAATTTCATTTTTTGATGTTACTGGTCCTTTAAAGGGGTGGTTCACCTTTAAGTTAACTTTTAGTATGTTATAGAATGGCCAATTCTAAGCAACTTTTCAAATGGTCTTCATTATTTAATTTTTTATAGTTTTTTAATTATTTGCCTTTTTCTTCGGACTCTTTAAAGCTTTCAAATGGGGGTCACTGACCCCATCTAAATTCAAATGCTCTGTAAAGCTACAAATTTATTGTTATTGCTACTTTGTTTTACTCATCTTTCTACTCAGGCCTCTCCGATTCATATCCCAGTCTCTTATCCAAATCAGTGCATGCTATGGTAATTTGGACCCTAGCAACCAGATTGGTGAAATTGCAAACTGGAGAGCTGCTGAATAAAAAGCTAAATAACGCAAAAACCACTGGGTCATTTAACATTCTTGGGGTGCACTTTCCCTTTAAGTAACACCTAATTGTTCTCTCAGTCTGCACACACCGCAGCCCTTATGCATGCGCTAATACACAGGGGAAAAAAACAACTTTACTGGTCTGATGCCAATTTAACTGGTCTAGTCTGAAAAGCAGGAATGTCTGCTATTTAAAACACAGGGGACAAGAGGCCCACTTGTTTGCAGTTACGCCACTAATCTCTATTCCTGACCAAGTGCTGTATTAAGACCAACAGCTTTTTATTACACAGTTAGGTGTTATTCAAGCAATCTGAATGACAGAGCAATGCCTTTACTACCCAAATGGTTCATGTAGTTGTGGATAGTTGTGATGGACACGCAAGGCTTTTCATATGAGCTGCCTTAAAGGAAGGAACCCGACGCTGGTAGTCTCCAACAATTTTAAAGATTCATAAATCACTTCAGCTAAAAGTAAATTATAACTGTAATAAAAGCAGACTTGCTCATTGGAAAATGAGACAAGCTATCCCTGCCTTAAAGGGGTGGTTCACCTTCAAGTTAACTTTTACTATGTTGTAAAATGGCTATTCTAAGTAACGTTTTCATTATTTAATTTATATAGTTTTTTAATTATTTGCCTTTTTCTTCTGACACCAGCTTTTCCATGGGAATCACTGACCCCACCTAAAACAAATGCTCTGTAAGGCTACACAATTATTGCTATTGTTACTTTTTATTACTCATCTTTCTATTCAGCCCCTCTCCTATTCATATACCAGTGTCTTATTCAAATGAATGCATGGTTGCCAGGGGAATTTGGAACCTAGCAACAAAACTGCTGACATTGCAAAGTGGAGAGCTGCTGAATAAAAAGTGAAATAAACCACAAATACTAAAAAATCAAGATCCATTGCAAATTGTCTCAGAATATCACTCTCTACATCATACTCAAAGTTAACCCAAAGGAGAACCCCTTTAAGTATTCCACTCAATGGCGGTTAATGGTGTGACTGTAGAAGTAATAAGCCACTTTCGTTTGTTCTTTAAAGTGAAATTAAGCACATAGATATACAGTATTACTGAGAGGCAGCTGTCATGTTCCTTGCTGCAGCAAAGGGACTCCAAACCCATAAATAAATAGGCAACCCAGCAGTTATAAACTTTTCACATTGTTTTACTGATGTCTAAGGAAAATGTCTGAAGCAAGCAATATTGAAACTCCCATCACAGACGCAACAAAAAGGCATTGGGCCTCAAAGCAAAATCATCTTAGGGCCCATATATCAAAACTGATTATGAGAGCCACTGGGTACCCTATGCCTCCTGGGCCCTCGGGCACTCACAGAGACGGCTTGCTTTATAGTAACCACACAATGTCCTCAAAACAAAAAGTTAAGATAGTAATTAGCATGGACTTATTCTTATAATAAAGAATACAAAGTGTCCCCTCTAGCTAGTTATGGTTCTGCTTCCATAAGTGAGTGGGCTACGGTGTAATACATCAACTTTGCTCACTGCCTCTCTCAGTCCTTCATTGACTGCAGGAAAGGAAAGTTGGCCACGAGCCACAAGCTCAATAATTTATTGTGTGCACTATACATAAAAGGGGACTTTCTCTCTTCTTAGAAGTTTCTTTAATATTCATTGTGAAAATACACCACACGCGGCATCATTTTTATTGAAGAGAGCTATAAAGATACTGAGGATTTTAAAGGAGAACTAAAGCGTAACTAAAGAAGTAGAAATGCTGTACATTATGTTTTAGGCTACTATACGAGTGCAAGCCCTTTAGCAGGGAAGATCTGGGTCTCCAAAGATGCCGCAGTAGCTCCTCATCTTCTTTTCTGCTGATTCACTGCACATGCTCTGTGCTGCTGTCACTTACTGAGCTTAGGGACCCACTCACAATACACAGTACACATAGAATAGAAATGTCACAATATAAGGCTGATTAGTAATACAGATAATTACTACATGGCAGCATAGAAACCCGTGCAATTTAAAGGGATCCTGTCATCGGAAAACATGTTTTTTTCAAAACGCTTCAGTTAATAGTGCTACTCCAGCTGAATTCTGCACTGAAATCTATTTCTCAAAAGAGCAAACAGATTTTTTTATATTCAATTTTTAAATCTGACATGGGGCTAGACATTTTGTCAATTTCCCAGCTGCCCCTGGTCATGTGACTTGTGCCTGCACTTTAGGAGAGAAATGCTTTCTGGCAGGCTGCTGTTTTTCCTTGAATGTGTCTCAGTGAGACATGGGTTTTTACTATTGAATGTTGTTCTTAGATCTACCAGGCAGCTGTTATCTTGTGTTAGGGAGCTGCTATCTGGTTACCTTCCCATTGTTCTTTTGTTTGGCTGCTGGGGGGGGGAGGGGGTAATATGACTCCAACTTTCAGTACAGCAGTAAAGAGTGAGTGAAGTTTATCAGAGCACAAGTCATGACTGGGGGTAGCTGGGAAACTGACAATATGTCTATCCCCATGTCAGATTTCAAAATTGAATATAAAAAAAATCTGTTTGCTCTTTTGAGAAATGGATTTCAGTGCAGAATTCTGCTGATGCAGCACTATTAACTGATTCAGTTTGAAAAAAATGTTTTTCCCCATGACAGTATCCCTTTAATAATCAGCCCTGCAGCATCAGCTTATATGACAGGCCAACCTAATTTTCTGCTTGATAATTTGCGACGACCCCTAAGCTTAGCTTCTCAACAGCTGCTCAGAGCCCACTGAGCATGTGAGTGTCACAGACATTTTCCAAGATGGTGACCCCCTGTGACAAGTTTGAAGTCCTGGATCATTGCTGCTATTGACAAGCTGAAACTTTAGGCTGGTACAATAAGTTCAGTATGTAAAATTTGGCATTTTTAGACATATTAATTTTTAGGGGTTAGTTCTCCTTTAAAAGAAAGGACAAGGTACTGGAATATTAATCCATCATCCCAGTATACAAAAACTCCAAAACTGCCCCCAAAACCTGCCCCAAAGTCAAGCTATATATGGGAAAGGATTGCACTTTCCCTCTACTTTTCAAATCCTTTTCTAATGGGAGGGGGAAGCAGAAGAGGCAGGAATTTTCTCTCTACAACGGCCGCACCTCTAAGCAGATCAGTCAGTAAGGGGTTTATTTACTAAAATAAAAATGTATCTTATTGTCCCAATTAAAAAGCTCGACCAAACCTCCCATGCCAGATTTTGTCTTATTTATTAATAAATTAACTCGATTTGATCGAATCTCCAAAAACCTTGGAAAAATCAAGTGAAAACTCGAATCGTACCATTTTTTCAGGCTAATTGCACAGGTTACAAAGCACACGATAGA
Source organism: Xenopus laevis (assembly GCF_017654675.1). Classification (NCBI taxonomy): domain Eukaryota; kingdom Metazoa; phylum Chordata; class Amphibia; order Anura; family Pipidae; genus Xenopus; species Xenopus laevis. The sequence continues at coordinate 111,070,285 of NC_054387.1, read as the reverse complement.
TTAAAAAAAAAAACGGGGCTTATCAGTTATCTGCTATGTAACTTGTGCCTTTTTTCTTTTTTTCCAGCTTGAATGGCTGCCCCCATGGCTACACAGCAGCTTGTTTATATTTATTTATATAATTATATAAATTATAGTAGTCTTTCTGAAGCAAACACGCATACTTTTACAGTATATTATATGTTAATTATTTAAATTTTTTGGTGTTAATGTTCCTTTAACAAGACTAACCCTAACAAGAGGGAGGGGATAATATACATTACAGAAAGAAGTAACGATGAGATTGTATTACCTCTCTCCCAGGTAATCTCCAATGACTGTCTTATTGAGCCCTTCCCCTTTGTACAGGAACTGAGCTATATCCTCTGGTGTGTTCTGCAGTAGGTCGTTCTCTATGAGGAACTGAATACCCTGCAAGACAACAGTTAAATAACACACATTTACAATGATGCTTAACATCTTTCTACAGGTATGGGATCCGTTATCCGAAAACCCGCCAAATTACGGAAAGGCTGTCCATTTGATCCAAATAATCCAAATGTTTTTAAATTATTTCCCTTTTCTCTGTAATAATAAAACAGTAGCTTTTACTTCCAAACTAAAATATAATTAATCCTTATTGGAAGCAGAACCAGCCTATTGGGTTAATTTAATGTTTACATGATTTTCTAGTAGACTTAAGGCATGAAGACCCAAATTACGGAAAGATCAGCATTCTGGATAACAGGTCCCATAACGGTATTTGGTCTCAAATGTTTTCATCCATGAACCCTAGCATTAGCGAAAGAGAGATTACACAATATCTACTGTTGAAGCTGCTGAGCATAAACCCCAAGTGATATTTATTCATCTAAATGTAACTACCTGGCAGGATGTAGGATGAGTAATGAATCAAAATCATGGCACCCGAGGACATATTATTATGCGCAATCTGTTAACAGCTGGGCAAATTACTCAGTCTACTTTTACGCACACTGTGCCCCATCCCTGCAATTATTCACAAAGATACACCATCGCTAATATATGGGACTGCAAGACTGGACAGGCACAAATCTGAAGTTAGACTCCCTTGCTGGAGCAGATGTTAAACACATGACTGCCTGGAAGCAGGTTAAACACAGTAAAATTACAAGTATTTCAAAGTTGCTTTTAAAGGTCTCATTGGTATCCAAAACATAATCTGACACATATTATGGAGGAAGAATACTTAGAGGCAGTATACTCCTTGTTTAGCTTGAGTTCAATGAATAGGGCTTATGCTGAACATTCAAACCCCCCTATGTAATAACTATGTTTGCTCAGGAGCAGTAACCAATAGCAACCAATAAGATGATTGCTTTTAAACAGATGACCAGTAAATGCTTCCTGCCGACTGGTTGCTATGGGTTACTGCTCCTGGGCACACTAAGTGCCTTTTATTACACAATGCCTTTTTATTTTAATGAATAAAAATTGTATGTATGTTTCTTATTTCTGGAGCTGAACAGGGATACTAAAGGTACTCCGTGTTTGGTCCTTGTGATGTAGATAATTAGATTACAAGTATACAGCCCTGTCCCTTCAACCTTTGTTGTGACTCTTTTATAAGCAGGAGTCCATTATGCTTATCTGTAAACTGGCTAATTATTTACCTAGCAAGAACCAAACATGGAGTAGCTTTAATTGTCCGGTTTCCCAATAACAAAAACCATAGATTTTTTTGTGTTTAAAACAATAGGCAAAAAGTATATTCAGTATAGCTCATGTTAAACAGATGTGAACACTGCCCCTATAGGGCAGAGACACACGTGGAGATTCGGGGAGATTTAGTCACCCGGCCTCTTCTTCGTGCGACTAATCTCCCAGAACTGCCTTCCCGCCAGCTAGAATCGAAATCGCCATCAGGACGGCACTCGAATTGCTTCGTTTTCCAAAATCACCCAAAGTTTCCTCGTGAGGCAACTTCGGAAAATTAAGCGATCCGCTGATTTAGATTCTAGCAGGCGGGAAGGCATTGCAGGGAATTTAGTCGCCCGAAGAAGAGGTCATTTGTGGCTGGGCGACTAATCTCCCCAAGTCTCCACGTGTCTCTGCCCTAAAGGGAAAAGTGTCCCTTTTCCAAGGGCAACGTTCTCTTAAAGCTTAATTGTAGGAGAACTGCAGTATGTCTAAGCTAAAAAACAGAATCACAAAAGAGAAGGGGTTAATGAACTCATGTCTTACTGCAGTCTACATTGAATTTCAAAACCATCAGAATACCCCATCTAATTAGCTGAATTGCCTATTTGGGCCATACCCAGTGCTAACAGAGGTGTATAATTAAGCAAAAAAGGGCAACGCAATGGGTCATACAGAAGAGTCCAGTGACTTTAATGTGCCACTATCACAGCATGACACCTTGCCAACAAGTCATTTTGCTATTTTTCTGCCTAAACCAACAGTAAATGAAGGGAAAATGTCGAACAGTCACCGTTTCAATAATAAAACATTAGATCACATAAATTGAATCGAATTTCCTAACCTCATTTATGCTATTGCTGCTGAAATTATGCAAATCCCAATTTCGGTCCATATATCACAAGTATATTTGTGAGTTGCTTATATAGCTGCACTCTCTCAAAGTCCACTTTAACGTGGCTAGTTGTGTACCGCGTGAGCAGATGGATAAATTTAAAAACAACGAGAAACAGAAAAGTTTACCTTTTTGGGGTCCATGTTGAATTTTTTCCTTCCCATTGCAATTTGTTTATTTCTTTGTGTTGATTTACTGTTTTGTATTAAAAGAGGAAAAGAAAAATGATCTGTTTAGATATTTATAAAGCTGGAGCACCTTCTAAAGAGCTGTAGGATGTTCTACAGTGTGACCAGTAGTAGCCTGTAGTGAACCTTTATCTTCACTAATTCTGTAAAAGCAATGCCACAATTACCAATTTCTCCACCAGCAATAAAACACCAGTGTAGCAAATGCCATATACTGCTCTGAACTACCAGCGTAAGCATCCACTGACAGTTGCTATTAAAGCAAATGCCTGTCAGAACTAGCAGTTCAGAGCAGTATGAAACCCCATGTGTGACATTAGCCTTACTGAATCCATGAAATTACAGGTTCGCTGCAGTGGACCAACAGAACAGGGTGAATAATTCAGAGGTCATACCAAGATATCTTTTATATATAGCAGACTAAAATGCAGCTTGTTAATTGGCTGATATTATTAAACATTTATTCAGTCACTAGAATATATATATATATATATATATATATTTTTTTTTTTTTTTTTTTTTTTTTTCAATAATATTGTAATGACCCCTACTAACTTATTGTTCTGCTGTACAGTGCTTTGCCCTCAAGGAGCGCTATACAAATTTTGTATTGTGCTCAGGGCAAAGCACTGTATGGCAGAATTAGTGAAAGAAACAGCGGGTCATTATAATAAGTACAAAAGTACAATAATACATAATATATGCTTAGTGTCAAGGAGTCCACGAAAGCACTCACAGCAGCCGCCATCAAGCGTGTATCAATAAGTCTTTATTTGTGCATGGTGCATCAACGCGTTTCAACGGCTCTTTGTGAGATGGTTAGCACTTTGGTTAGCACCCGACAAATTACTATGTGATTGGTGAGAAGCATATATTATTATTATTATTGTACTTTTGTACTTATTATAATGACCCGCTGTTTCTTTTACTAATTCTGCCATACAGTGCTTTGTCCTGAGCGCAATACAAATAAATATATATATATTTGTTTTTTTAATAATATTTTTAATTGCATAGTTCTATTAAAAAAGGAGTTCTAACTACAAGAACATTACATACATGAGCTTAATATGTCATCATACAATTAACGGAATTGTGTTATTCTCATCAATACTGTGCCTCTCCTCCCCCACTGAGCTCTCTAAGCAATGGAGCCATACACATGGCTGATCTGAGCTGCCTTTGGGAAATCTGCAGCTGACAGCAGAAGGTGACCCTAGAGGAGAACAGGATGGGCAGCCCTGCTGGATCCCTGATGTTGCTACCCACAGACATTTCATTTCCAACGGAGTACTAGAACAAACCTTTCCCACTGGAATGCTTTCATTTATAGAGTGCATATGCTTCACCCCACCCCGAGAAAGCATTTATTGTATCAACCCCACATTGATCAATTCCACTCATTGCATTATTTAGGAATCCTACCTTTCTTCTACAGATGTCAAATTATCGATTTCCGTCATCACCTCTGCTATTTCGAATTTCAGCCTCTGCATGAAGACAAAAATGATAGGGATGATGAGAAAAATGAGCATAGAACACTTTCACAGATGGGGATATAAAACAGGTTCCCAGCTTTGACCTCCCATTTCTCGCTTACAAAGACACTGTATTTTGTGGACCCCACATGCATTCCCTCCCCACCAAGGTCATCTCTATCAGTGTGGTGACATGCTGGGAGATAAGTGCTTCTTACAGCAACACTGATAGTGATGGTGGGACAAATGATGCCTGAACCCCAAGAATGCCATTTTATCTTTATATATACATATATATATATATATATATATATATATATATATATATATATATATATATATATATATATATACATACATACATATATATATATACATACATACATATATATATATATACATACATACATACATATATATATACATACATACATATATATATATATATATATATATATATATATATATATATATATATAATACACAAAAGCCATGAATATCCTGTAAATTATATCCTTATAAACGGTGAGTAGTGATGTCATCAGTTATAAACGGTGAGTAGTGATGTCATTTCTGTCACATGACTCACTAAAATTTGTGTATTATAATAAATAAAGTACCCCCAGTTGTAAAATATGAGGATATTAGAAGTTACCTCGGAGTTCCATGACCTGTATAAAAACACTCGGCCTTCGGCCTCGTGTTTTTATATGGTCACGAAACTCCTCGGTAACTTATGTCAAGGCCCCAAAGAGGGTCGAAACGTTGGAGACACTGTGAGTTTTGAATAAACCATTGAATTTTTTTTGGAATTGGAGTGCTGGTCCTTTCTACAATTTTATATACCTAAACTTGACCAAGCACCCGGCAAAAACTACATGTGAAGGAGTGCGGGTATCATCTACGATTTTGTTATATATATATATATATGTCCTTTGATTTTTGCAAATTACTGCAACCAAGGCGTTCAAACAGATATCACATTGCAGACATCATGTGGAGAGAAAACCAAAAAAACAAACTAAAATAAAAAATGAAAGAAATAAAACTCAAAATAGACTAAATAAACTACAGTTCTAAAAGGGGATGGGTCAAAGGCAAAGGAAATGAATTGCCAAACAAACATAAAAGGGATATATAAATGAAGTGGGTCTCTGTTTTACCACAAGAGTGTCAGTGTCTGCTGCCCAGAGCATGAGACTCATGCCTGATACAAATAGGGGTGAAATAAAAACTGTATTTTAAAAAATAAAAATGTATTGATTGAGAACGTTTTCCTCTATGCTCATGTGCTTTGCATGGGTTGGATAATACATACATGTTTTCTAATAACAACTGGCTTCATTTCTAGACAGTCAGAATCTTATACAAGGTCACATTTCTCAGAGGGCATTTCAACCTATTGGGGTAATTTCTCAGCAACTACCTTGCCTGTGTAATAGAAGCAACAACATGCCTCTATGTACATTTACACACATTTTGTGGTCTCAACAATATATAATGAATAATGCATTTCCCTGATTTTACATTTTCCTGCATTTTCCACCATTTTTTCTGCTCCCCTGAAAAACAAAATAAGGGTTCCACTGTATACAGAATTTAATTACAAGAGTCTGCTTGAGAGTTTATAAAAGGGATGCACTGGTTCTGGAGTTGGCCAAGATTCAGCCTATTTCAGCAGGATCCAGCAGAATTCAAGTCTCTGGCCGAACCAAATAAGAATACAAAAAATCATGTGACTTTTTATCACACAAACAATAAAACCAGAATTTACCACGTGCTTTGCGCATGGTTCTATTTTCCCCTTGTTTATCTAATTTGCATATGCAAATTTCGGTTCACTGTTTGCTTCATTGTTCGGTTCAGTATTCGGCCGAATCTTTCATAAGAGATTCGGCCAAACCTTTCATTAAGGATTCAACTGAATCTTTCACAAAGGATTCGACTGAATCTTTCACAAAGCATTCGGCCAAATCCTTAAATAGTGGATTCAGTGCATCCCTAGTTTAGCCATATATTTTATTTAATTAACTCAAGAAGTGCCTGCCTATGAATATGCAATACATCTAAGATATCCCAAATGCAGCACCATGTAGCTATAAAACTCACCAATCTCACTGAGACAACACAAAACCTGAAGTCAGATATCCCTAGTATAGACAATGCTTCATAGGTGATACATGGACCACCTTCCTCATAGATATTTAATAAGGTCGGGATTCTGCAGAGCTATGCCGATCTGCTCTGCACAACAGAAATAGCTTTTAGATATCTATCAGCCAAGGCACACTCACTTGTAATATGCCTGCTTTTCTTGTTCAGATGCAGGGCCAAAAAGAGAAGTGACTTATAAGGAAGAATTCCTCTGACTTTTTTTTCTTGTTTTTTTGTTTTTTTTTAGAAAGAATTTTATTCTGACCACATATCTGTCACGCAGATATTGCACTTGTAATCTGGAGAAAACAAACCAAAAGCACTGTCCACATGCCGGATTGCAATCATGCGCAACTGCTATTCTATCAGCTGGTAGGAAATTGGATATTTACTCATGAATGTGCTCTTCTGTAGCAAGCTGGCTCATGCATTTTAACTTGATGCAATAAATGAATACAGCCGTCAGCCTACAGAAAACCAGCAAGTTGACCAAGATCTTGCTAAGCAGAGAGACTTCTAAATACATAGTTAGTTGCAAGAATGCATAATTATATTTGAAAATCAATATTGCTTGTTTATGAACCAGAAGATCAAGTGAATTTCTGATGACAGTTGTGCACACAAGGGTAAGGAACTGTCAGAGCTAAATGCAAGTTCTTCTTGCTGAACTGGCCTTTACAGATTATCCCCCAGTGTTCTAAAATTCGGAATAATTTTAGATATGTGTGGAACACAGAACTCCACCAAGACAACATACCTCCCAACTGCTCTTACTATACAGCTCTAATTTGCCGACCCAAAAAAGAGTGAGCTTATCTACAAGTGGGTGGAGTTAAGGTGGCCATACATGCAGAGATCCACTCGTTGGATGAAGTCGCCAAAACTGCTCAATCAACATCTGCTTGTTTATGGGATAGAAAGTCAAGTGAATTTCTGACGACAGTTGTGCACACAAGGGTAAGGAACTTTCGGGCAGATGTCGATCAGGGAAGCCCATCGGAGGGCCCAATAAGCTGCCGAAATCTGTCCACAGCTTATATTGGCCTGGCCATACATACAGATAGCCGCTCATTTCACAAAGTCGCCAAAAAAGCAGCTTTCTCCCCGATACGCAACCTTGAGGTGGCCCAAGGGCCAACAATAGGATCACAATGAAGACCGCAAAAACTAACCAATGCGGTCCTTAGTCTGTCGGCATCTTATATCAGCCCGTGTATTGGGAGCTTTAAGGAATATCAGGGGATGTTTCTGGGCAGAACTTGGTTGGGTCAGAGAAAATATTCTAATTTTCCAGTTAGCAGCTATGAGATAATTAGCGACCAATGCCATGGAATGCCAACCAGACACTCAGCACTTTTCATACTTTGGCCATACTGACGACAGAATACTAATTATTTGAGCTCCCTATGTCTGCTATTTGCCATCTGGAGTATGTACAAGCTCTGCACAAACCAGGTACAACAACAAAAAAAAGAATACCCATGAGTAGGCAGACTAAAGCATAGTTGCAATCAATTTGGGGTTCCTGTGGCATAAGCATAGAAATAAATGATGTGTTTTTGTTGAGTTTAATTCCCTACTTAGGCTGCAATCTATACACTATTAGAATGCTAACAGAATGCATAAGAAGTATGAATGGCCATTTGCAGACTTTTACTTGGGCGATATTTAGGACCAAGCTATCCTGCCAGTTAAAAAAAGATTCTAAAAGTTAAAAGGCCCTAAGTAAGTTATTACCTCAATATCATCAATGAGTTCTTTTTTCCTTCGTCGTATGTTCAGAAGTTCCTCTCGCTCCTCAGGGGAGAGATCTTCAGGCACTGAAAGAGGAACATAAGCAAATACATTAAATTTCATTGGGGGTCGGTGAGACAGAGCATAGAAATCTTATGAGGAGAGAACACAACAATATATTGTCCCTATAAGCAAAGCTTAGTCACCACTTCCTTACCAAGAAGACACAAACCCTCAGCCTCAGACATTTTCAATGAACCAAATGAGGCACCGCAAAGCCAAATAAAGCTGAAGTAACCTTTTGCTTCAGATTAACTTTTTTTTTTACAATTAAATAATGTTTTCTGTTTTGATGTCAGCAGTCTGGTTGATGCTGCCAGACTGACACCTGCTTGGTCAAAGCAGCCCAAAATGTTGCATCGCTTGGAATGCAGTTTGCCGGACACTTTTAAGGGGCTCCTATTAAAAAAAAAACATTGGTTTTCTTTCTTGAATTTATCCGTATACATTGCAGTGAATCACTAAAGACAATTACTACATCCAACTAATTGCTGCTCAAAAGGTACTGCACTGAGCTATTAACCCTTGGATACTGCATTAAAACTCCATCACAGCGTGAGTAAATATTCTCATCTGTATGCAGTAAAGAAATGCATGTACAAGCTGCATTGCACAGAATGCAGGAATTTACCTGGAAGCTTAGGAATGTCTGCAACAAGAGGGGGTTAAACTATTACAAGATGTGTCTGGATGCAGACAAGCCCCTGTAGTGTGAAACTCAGCGTGGGCCTTTGATCTGCTGCTGGAGCCAGTAATCAGTCTGCACACGGCCCACCCAGCCAACTTGCTCTAATGCAGATACTCACAAACACTACCGACTATTTGCTCTTAAAGAAGCCACTACACAAACAAGCACCACAGGACTTATAGCAGTGCTTGGCCCCCTTCTGTATTTATGGAGTTTTATGGTGTTTGTTTATAACAGAATAAAAGTCCTTAAATGTATGTTAAAGGAAAACTATACCTCAGAACAATGTAGGTCTCTATAAAAAAAAAGATATTGCATAAAACATCTCATATGTAAAACCCTGTTTCATGTAAATAAACCATTTTCATAATAATATACTTTAGTAGTATGTGCCATTGTGTAACCCTAAATAGAAAATTGCCATTTTAAAAAATAATGGCCGCCCCCTGGGATCGTAGGATTCACGGTGCACACAAACATACCAAACAAACCATACTTGTTAGGTCACATAAGCCAATTAACAGACAGAGTTCTATCTTTTGCTTCCACACTTCTTCCTGTTACAGTTAGAGCTGCAGTATTTCTGGTCAGGTGAGGCAGCAGGGTGCAGGGTGTGCACCAAGCCCCAGCTGCCACCCCCTCCACTTACTCGCACCCCCTACAGATCTCCACATGTACGTATGTGCAAAATTCCCCTCCTGTTTTACCCACAATTTGTTTCATCATGGATCCAGCAGACCTCATGGGGGTGTGGGCCCAGATGCAAATGCCACTGATGTGATGAGGACATTAGATTGTAATCTCCACTGGAGCACAGACTGATGTACAATTAAGGATAATAAAAAATGACACCCGTAATGCTCTATACATACACGCACACAAATATACACATGCCAGAAGATGCTTGTTCACAAAAAAAACAAAACGAACAGCCATGTTGGTCTACGGGTGTTGGACACTACGACTCCCAGCAACCCCTGCCACCTGAATATCACATCAGCTGAATGACATTTAAGATACACTGCAGCCACTTGCCAATTATCACATGTTTTAAAGTGGTTTTGTCGAGACCCCTACTACATAGGCAGGGTACCTCTTCAACCCTATCAAACCAGACACAAATATTATCCACATGCTGAAAGGAAATATATAGCATGTGCATGCATACATATGTGGCTGCATGCTAGTAACCAGTGTAGGCTGCAGCATGCATTTTAAATGCTAATCAAGAGTGTAATATATGAATATTTTATGTCTTTTAAAAGGGGGCGGGTGGAAACATTAGGCATCAGGACAATAAAGCAGTAAGGATACACAGTCAGTGAGCATTTCACTAGGAGTGCCAGTACTAAGGGCAGTGGCACACGGGAAGATTTGCTGCGAATTTTTATGCGTGGCTGCGGGTGCCCAAAATGCCTCTCCATTGCCAATAACTGAAAACGCTGGTGGTATGCCCAACTTATCTCTAAATTGCCCGAAGTTGCCTCCGGAGGAAACTTTGAGTGATTTAGACATACGTTGGGCCTACCACCAGTGATTTTAATTATTGGCAATGGAGAGGCATTTTCAGGAGGTTTGTTGCCCCTTCCCCAGCTGCGCATTAAAAAATCCGGGTGACAAATCTTCCCGAGTGGCAATACCCTGAAGGTACTGTTATGGTGATATTATAATAAAAAAAGGGGATCACCCCAACTGCAGAAAATTGAGTGAGTGCAGATCCGTATAAAAAAATCCACAATACCCTAAAGACCAGGATTCACTTCTCTGTTTTGGGCATTGTTCTGACTCTCCCATATTTGTGTGCTGGTTCCTAATTTTGGCAAGGAAGGAAAGCAAACACATATAGGAGGTAGGAAAACTTTACAATTGTTATTACGTTTCAGATATGGTTGTTTTAAAGTTAACTTTAATTTTCCTGGTCTGACTCAAACTACACTCATCAAGTATTTGTCGGGTCCAATTTTACTACTATGGAGAACAATTCAGTAGGAGATAAAAGGAAAACAAAGCCAAGCTGTGGTCTTCCCAGTAAAGTTGGTGCCAGCAATTCCTGCATGGCTGCCCGGCAGTTCATGTATAAAAGTGTGTATATGCCCTTTCCTCTGTCCCAAGACAATGGCCATGTTCTTCTGTATTGACAAAAAAAGAGTATTCACAGACGTCAGCAGGGGACCCCATGAATATTGCTAAAGTCTTAATGAACAATCTTTTTTTATTCTAAATTATTCAGATGTCAAAAAGTCAGTTGAATCATTCAGTCATTTGCCAAGAGCCACTGCTTGTTAAAGGGTAACCAACTGATGAAATGACTTGCTTTTCTATCATGCAATACAGTGGGGCCTTATTTTACTTGCTTTGCTTTTGTTTGAATTAATGCGGATTTGCAAGCAGGCTGCTCATCACAATGCCATTATATATTCTTCAAAATCCCCAAAAAGCCCCAAAAGGCCAATTTCTCCTGGTCTTGAAATTAAATAAATCAAATGTATCTTAGTGTATTACTTTAGCAACTCCTACTTTAGCAACTCCTATTGGGTTATTTATCAAAGGTTGAATTGAGTTCTTCCCGAAAAATTTGTGTTTTTCTAGGGTAGTTTCAGTAAAAACTCTTTTTTTTTTTTTTTTTTAAAGAAAAATCTTTCATAAATATGCCCCTTTATTTTTTTTATTATGATTTCTCTCTCTTCCTGGACTACTGTGATTTCAGAAACTAACTTTACTGATTCTAAGGGGCAGATTTATTAATGGTCGAGTTTTTAAAAAACAAAACTGAATTTTTCGAGATTTATTCTGTCCCGAAACTGAAAAAAGCTCAAATCTGAAAATATGTTGATATCATGTAGAAGTCAATGGCAGAGGTCCCTTGATCCATTTGAAAATGTTTTTAGCCTTCATGATTTTCAGGGGTTTTTTTTTGTGGTTTGCTCTTGAAAACTCGAACTTGAGTTATTCCAGTTTTTTCACTGATAACTTGATCAAAAGACCGATATCGGCAGCTTTAATCTGCCCATGTATGGCCACCCTTAGCAAACATTCAAGTTGTGAGTTTATTCAAGGTAGAACAAAACCTCACAAACTCGACCTTTGATAAATAAGCCCCCTAAACTCCCCCAAGTGGCACTAGAATTAGCTGAGCATAACTTTTTTTTTTATAATGTGTCAGTGGCCGAACTATCGGGGGAGCAGGGGGTGCGAGCGGGCCAGGGCCCGCACCCCCTCAGGGCCCCCCCGGCAGCGCCGCGCGCCACTGAAATCCCCCAGCAGCACAGTTCGCCTCTGAAAATCGGGCAGTATGGAGGGGGGCGGGGGCCCGGCTGCATACGTCACGCACCAGGGCCCGCCCCCCTCTAGTTAGGGTATTGAGTGATGTCACTTAAAGGGATTCTGTCATGATTTTTATGATGTAGTTTTTATTTCTTAATTACACTATTTACACTGCAAACAATTCACTCTACAATATAAAATGTAATTCCTGAACCAGCAAGTGTATTTTTTTTTTACTTGTAATATTGGTGTATAGGCTCCATCTCAGGTCATTTTGCCTGGTCATGTGCTTTCAGAAAGAGCCAGCACTTTAGGATGGAACTGCTTTCTGGCAGGCTATTGTTTTTCCTACTCAATGTTACTGAATGTGTCACAGTGGGACCTGGATTTTACTATTGAGTGCTGTTCTTAGATCTCAAAAGATATATGCCCCAAGGCTTGTTTTCAGCAAAAATAAATTATTTATTAGTATTCACAATTTAAAAAGTTTTTGATACATACTGACCCCACATGGCCCACTAGGGCCATGTGATACATACTGACCCCTTTGGAACCGGGGCATGTCCCTCTGGCTATGTCCAAAGATATACGGAAATCAGGTGTATGGACTCCCAGTTATAAAATTATTTCTGTTCTTAGATCTACCAGGCAGCTGGTAGAAGTTTACCTTCCCATTGTTCTGTTGTTAGGCTGCTGGGGGTGGGGGTGATATCACTCCAACTTGCAGTAGAGCAGTAAAGTTTATCAAAGCACAAACGACATGACTGGGGGCAGCTTGAAAACTGACAATATGTATTCCCACATTTCAGATTTTAAAATTAAAAATAAAAAAATCTCTGTTTGCTCTTTTGAGAAATGGATTTCAGTGCAGAAGTTTGCTGGAGCAGCACTAATTGATGTGTTTTGAAGAAAAAAATTTTTTTTCCCTATGACAGTATCACTTATCACATATCTGTAAAACCATTATTATTGCTGAACTGCCATATACTTTAGATGCTTAACCTCGAAGGCATTTTGCACAATTTACTGTGCAAGGAACCACTAATGCAGAGGAAGGATAAACCATGAGTGCAGAGCATCCAGCCAGAGTCATGAGGTGGTTAACACTTAGCCAACTATCACACTTCATCTTTCTGAGGTCTCTAGTCGTATTACTCAGCTGCTGCACTCAGGCTTTGAATCATAATGCTACCAGACCAAGGCCCACTACCCACAGCACACTCTGTAACACTCTGTCTCTGCCACAGACTAGAATGAACATGCCAGGACCTACAATAGCCCTTTCTAACAGATTCCAACTAACCCCATGTCTTTAGGGAGATAGTGATCCATTTGTGGGACCTCATTTCCAGGGGTGCTATGCCAATGAGGCGAGTTGAGGCTGTCGCCTAAGGCGGCAGCGCCCCACTAGGTGCCAGGGGAAACAAAAATGCTGCTCCTGGTACTTTAAGAGCGAATTTCTGGGGGAGGGGGGGGGCAGCAGCAACTGCTGCTGCCTCAGGCGGCGGAGGGGCCAGGATCGCCCCTGCTCATTTCACATTACCATTTAGAGATAAGAGCAATTCAGTTTTTAAAAATTCTAGGAAAGAAGCAGTAGCGCCGTAATGGAATGGGGTTGGTTGACATTTCAGTTTCCATGAGCAATACAGTGGCACGAGTACAGGAAATTCAAAGTTCAGAAATGCAGAATTTCAAAAATAAATGTATCATCTTGATGAATCAGTTCACAACCCCTCCTTTCTACAGAATTCATCATCAGCAACCCACAGTTCACAAGTAGAATGAATTTAATCGGACTTTGGGCATGTCATTTTAATCCCATCAGCAAATAAACTTCTATGTGGTCAGATTACCAGAATTTCACCCGGAGGCAACATGTAAAAGGGGTTGTTCACTTTCCAAAACTTTATTTCTGGTGAACTATTTGGCAACATTTTATGCTTTACTGTTCCTCCAAAATCTAAATTGAAAGTTTCATGTTGCTGTGTCTGGTTTCAGTCTGACAGCTCAGTAATTCAGGTGCAGATTCTGAACTGTTACAATTTTCTACATTAGCGGATACATTTCTCAGTAGCATCTGTGGAATAATAGCAACTATTGTATCAAGATCTGCCTAATGGAACTCAGGGATTCTGCTCAGCAGGGACAAAGATAAGAAATGTATCAACTAATGTATCCATTTAGAATAGTTTACAGACTCAGTGACCCCCCCCAGAGCTGCTTTATAAATATATAAAAAAGTGAAAAATTAAACTTTAAACTCCAATATTAGAAAAGCAGTCACAAATAGAAAATGAAAAGTAATTGGATGACAACTTTATTTCTGGTGAATTATCTGAAAACACCTGAACTTGAAAAAGTGTTAAAAAAGGTGAATAACCCCTTTAAAGGACATGTAAACCCACACCCACCCACAAAAATGTAATCAGTGAACAGCCTCTCTGGTTGTTAAAACATTAACAGTAAGGCTGCAGCATCCCCTTAAAGGAACAGTTCAGTGTGAAAATAAAAATGGTGTCAATAGATAGGCTGTGCAAAATAAAAAATGTTTCTAATATCGTTAGGTAGCCAAAAAAGTAATGTATAAAGGCTGGAGTGACTTTCCTCTACAAAATGTTCTTTTCCCAGGGTGAGTGCATGGGTGCTATATTGCTAATAAAACTGGACAGGGTTTTTTTTATAAACATAAATGCTGTAGGGAGCTTTAAGGGGATTTTGACATTTTTATGGTTGTAGTTTCTATTCCCAAATTACACTGTTTACACTGCAAATAATCCACCCTACCATATAACATTTCATTTTTTAGTTGTAATTTTGGAGCTTTCTGGCAGGCTATTGTTTTCCTACTCAGTGTAACTGAAGGAGTCACAGTGGGACATGGATTTTTACTATTGAGTGCTGTTCTTATATCTACCAGGGAGCTGTTATCTGTTTACCTTCTCAATGTTCTGATAGGCTGCTGGGGGGGAAGGGTGGAGTGTAATATCACTCCAACTTGCAGTGCAGCAGTAAAGAGTGACTGGAGTTTATAAGAGCATAAGTCACATGACTGGGGCACCTGGGAAACTGCAAGTATGTTGCAGGTAAAGCTTAGTCTCTGAGTAAAATGTATAATGAAGCAATTCTTAATGAATCAGATGAAAGTTGAGTGTAGGACTGGCCATACCGGCGATGACTTTGACATAGTTGGCCAGCTTAAATATATTGCAATATACGGACAAACAATCCCTGTTTTGTTTAAAGTATAAGGTATTTTTTCGTAGCTTAAGGCACAAAATGTTTCAATGTCCTTAATATATTGATAATGGGCTGAGTACAGAGGACCTTTTGTATTTGGCACCTGGGAAACTGACAATATATCTAGCCCCATGTCAGATTTCAAAATTAAATATAAAAAAGAATCAGTTTGCTCTTTTTAAAAACAGATTTAGACACAGAAGTCTGCTGGAGCAACACTATTAAATGATGCATTTTGAAAAAAAAAAAACTCTATCCCTTTAAGCTGAATGAAAAGTGAATCTGGTGATTTACAAAGTGTGTCAGTCACTGATCAGTAAATATTTAATCCAACCACCTAGCATAAGAAACAGACCAGGAAGACAAAATGAATCAGACCAAAATCAACAATTTATTTCCCACTGATACAAATACTTATCCATTTCTACAGAGCTTTTGTGACATATAAAACACATAGAATGGGTTTACGAGGTGAGAGCTAAAAAGTGACAGGTCCAGTAGGTGGTCTACTAACAGAGCTGGAGAGGTGAATATAGTTGGAGGCAGCAATGGAATAAATATATAGAGGCGTAAAACAAAACCCATCTGACCACCAATTTTAACTTGGCAAAACCATTTTTAATGACATAATTTATAAAGATTCAGCTGTGGTTTATGGCATTTCCCCGATGCCTTGAGTTATAATTAGTGCAGAGAAATAATACGATAATTTAACTGGACATAGACTCAAAATCTGAGCTGCACAATGTCACCAGATTGAATTACTGGGAAAGGAGTTTTCACTTGGAGGAAAGGCATAATTGCTGTTTATGCGTCTGCTTTTCCTTCCTATTAAAGCTCCTGCTGGAAATCCACCCACATGTTATTTCAAAGCTGCTTCTCAGCCACAAAAATCCCTTTCCTATTTCCCACTGATCACAACAATTCTCAGACACAGGAGCTGTGTTGGCTAGGCCCCTGTAGTCTGTCGTATGGGAAGGAAATTTGTGATTTACAATAAGGGCAGCCCAAAATACATCTGCCACCCAAGCACTCTACAGAAGAATGGCCTTTGAAGCTGTTACTCTGGCCCTAAAATAACATCTTCGACTTATGCCAAGGCTATTAAATGCAAAGGGTCAAGGTGTACATCACTTGTTCCGCAAGAAAGGAAACCATGGCGAAAATCCAGGTTACTGGTATATTAAAGAGCATTTTATAGCACTCATAACCAATGCTATAAATACAGACACACAATGTGGTTGTTCATAGTCAATCACTAGCATGATGGCATATGTCTGTGCATGTGTGTGGCCAAATTTTACGATATCTGGTCTTCAATGTCAGGCCATATGTGAATAACTTAATTCATACATATTACGTCTTGGAATTGGCTGCCTCTAAATTCAAGGCTTAGGTTCCTGGCTCAAATCCTGGTAGAACCTGCCCTTTGCTTATCTTCTGATATCACAACATGTTTAATGTGCATAATCTGTCTTAAAAGCAGATAGATGCACTTTGAGTCCCCACAATCAAACTGTTTTTAAACACTGTCCTTACATTCAAAAACTGATCAGTGTATTATAGGGTTGGCTTTAATTAACTGCTGAGTGGTTGCCATCGGTAACTGGACCTGGGCCCTGCTATGGTCTCTGGCATATCTGCATCCTATAAGCAACTGCAGTTCTTCTTAGTTCTCACATGTGAAATCAGATGTGAGTGCTTTCAGGTTCAAGTTTCTACTAGGAACAAAAGCAAAACTATGAAATTCAGGCACCTTCAAAACAGGTATGGGAACCTTTAACCAGAAACCCAGTATCCAGAAAGCTCCGAATTATGGAAAGGTCATCTCCCATGATTTCCCTTTCCTCTATAATAATAAAACAGTACCTTGTACTTGATCCAAACTAAGATATAATTAATCCCTATTGGAAGCAAAACCAGCCTATTGGGTTTATTTAATGTTTACATGATTTTCTAGTAGACTTAAGATACACATTATGGAAATATCCATCATCCAGAAAACCCAAGGTCCCAATCATTCTGGATAACAGGTCCCATACCTGTACTATAAATTAGGGTGGTGAATATTTGTTTCTGATTGGCGTGCACAAGATTTTTACCCTCCCACATCAGGTAAAAACTGAGAATTGAAATAAAGGTTCCAAAGAGCAGGGTTGAGCGGAAATTTAGGAATTTTCGACCTGCTTAAGGGTAGGACTACAGGGACATTTTCGCATACTCCGACGCGCTATGACAAATCGCAAAAATAAGGTAAGTCAATGCATTGTCGGATGAAGTCGAAGCGTTGATCCAACGCTGTGATGTATCCGACAGTCGTGTCGGATCAGCGATGCGACTTCATCTGTCATTTCCATCTCCTACCTTATTTCTGTCGCATTCAATTTGTCGCTGCGTGTCGGATTGTGCCGAAAACGTCTGTGTAGTCCTATCCTAAGAGTCTGGTTTTTTTTTCCCTTTTTGTGGACAAAAAATAATAATTTGTGGAAAGTTTTCCATGTTGTCAAACAATTATCCAATGCACCAAATGTTTGTGAGCTGATTTATTTTGAAATGATGATGTCATACAAAGGACTCTATGGCTGACATAAGAAGGATGGGGGCCATGAAAATCCATTTTAAGGTCACATCGCACTTACAGGCATCCAGCTGGACAGTGGATAGGGTCACCATAAAATGTTTCTATTGATCTGTGCCTAGTAAAATAGAATACCTATGTTGATATAGTATGACTGCTTTCTGTACTGCGTACAGGCAGCGGAATCACTGCTCTCATCTAATGGTACCTTCCTATAATAATTATAACTATAAATTTAAAGAAAAAGCAGTGAACAAACATATGCTTTTTTCCAGTATGACTACAATAAACTGAAGTCAGAGAGCAGACAGAAATATAATTCTTTGCTAAAAATTCATTAATTCAGAATTCATATTTGGGCAGAATCAGCACAGGGTTATGTTTAATCAGCTTTGCTATGGATTTTGCAAGTTGACAACAGAAACTATCATGTAACTGAGACTTATACATTCCTTTAAACCAAAGAGTAAACTATAACCATGTCAAGCGAATGAAGAAATGCGACTTGACAACAGAAACAATCGTTGTTATTGTTGCAGTACATTCTTTGAAAGGAAAGAGTAAACTATAACCATATCAAGTGAATGAAATCATTACTTGGATACTATTGAATGTATTTCATCATGAAAAACAAGTCTTATCAACATAGGTCATTGTAATGGGCTTTGGGAAATGCACAATGTAAATTTGTAGAAGTCTCGGTTAACAAGTCCAATGCACAACAAAAAATAGCTATAATGATTCTTTTGCCAATTCCTACCTATTGTTTTTGCAGTAACTATGCTGGCTATGTAAGACATGCACAGCTTACATCCCTTTACATGGACAAAAATCAAAGGGCAGTTTGTATGAGCCAAGCGCATATTCACAGGCCACACCAGAAATACTGGTAATTCATGAAGCCATGAATGGAAGGGCTCGCCATACTTAATGGCTTAAGGCAATAATAGAACTAAAATTTAGCGGGGAGGACAGGGATAAACTATCATAGTTTGCATACCGGTTCATTATAAACAATCATTGTGATGATCCTTAACAGAAGTCTAGAACTGCTTTTCTTTACATAACAAAGGTCTTGAAAAAAACAGAAAACAATCCATATGCAAAAAAAGCATAAACCAGATTCGTGCTATAAAGACCTTTATATATAAAGCGGCTCGATTATCATTAAACCAGCAGTGAAGCAGTTGGATAGGGGGTTATTTATTAAAAGGTCGAATTGTGAAATCTAGAAAAATGTAAGTTTTTTTTCACTAGGGGGGAAAAAAACTGCATTTTTTCGATATTTATTATACCCCGATGCTGCAAGTATCCCGAATCTGACAATCCTCCATCTCAAAACTGTCGAGGTCCTGTATAATCAATGAGAGAGGCACCTATCCCAATTTGAAGTTATCGTGGTCTATGCTGGGTTTAGCCGAACCGATTTGGTAAAAAGCCAGAAAAAAAACGTACGATTCGCGCTTTCCTTCGAATTTATCCATTTTTTTCACAATTCGATTGAATCAAGTTTTTTATTAATAAGCTAAAATCAGGCATGGCAGTTTGGTCAAGCTTTTTTTTTTATTAATACTATAAGAAAAAATCAGATTTTAGACAACATTTTTAGGGTTTAGAAGCCCCTTAAAGGATCACATTTTTTAAAAAAATATTCATTAGTATACAATGAAAAAAAAACCACAAAGACAAATTAAACTTTGAAATGGAAAGTATTTATTAAGAAATAACTTACTGAAACTCCACTTGCGCTCCGGCGATCCATCGTGCAGTGCTTTCGATTTCTCCTCCCTGCCTTCCTTATAGAGATAGCCAGGGAGGAGAAATCAAGTGCTGCATGATGGATGACGTCTTTTCTGAAGAGGACCGCAATCGGAATTTCAGTAGTATACAACTCAAAGCACTTCTGGACAAATATATATATATATATATATATATATATATATATATATATATACACACACACACACGCACGTAGAAATTAGGGGTGGGAAGGGGGAAAAAAATTTACTTCCTTGTTTTGTGACAAAAAGTAACGGGATTTCCCTCGGCGCCCCCTTATTATCATATGCAAATTAGGATTCGGTTCGGCCAGGCAGAAGGATTCGAAACCTGTTGAAAAAGGCTGAATCCTGGCCGAATCCCTAACCAAATCCTGGATTATTCGGTGCATCTATATCTGGAAACCCCATATCCAGCTCTCTCCCATCAATTATAATCAAATAATTTAAATTTTTAAAAATGATTTCCTTTTTCTCTGTAATAATAAAACAGTATCTTGTACTTGATCAAACTACGATATAATTAAACCTTATTGAAGGCAAAACAAGCCTATTGGGTTTATTTAATGTCTACATGATTTTCTAGTAGATTTAAGGTATGAAGATCTAAATTACAGAAAGATCTGTAATCCAGAAACCCCCAGGTCCCCAACATTCTGGATAATAGGTCCCATACCTGTTTAAAGTATAACATTATTTTATATGTTTATGGGAAATTCTATATATGTGGATATTTATATTCTGGAATATATCTTTCTTCCCTATAAAACCATTGGCTTTTAAATGAATTTTTAGTAGACTTTAGGTATAGAGATGGAAATTATGGAAAGATCCCTCATCCGGAAAACCCCAGCTCCCGAGCATTTTGGATAACAGGTCCAATACCTGCACATATTTTTTGTGTCTGGATGTTATTATAGCACATATTATTGTAGGCAGTTTGGTGCAGCATTCAGTAAACAATAATGGAGGGGAGTGATGTCTTGTATCACCTAGCAACTTGACATGATAACTGACCTTTTACAAACGGCTGTGGGAAAACCGATTTACAGCTGGGCCTTGTGACAGGATTGCTGTTTATAAACTATGACAAGAGAAGGAATGTGAAGCTGTTTCAAGCTCTGCGCAGAAGCAATTGTTCTTTTTGCAATCCCTGCCTGGCTCCTATAAATCACTTGCACTATAATGTGCTTACACAGGTAGTTGACTCATCCACAATGTGCTTTTCCAATTCTTGGACACCTGCTACATGCTTGGGAGGAAAGGTCTGATATGTGCATCTTGATGTTTCTCTCAGTTGGGTTTTTTGCATGATGAAAGACAATGTAATTGTAAACAATTTTCCGCTTTACATGTGGTGATCCATCTTAATCACCTTCTGTATTTTCCCTCTCTACATGCAGAATCCCATCGTTTTGCATTAAAGGTACTTTTTGGCACTTTTTCACTGTGAAAAGGACTACAAAGGGCAAACAAAACTTGTTGTGTGTCAAAAAACAATTTGCCACTCAGACTTTAATGCATTTTGGCAAATATTTGGAGAAGTGAAAAGGGTCAGATTCGCCCATCACTATTGACTCTACATTACTTGTGTAATACCATTGCATTGCACTTAGAGAACAAATAAGTCTAATTCAACAGTCTAATTCGGTGCTCGAGCTTAAGAAAAAGATGAACCTGCTTGGGGATTAGGGCAGTGGCCAACGGGGAGATTTGTCACCACGATTATTTATGCAAGACTGCGGGCGACAAATCTCCAGAAAGTTTATCTCCATTGGAAATGCTGTAACTGAAATCACCGATGGTAAAACCAACAAATTGCTTTGTTCTTCCAAAGCTGCCTGAAGTTGCCTCGGGAGGAAACTTCGGGCGACTTTGCAATAATTGCCAGTGATTACAGTAATTCCCAATGGAGACACATTTTCTCCCGTCGGCCACTGCCCTTAGGAAGAAACGGAAACAAGATACTACAAGTATGGGATCCTTTATCCAGAAACCCGTGATCCAGAAAGCTCCAAATTACAAAAAGGCAGCCACCCATAGACTCCATTTTATCCAAATAATCCAAATTTTTCTCCGTAACACTAAAACCATACCTTGTACTTGGTCCGAACTAAGATATAATTAATCCTTATTGGAAGGAACCCCAGCCTATTGGGTTTAATTAATGTTTACATGATTTTCTAGTAGATTTAAGGTATGAAGATCTAAATTACGGAATGATGTTATCCAGAAAACCCCAGGTCCCGAGCATTCTGGATAAAGTATAACATTATTTTGTATGTTTATATGAAATTCTATACATGTTTCCGGATGTATATGTTCTAGAAAATATCATTATCGAATGGCTTTAAAAATCATTTTTACTTATCAAATGGCAATTCTTGGAAGCACTATTTTTGCTATTAATAATAATTTCACCACAGATACACATTTTCCAGTTAAGAAGATTAAACTACCCAGCACAAACATGCTCATGAACAATGGATACCACGGCCAGCAGTTTAAAAATGGCAAGCCCTGTATTGTATCCTTTTTGTGAGTTACCACCGCAATACGTATTCTTCAACAAAATGCTGAACAATATCTCATATAATTTTCCATGTGCACACACTAACGTTGCTTTAAAGGTCAAAATACTGACGTGTGGCAGCTTGTGGTGCCAGCAGCAAGTAACAATCAGCACAAGCATAACTATGTATACAGGGGGACTGCTACAATACTAGCCTGTCACTAAATACTTAAAATAGTAGTTCACTTTTCAGGTTAACTTTTAGTATGGTATAGAACGGCCTATTCTTATCAAATTTTCATTTGGTCTTCATTATTTATTTCTTATCGTTTGTTAATTATTTCCCTTCCTCTTCAAACTCTTTCCAGCTTTAAAACTGGGGTTATTGACCCCAGCAGACAAAACCTATAGCTCTGTGAGGCTACAATTGTATTGCTACTGTTACTTATTACAACTAATCTTTTAATTTAGGCCCTTCTCTATTCATATCCTTGTATTTAACGGGGACCCATCACCCAAAAAAAATATTCCAATTCCTATTTTATCACATTAGTCAAGCAAAATAAACTTTAATTACACTGTATAAATTATTTGAATCTTGTTTCCATCAGTCTGGGGATTCATAATTACAGCAAGCAGGCAGGAGCCATTTTGTGGACACTGTTATTAAGACAAGCCTTGCATCATCTCAGAATCTTGTTTGTGCACCAGAATGGGGGACCCCATGTCCATCTCCATGACCTGGCTACACAATTAAATGGTGAAGAGAACGGGGGAATGTGGGGAGAGCAGTGACATCGAAGTGCTGAATGGAAAGTGAAAGTAATTGTCTGCCCCGCTACTATGACTAAGAAATTGGGGGTGAGGCACACAATATTTGATTGACAGCTGAGATGCATTGACAACAGCGATGAATGCTTTAATAATATAAAGACTTTGCATTTCATGTTTAATTTGAAAAGGACTTTTATCATACAGCTTTTTATGTCTGGGTCCACTTTAAACCTTTTCCTGGTTGCAAGGTTAAATTGAACCCTAGCAACCAAATAGGAGGCTAAAATGCCAAACTGGAAAGCTGCTGAACAACAGCCACAAATAATAAAAAAATTAATACCAACAGCAAAGGGTCTCAGAATAGCACTCTCTACATCCTACTAAAATTTAATTTAAATGTCAACCACCCCTTTAATATCTTGGGGGCTGTTAATGAGCTAGTGTTGATTTTTGTCTTTTAGGCTTCAGGTCTTCTGTACACAGCTAGGGCTACATATCTTGCTTTCTTTTAGTATGCTAACTGGAAAAGACCATTAAAATCAACTGCTTTATTTAATGGGCTTGTGCAAAACCTTGTTACAGCATAACCCCGTGATATCAAATTGAGCCAAAAAAAGTGACTGTCTCTCAAGAGATGCTGTGGGAAGAACGGACATCAAGGGGATTGCTTTCAAATAATGACAATGATCTTCCCCGGGTAATCTATTCCCAACTGGAACTGTATTACAAGAGATGATGACCCGTGCTCTTGATTTGCACAATTAAAAAGGGCAGCATGTAGTCTCAGGGAGAGGACAGAGAGCAAAACAACCGAAATGTTACTAAATAGGAATTCACTTTGGACTGTGCTGCAGCTTCACAAAACATACAGAGGAGATCATATGTGCAGCCAGCATGCAGTGCCAAATTCCACGTTAATCCCGCCAGCCAAATTCCCTCTTGTCACTGACCATGATGATTCATGCATTAAGAAGTTGGCCTGGATTGTGTAGTCTAATTTAAGGTCCTGTTACTTGATATATATGTGCAGACCAGGCCAAGGATTGCTGTTTACTCACAGGCAGAGAACAAATAGATGTGTCCAACATATCCAGAAGACTTTTTCAATGACTCTTTGAAACAAACATCACAGGCTGCAGTAACGTGATGGAGGCCACCCTCAGGTCTCCTATTTGTATTTCTTGCAGCAACCCAGTCGTTTTATCTGAAGATATCAAATATTTTTCTGCGTCTGTTTTTATTTAGGCTAAGTGTAACTGAATCACTCCTCAAAGATCACAGATCAAAAAGTTTCAGATCTCTCAGGGACTTAAGTACTCTTGGAGAAAAATATGTTAAATCTGCTCTTGTGGGAAAACGATCGCTCACAGTTTTGTGAAAGGAAATGTCGGGTGTGCCTCGTGTTGCATAATGTGCTCTGTAATTTCCTTTAGGAATGCTGGTGCATTTATTTGACTTTATAAGTTTCAGAATTCACAGTATATATAAACACACACACACAGGTGGACATTGATAAATATACCCCATCATGTCCAAAGAGTGAAGTTAGAGATCGCCACAGTCCTCTAGAGTGAAATTCTGCCTCTCTCCCTTCATTTCTATGGGATTTTTTAAAGACTTTTTATCAATGGGTGAAAGTGAAAGTTCATCCTTTGAAAGGCGTATTTATCAAAGGATTTATCAAAGGATGAACTTTCACTTTCCTCCATTGATAAAAACTCTTTTAAAAATCCCATAGAAATGAATAGAGAGTGGCAGATTTTAACTAGAGGACTGTGGTGATCTGTAACTTCACTCTTCGATAAATATACCCCTTTGTGCCTAAAGCTACTAAAAATGCCTTACCCTTTAAACACAACAGGGATCGTTTGTCCATATATTGCACTATATTTAAAGGGTACTGTCACGGGAAAACATGTTTTTTTCAAAATGCATCAGTTAATAGTGCTACTCCCGCAGACTTCTGCGCTGAAACCAGTTCTCAAAAGAACAAACAGATATTTTTATATTCAATTTTGAAATCTGACATGGGGCTAGGCATATTGTCAGTTTCCCAGCTGCCCCTGTCATGTGACTTGTGCCTGCACTTTAGGATGGAACTACTTTCTGGCAGGCTGTTATCTCTCCTACTTAATGTTACTGAATCAGTCTCAGTGGGACTTGGCTTTTACTATTGAGTATTGTTCTTAGATCTACCACGGAGCTTTTATCTCACTCACCTTTCATCTGATGCATTAAGAATTACATTGTTTCATTATACATTTTAAACAGGGACTAAGTAGCAGCAGTTTGCTGCTTTCAAGGTTAAAACTCTCAAACATGCTTGCCATTTTATTGGAAACAACTGGGATCACCTGACTATAGCTGGGAAGGGTGGGAGCTACAACATGGAGCTGGCCACTGCTCCTGAATAAACTATAACAGACAAGGGAAAGTTGTGCTCACCACTAATTTTTGAAGTTCCTTTCTACACCACATGCATACAAAGAGGGGTTTCATATATTCATAGCCAAGAATGGCTGACAAAGTGGTACATTATTATAGGAAAACTATAACCCCCAAACAATGTAGGTCTCTATAAAAAGATATTGCATAAAACAGATCATATGTTAAAACCCTGCTTCATGTAAACAAACCATTTTCATAATAATATACTTTTCTAGTAGTATGTGCCATTGGGTAATCATAAATGGAAAATTGCCATTTTATAAAATACGGGCCGCCCCCTGGGATCATACAATTCACTGTGCACACAAACATACCAAACAAACTATACTTCTTAGGTCACATGAGCCAATTAACAGACAGAGTTGTGTCTTTTGCTTCAACACTTCTTCCTGTTACAGTTAGAGCTGCAGTATTTCTGGTCAGGTGATCTCTGAGCAGCACACAGACCATCACAAAATGCTGATTCAAGGCAAGAGATGTAAAAGGGCAATATAAATAAATATATATACCAGTTTGGTAAGATTCTTTAATATGCCACTTCATTTGATATAAACTATCTGTTGCTCAAGTATTAATTTTGGGGGTATAGTTTTCCTTTAATTTGTTTTGATACCTCTTTCCAAGTCCATATAGGTACATGGCCCAATGTAATCGTCCCTATTTAAATGTCAATAAAGCTAGCATTGCTTAGATAAAATTATCTTGGTTTACAAGAAATAAGTTTCACTTTTACAAACATCCTAAAGAGTGTGAATTAAGATGCTGCAAATAAACAAAGGCTAAAAATAATTTGCTTGTGGGCAAGAACAAGCCAAAGCAAAGGCCACAAGCGATCTTGACAAGATTACAAAGCAAGACATTTTCCTGACATTCTATTCCCTCTTCAGTGCCTCCTAATCCTGATGGCCATATATCTATACAATATTCCCTACAAATATGACTATAGGTGCCCCTTTTGCAGTAATGGATTCTGTAGATTTTGTAGAAAGACAATACACAAAGGAGAAGTTAACTTCATTGCAATCTCGTCTAAAAATACGTTTCTCACAAATGCTTGCTTTGGAATTCACTTCAATTTAGGGTTCATTACAAATGAATACAGAATATGCAGACATGTCATGCAGCCAAGAAACAAAAAGAAATCATTTCCATGTGTGCAAGAGGCCCGAGCTAGACTGCAGCAGTGTATAGGTGTAACATAGAGCTGTCCAACTAGCCTACAAACCTGCCGTGGCCATCATAGGTTATAATATATACAGGTATGGGACCTGTTATCCAGAACGCTTGGGACCTGGGGCTTTCCAGATAACGGATCATAATTTGTATCTTCATACCTTAAGTCTACTAGAAAATAATGTAAACATAGGCATAAAAATAGCCTGTTTCTGCTTCCAATAAGGATTAATTATTTCTTAGTTGAGAACAAGTATAAGCTATTACATAGTAACATAGTAAGTTAGGTTGAAAAAAGACACACGTCCATAACCTGCCTAACTGCCTGTTTTATTATTACAGAGAAATCATTTTTAAAAAATGTTATAAGTTGTCTTAAATATTGTAAAGAGTTAAGCAGAATAATTTAAAATAAACAGCCATGCACAGATCTAACTGCATGGAAAAATGTCATATGTATCTAATAAAAATAGGCATACGCCAATAGGAGGGGGGTAGTTTTTCTACTTTATCAACATAAACAGGATTAATGTTACAGGCAGCCTCCATTAAGAAACTAAATAAACTTTCAACAAAATCAT
This sequence comes from Xenopus laevis, assembly GCF_017654675.1. Classification (NCBI taxonomy): domain Eukaryota; kingdom Metazoa; phylum Chordata; class Amphibia; order Anura; family Pipidae; genus Xenopus; species Xenopus laevis. The sequence continues at coordinate 111,043,087 of NC_054387.1, read as the reverse complement.
GTAACAATGTTGTTTAAAGAATAGGTTTCTGTTTAAAAGGGTTATTTATTCATTTAACAGTGAGCTAGAAGCAAGAAAAAAAAAAAGTCTTGGAACGCTGGTATTTTATAAAGGATTGCACTTACAATACAGTGGGCATACAATGCTTCCAAGGAAATCTAGTCCCCAATCTGAAAAAAAAAGAACAGCTGTAGGGCCATAGGCTTCCCAGCCCTAATATATTACAGGTATGGGATCCGTTATCCGGAAACCGGTTATCCAGAAAGCTCAGAGTTACGGAATGGCCGTCTCCCATTATAATGAAATAATCCTTTTTCTCTGTAATAATAGAACAGTAACTTGTACTTGATCCCAACGAAGATATCCGGTAATTAATCCTTATTGCAACCAAAACAAGCTTTTTGGGTTTATTTAATGTTTACATGATTTTCTAGTAGAATAGAAGATCCGAATTACGGAAACCCCAGGTCCTGAGCATTCTGGATACCCATACCTGTATAAGAATAAACTCAATCATGTATCACAAATATATAGCTATAGGCTAAGTTTACCAAAGGAATTTCTTTTCATGGGCCGCCATTACAGCTGGGCCCAGAGCAAGTACATTTCTGCCCTGACAAAAATCAGTCCTGGTAATAGTGCCCTTCATTGTGTTGAATGGTACTCCCCTGGTCCCTGCCACTACTCTCTACAGTCAAGCACCCACCAGCCAAGCTTCAATATCACACTGGTACCAAAATGCTGCCAACTGCCCTGTATGTCATTGTCCCAAACACCTGTGCCCAACATCTGTATATCATGTAGAGTGTCAGCTCAGATTTTGTATAAGCATTTGCAACAGGAGGCAGAAGAGGAATAAGCAGCAGCAATAATGTGAGATAAAGGAGCATAAATTCCATATATATATCCAAAAAGAAGGATCAAGAATGAAATAAACTATGCAGCAGAAAAAGAGAATAAATCTGCTTCTCTTGGCCTGCAAAAAAATACGGAGACAGAGCAGCATAGCCTATGCTCCATGTGCCCCATGCCTAGTACCACACTGAGCTGTTTCTCTGCCTGCCTATAAGCTCATGCCAAGAAACAGCTCCTCCACTCATATTTTAAGCCTTCTGCCTGCACCCAAAGCAAATGCATCAGCCGGGTGCAGACAGACAGAGCAAATTTCAGCTCAGAAATGGTTACTTATGTGTTTCAGACACAAAATCTGCTCTGTGTGTCTGCATCCAGGCTGACACAGTGGCTGTGGGTGCAGACAATAAAGACTAAAAATATGATCAGATGGGCTCTTTCTAGGCCTGTGCTTATACCCAGGCCAAGAAACAGCTTAGTGTGGCATTCTCAGCCTGCACATAAATTCAAGCCGAGACTCAGCCAATCCACAGGAATTTGCTTTCCCCTGTGTTTGTACCATTCAATGCCTTGGCTGGGAGCAGACACACGTACCAGTAAAATCCAGGTCCCACTGCGACACATTCAGTTACATTGAGTAGGAGAAACAACAACCTGCCAGAAAGCAGTTCCTCCAGTTCCATTTTGCAGAAATGCGCAAGTATGCATTTTCTGCACTCAAATCCCCTCTGTTTGTCTGCGCACAGACCAATACAGTAACTGGCTGCAGACGCAGAAGGGGCCATAGCCTAAGGCTAAGTTTAATTAAGCAGTTGTCTTCTTGGCATCACTGGTGTAATGAGTTCTATCCACTACCTGCATATACTTTGTATATTGTCACAATCTCATATGCTCTGCTTTACTTCTACACTCCCAATACATACCGGTGAGTTAAAGGGGTGGTTCACCTTTAAGTTAACTTTTTGTATGTTATAGCATGGCCAATTCTAAGCAACATTTCAATTGGTCTTCATTATTTATATTTTTTGAATTGTTTGTCTTCTTCTTCTGACTCTTTCCGGCTTTCAAATGGGGGTCATCTTATAAGTAAATCTATAAGGCTACAAATGTATTGTTATTGCTACTTTTTATTACTCCTCTTTCTATTCAGGCCCTCTCAAATTCATATTCCAGTTTCTCATTCAAATCAGTGCATGGTTGCTAGGGTAATTTGGACCCTGGCAACCAGATTGCTGAAATTGCAAACTGGAGAGCTGCTGAATAAAAAGCTAAATAACTCAAAAACTACAAATAATAAAAAAAACAATGGCAAATTGTCCCAGAATATCACTCTATACATCATAAAGAAAATTAATAAACAGCCACTTTAACTGGCTCCTGATGAATATGACCATAATTTTTGTGTGTATCTTTAGCTGCACTTGCCCAGGAAACGACATGACTACAAATCATTTCTGTACATCGCTGCTGCTTTGTCTGCAGTATATAAAGGATATTTATAAAAGCTTCATTCTTTAAACATCTTCAAAGGGGCAAAGATGTACAATAATGTATAAAGAGTCTTGCACCAAACCAGGCAGTTTTAATATCTTCCCAACAGGGAGCTCAGTTGCTACTTGATATTTTGTATTGCAACTTCCAAAGCATGTCCCAAATGTACAACTAGTTTGACCTGCACCAAATATATCTTGTGAGTGGATGTGTGTGTGTATGGTTGGGTCTGCCATCCAGATTAATTCAAGCACTTCCTCCCAATTTCACAGCGCAGCTGAGATCTGTGCATCGTCCTTGTTCTCAAGCATATGAAAACTGACAAGCCTGGATAGAGCAAGTCCAGGCCACTGGCCAGTTTCCGAGGATGCTAACTCACATGTGGGAATTGGCCCTTCCATTATTTTACAATGGAGAAAGACGAAGATAGCCTTTAAATAAGGCAATTAAATACAACGCTACAATTAAGTACAAACGCCACAGCACACAGCTGGGGGAAACAAAGCCAAAATCGTGGCATTGTGTACTATTTGTTTCTTTTTTTACCCTTTCTGCAGTTCCCTACCGAAATCCAGTTATAGATACTGTCATGGGAAAAAATTTCTTTCAAAACATATCAGTTAATAGTGCTGCTCCAGCAGAATTCTGCAATGAAATCCGTTTCTCAAAAACAGATTTTTTTTAGATTTAATTTTGAAATCTGACATGGGGGTAGACATATTGTCAGTTTCCCAGCTGCCCACAGTCATGTGACTTGTGCTCTGATAAACTTCAGTCACTCTTTACTGCTGTACTGCAAGTTGGAGTGATATCACCCCCTCCCTTTCTCCCCCAACCCCCAGCAGCCTAACAACAGAACAATGGGAAGGTGACCAGATAGCAGCTCCCTAACCCAAGATAACAGCTGCCTGGTAGATCTAAGAACAGCACTCAATAGTAAAATCCAGTTCCCACTGCAACACATTCAGTTACATTAAATAGGAGAAACAGGAGAAATAGCCAGAAAGCAGTTCCATCCTTAAGTGCTGGCTGTTTTTGAAAGCAAAATGACCTGAGATGGTGCCTACACACCAATATTACAAGTAAAAAAATACACTTGCTGGTTCGGAAAAGAAATTTTATATTGTAGAGTGAATTATTTGCAGTGTAAACAGTGTAACATAGTAAGTTAGGTTGAAAAAAGACACACGTCCATAAAGTTCAACCTTTTAACTTTTTTTAACCTGCCTAAATGCCAGTTGATCCATAGGAAGGCAAAAAACCCCATCTGAAGCCTCTCCAATTTGCCTCAGAGGGGGGAAAAAATCCTTCCTGATTCCAAAATGGCAATCAGACTAGTCCGTGGATCAACTTGTACTATGAGTTATCTTCCATAACCCTGTATTCCCTCACTTGCTAAACACCATCCAACCCCTTCTTAAAGCTATCTAATGTATCAGCCTGTACCACTGATTCAGGGAGAGAATTCCACATCTTCACAGCTCTCACTGTAAAAAAAAACCCTTCCGAATACTTTGCTTGTAAACGGAATGGGTGACTTTGTGTCAGCTGGAAAGACCTACTGGTAAAAAAAGTGTAATTTAGAAATAAAAACTACACCATAAAAATCATTACAGAATCCCTTTAAATAGGGTGATTTGGTTACCAAAACACTCTTGGTTACCAGTCACTGATGCAGGACTGTGATACCATAGGACTGGCACTGCACCATTAATTCACCATTTATTAATTTTGGCTTTGCATGGTGATGTCAATGACACTTAAATGGGCCAAATGCCTGAAAGTGGGAATTTATTTTTTATATGGGCACATAAAATGAGGGAAGGTAGGAGAGGCCAACCACATTATAATAAACAAAAGGCAAAGCCAAATACCTGAAAGTGAGGATTTATTTTACATTTTCTTCAAGGACACATAAAAAAAGGGAAGGTAGGAAAGACCAACCACCTTATAATAAACAAAAGGCAAAGTAAATAATGAATACAAAAGCAGTGCTCGAGTAAAGAGATTTTAAAAAAGGAATAGACTCTCCAAGTTTCTCTAGTGTACATAAAAGTGTTAATATTCGGCTCCTGCGACAGACAACTAAATTGTAAAATCATTAATTCCACTGTGACCTTTCTGTTCTTTGCATCACGGGAAACCAGTTTTGTGTGAGTAACTGCAAATGGGCATGTGCAATTAGGGGCTCATTGACCCGTGGCACTCAATCTGGATACAGGAGGAAAAAAAAAAAAAAAAAAAAGACAGCATGTCCCCTTTTCTTTATAAAATAGTGAAGGAAATCAGCTACCAGGCTAGATTGTTTTAAGGACCTGCCTGGGCATATGGCTTCCCTGTTACTCATTATCAGCAAACAGAACTTCTTTTGTTTTGCCAGTTTTTTTTGATAAGGGAAATGATCTCTTAAAGTTCTATCAAATGAGAAGCAATACCAGGCCAGGAAATACGGGTCAGGGAAACAAAAGACACTAAATCTGGCAATAAGTTTAACGCCCATTAATGTAATGAGAAAGTCATTTGTTGTTGGGCAGCTCTGTGATATCTTAAACAAACAAACAAATAAATGCATGAAAACAAATACATCCAGGCAACCCCAGCCAGCTCATCTGATTTTTATACCAAGGGAGCATGATGCGACAAAACTGTGCATAAATGATAATATACACAGAAAGACGGATTAATAAAAAAATAAAACTGTAAAAAAGGTATAAATGATGAGTCACTAAAACACAAGTTAAACAAAATATGTAAAATACACATCCTAGTGAAGTGAAGGAATATGGGACTAGTAGCTCATACAGCAGGGAAAACAAGTATTGAACACGTCAACGTTTTTTTCAGTAAATATATTTCTAATGGGGATATTAAAACCCAAGTGAACCACACATACACAGAAATCAAAACAAATAAGTCCATAAATGATGTGTAATAAAGTGGAATGACACAGGGAATAAGTATTGAACACGCTTACTGAAATTTATTTAAAGGGGTGGTTCACCTTTAAGGTAACTTATTATGTTATAGAACGACCAATTCTAAGCAACTTTTCAGTTGGTTTTCATTATTTTTTTTTTAGTTTTATAGTTATTTGCCTTTTTCTTCTGACTCTTTGTAGTTTTCAAATGGGCGTCGCTGACTCCATTCTAAAATACAAATGCTCTGTAAGGCTACAAATGTATTGTTATTGCTACTTTTTATTACTGATCCTTCTATTCAGGCCCTCTCATTCATATTCTAGTCTCTTATTTAAATCAATGTGTGGTTGCTAGGGTAATTTGGACCCTAATTAACAGATTGGTTAAGACGCAAATTGAAGAGCTGTTGAATAAAAAGCTAAATGACTTAAAAACCATCAATAATAAAAAATGAATACAAATTGCAAATTGTCTCAAAATGCAAATTGTCTCAAAATGCCACTCTCTACATCATACTAAAAGATATCTCAGAGGTGAACAACCCCTTTAATTAGAAAAGCCTTTGTTGGTAATGACAGCTCTAGACGCCTGCTGTATAGAGAAACTAGTCGTATGCATTGCTCAGGTGTGATTTTGGCCCATTCTTCCACACAAACTGTCTTCAAATCTTGATGGTTCCAGGGGCTATTCTATGAACTCTGATCTTCAGTTCTTTCCATAGATTTTCAGTTGGATTCAAGTCGGGTGATTGACTGGGCCATTCTAGCAGCTTCATTTGCTTTCTCTGAAACCAATTGAGAGTTTCCTAGGCTGTGTGTTTGCGATCATCGTCTTGCTGAAATGTCCACCCTCGTTTCATCTTCAGCATCCTGGTAGATGGCAGCAGATTCTTATCAAGAATGTCCTGGTTCATTTCTCCATTTATCCTTTCTTCAATTATATGAAGTCTGCCAGAACCATATGTTCAAAATCAGCCCAGCACCATGATGTTCCCACCTCCAAACGTCACTGTTGGTATGGTGTTTTTGAGGTGATGTGCAGCCATTTCTCCTCCAAACATAGTGTGTGCAATGACAACCAAAGAGTTAAATTTTGATCTCATCTGACCAGACTATATTTTTCCACAATTTCATTGGCTTGTTCAAATGTTGTGCAGCAAACTTTAAATGAGCTTCAACGTGTTTTTTTTTTTCAGCAGTGGAGTCTTGCGCTGTGAGCGTTCATTGAGGCCATATTGGTGCATTGTTTTCTTTGAAACAACTGTACCTACTAATTCAAGGTCTTTCTGAAGGTCTCCGCAAGAGATCCTCCTATACTGCTTTCAGAAACACTCCTTTCATTGCAACTCTACATACTGTAGGTACATTGCCTCTGAAACACCAAGAGAAGAGAAACTAAACAGATAACAAAATTTAATCTGAAACAGACCACAAACTTTCCTACAAAATTTGCACTGACGTAACCAACATTATAGTTGATATGCTACAGGAGCAAAAAAGGTGTGAAAGAATCTTGTGTTCCCAAATGACACAGGGAATGTAATGTTATTACTACCAGCTGTACTTTCACACAAGAATAAATGTCAACTAAAATGTAAAAGAAAATATGTTGAATTTCTTACTGATGTGTGTGGCCAGGGTCAAAAAACTTTCTTAAAACAATTAGTTTCCATAAGAAATGCACCCAAAACTGTAACAGCAACAAGAGTGATTGCCTGAGCCCACTGTGGATCTAGTACCAACTTAGTACGAAATCTGATTAGTGCATTAAAAGCCTACAAACTAGACAATTACAACACTGAATAATGATGCAGTAAGCAATAAATCAATAACTCATTATCATGGGGCATCATTAGAGGCTTCTATGGTGGTCTGGCTCTTCCCCTGCGGTAAAGCAGCAAGAAAAACTTCAGCTGTAGCTTGCTCCTCTGTTCATATTTGGGTACATGTTACATATAGAACATCAACATAATAGATTAAGGAATCAAGTACAGGTATGAGATCTGTTATCCAGAAACACAAATCTTTTAAAGGAACAGTAACCCCAAAAAATTAAGATGTTTTAAAAGATGACACAACTGTGGTGGGTCTCATCAGGAATAATGACGAGTCACCATACAGAGAGGAGGTGCAGCGGTTAACAGACTGGTGCAGAGCCAACAACCTGTCTCTCAGTGTAGACAAAACAAAGGAGATGGTTGTTGACTTTAGGAAGACTAGGTGTGACCACCTGCCACTGTACATCGACGGCTCTTATGTGGAGATCATCAAAAGCACCAAATTCCTTAGTGTCCACCTGGAGGAGAACCTCACCTAGTCCCACAACTCCAGCTACTTAGCCAAGAAAGCCCAACAGCGCCTCTACTTCCTGAGCAAGCTGAGGAAAACCCATCTCCCACCATCCATACTAAAAACCGTCTACAGAGGGACTATCGAGAGCATCCTTAGCAGGTGTATCACTGTCTGGGCTGGGAACTGCACGGTCATGGAGCGCAAGACCCTACAGAGGATAGTGAAGACAGCAGAGAAGATCATAGGTGTCTCTCTTCCTTCCATCATGGACATTTACACCACTCGCTGCAGCCGTAAAACCACCAGCAATGTGGCTGATCCAACACACCCCTCACACTCACTGTTCACACTCCTGCCATCTGGAAAAAGGTACCGAAGCATTAGGGCCCTCACTACCAGACTGCGTAACAGTTTCTTCCCCCAAGCCATAAGGCTCCTGAATACTCAGGGACCGGAGAGATCTCTCTCACACTCACACTCCATCTGACCTTATTGTATAAATAATTAGCCATTGGATACAATTGTTCTCTATGAGCACATCTGCACTTTATCATGTTCTTACTACTATCACATCACAATGATGCACCCATCATGTCTGACGTTTAGCATTATTTACTTAACATATTACATCTGCTGAGTGTGCACTGTCTTGTCCTGTCCCTGCACTATGCTGTCCTGTTTTGAAGGAGTTGCATATTTTTGCACTTTTTGTCTGTTGTCTGGTACATCTATGTTGTGTGTAGCACAATGGTCCTAGGGGAACGTTGTTTCGTTTCACTGTATACTGTACAAACGTATATGGATGAAATGACAATAAACTAACTCTTGACTTGACTCTTTAGAATGACAATATAATGTACCGTTGTCCTACACTGGTAAAACTGGTGTGTTTGTTTGAGAAAATCTATTATAGTTTTTATAAACAAGCTGCTGTGCAGCTATGGGGGCAGCCCATCAAGCACAGGATACACAATAGATCACAGATAAGTTCTGAAAAATCCCATTGTATACTACAGAGCTCATCTGTTATTTATGGAGTATCCTATGCCTTTTCTCCTTTTTAAGCTTTGAATGGCTGCCCCCATGGCTAAACAGCAGTTTGTTTATATAAACGATTGTAGAATTTCTGCAGCACAACACACCAGTTGTACGAGTGCAGCGCAATCAGTACATTATATTTTCATTACTTTAAAACCGAATCCCAAACCGAATACTGGAATTCTGTGCATCCCATGTTAGTATGTCATGTTGCACAAAGTGTTGTGTACAAATGAAGCGTAGGCAGACATCCAGCATAAACTTGAATGTGTAGATTCCTGTGGGAGTACACAATCCACATCACAAAATCCTCCATGTTGGGTTCAGGCTGACCAGCCTACCACGGTGGGAGGTAATTCATTCCATCTTCTGGTTTCGTGATAATAATATCCACATTTGGATAGTGCATTTATCATGTTAGGCCATTCAGAGCACATGAAGCCTGCAGTTCATCCCTTATTTTAAAGGTTCCTTGAACAGTCATCTCATCTGGCAGAAACACATTAAAGATGAGTACAAGGATGCGTGTGAAAGCCAAATTTGCTCTGAACACATCTGATGATTCAAGCAGTTGGTACTGCTGGAGTCTCATGGAGCGGATGTGGAAACTCAATGTGTCTCGACAATTTACATAAAAGACACATGTAAATTGCATCTACTGTATTCCTGCTTTTGAACGATTTGCCTTGCATTTTTACAAGCATTGTTCTTTGAACTTCATTAAATTGAAAAACAAACAATCATGCAGAAAAATGTGATTTTTATTTAGAGATGGGAAATAATCAATGAGTGGACCATTTTAAACAAAGGCCAAAAATAGAGCAGCGTGCTTAAAAACATAACGCATAAGGTAATCCAGATGTTAGTTTTCATAAATGTGTGACCAAAATCACTCTGAAAGGAAGAATACTTTAAACCATTAATTGAATCAAGCCTCAAATGTATAGGCACATATGTATATATAAATAGCTGCCCCACTCCTAGGCTACCAGGCCACACCTCCTGTGGGAGGTGAGAAGAAAGGCTCTCGCTAGACAGACTAATAACAATAGAAGCTTCGATCAGGTTTATGTTGGTCATACACAAGTTCTACTAGTTGTCAATGTATTGTTCATATATATGGGAACAAACCTACAGCCTCCTCAACTATGGTTTAGGCAGGAAGAAAAATCCATTAGGCTGAGGAACACAGCAAGCCATTGAAGTGATCCTCATATAACTGCTCTGCATAGGCCTCCCACAATACCGGATCATTAGCCAACAGCCCTAACGATTAGTTTAGCCCTATTTGGCCTATAGGTCTTTTGTATGGCCAACTCTACAAGTCAGAAAGTCTGTAGGGCTCATTAATAATCACTGGGCAAATTTGCCCGTGGGTAGAACCCCTAGAAACCAATCAGTAATTGTCATTATTATCAGCTGCAGGTGGATCAAAAAAAAAAAGCATACGTTTGATTGGTTGCTATAGGTTTCTGCCCAGGTGCAAATTTGCCCAGTGAATATAAATAAGTGCCAGTGACTCTGCCCCATACATCTACAAAACATATTAGGAAAATGCCGGCCTGAAACTAGGGGTAGGGAGAGGAGGAATGCAGGTGATGCACAATTCTTCTGCAAAGACAAAAATGATCTCCGAGACCTATTCGATTCTCTAAACAAGAATTCTACCTTGATAAGAGGCCTTTCATAAGCTTGAGCATCATGCTTTCCAGGCTACTAAAAAAAAAAAAAAACAGGCTTGCATTGCCATCAGCAACAATTTAGGTTAGCTTAGTTAAAGGATAAGTAAACCTTTAAAACAGGTGAGTGTAAAATAGATGAGAGTGCTATTCTAAGCACTTTTGTAGTTAGCAGTCATTATTTATTTTGTTTTAATTCCAAAATATTACATGTACTGTTAATATTAATGAATTTTGTTACTGGTCAGTTTCTGGCCAGTCTGACCATCAAGTAGTCAAGTAAGTTGTTAGGAGAAAGAGGCTGTTCTGATGTTCTTCTGCTTAGGAAAGATTTTAGAAAGGTTTCTAATTTTTTTTCTAAGCAGAAGAACATCAGAACACCTCCTGACAACTTACTTGACTAGTTGGTGGTCAGACTGGTCAGAAACTGACAAGCAGGTGACGCTGTTGTAACAAAATTAATTCATATTAACATTACATGTATCCCTTAATTTCTTGGAATGAAAAAAGAATAAATAATGAATGCACATTGCAAAAGTGCTTAGAATAGCACGCTCATCAATTTTACACTTATTTTAAAGGTTAACTTATCCTTTAATATCATAAATATATATATAATAAAGACACTGTCATATTATGACAGTAAATGTCAGAAATTAAGTCTTTCCGTATTGCTATATTTCAGTGTTTTTTGGGTTACAAGGTTTACAGATACACAGATACAAAATAACATTAAAAAGCAGCAAATAACTCTTTCATGAAGTCCAAATTTATCCCCAACAGTTGAAATATGTTTGCAGGAAAAATGTGTTTCTGATCACAAATTAAAAAGCAAAAGAAAGATTTCATAGGTTAGCATACTATCAACTTGCGGTCTGAAAGAATTTGGAAAATTCAATCTAAGAAATTGAACCCAGATGTTCCCCAAAATACAAATAATAATGGCTTCACTTCATGGCAACGAAACAGAACAGCCCACTTCCTTCTTAAAACAAATGCTACAAGTCCCAGAGGGACCCCCAGCTCCATTAAAACAAAACACATGTACAGCCAAGTACAAATAGCGTCCCCCAAACCGGACTCCACAGGTGGCCGCTCAGGGATGTTGCTCCGCTGTCCAAAGCATTATTAAGATTTATAACATAAGCCAAATTTATTTGAATTTATACGGTCACATAGTTTCAACATCCTTTTCCTCCAGACAAAGTCATCTGCGTTCTTTCAGAGTGAAAGTGTGAGGAGAGAGATAGACAGGGGGGTGGGGAAGTGTGGGGAAAGAGACAGACAAACAGACAGTGCCATGCTAATACGTCGGGAAAAATTAATCCAATGGGGAAAATATTTGTCACCTTTAAAGGGTCCAACATTGTTAATTCTGGGCATGAATACTTCCTCATTAGGGATGTGCGGGTCGAAAAAATCTCAACCCGCACCCGACTGCACCTGGCTTCACTCCTCCTTTTATAGACCAGTGCTGCTCTGCTTCGCCTATGACATCACAAAAGGGGCAGCATGGGCAGCCGTACGCCTATAAAACCGGAAGCCAGCAGTCAATGCTGGGCGACTAATCTCCCCGACTGCCACCACCATGTTGCTAGGGAAGTGACAACCTTTAAGGGTAAGGACACACAGGCAGATTAAGGGAGATTAGTCGCCTGGCCACAAATCGCCTCTTATTCGGGGCGTCAATCTCGGAAAACGAAGCGCCGCAAGTCCCATCTCGCTGACGTTTTTTCATTCTAGCAGACGAGCGGTAGTTCAGGTTCAATCTCCTCGAATCTGCCCGCGAGCCCTTAAGATGGCCATAGACGCAAAGATCCAATTGTACGAATTCTCGATTCGTACGATTTTCAGATCTTGTGTGGAGTGTCCCGACATCTGTCGTACCATGCAGATCGGTCGGTCATTCAGTCGATTGCACAGGGTAGAAAATTTCTGTTGGCTGGACACACAGGCAGATTCGGGGAGATTAGTCGCACCTGCGACAAATCGCCTCTTCTCCGGGGCCACAATCTTGGAAAACGAAGCTCCACGAGTGCCATCCAGCTGGTGATTTTTAATTCGAGCCGGCAGGAAGGTAGGGGAAGGCAGTTCAGGGAGACTGACGCCCCAAAGAAGAGGCGATTTGTTGCAGGGGCGATTAATCCACCTGAATCAGCCCATGTGCCCTTAAGATGGCCATAGACACAAAGATCCGATCGTACGAACCCTCGATTCGTACGATTTTCAGATCTAGTGTGGAGTGTCCCAACATCTGTCGTGCCATGCCAATCGGACAGGTTCGAAAATTTCTGTTGGCTGCTGATAATATCTCTACAAGTCTACATGTATTGCCAATCTCACGATCTTCAGTGGGAGACTGTCACCAGCTTTTGTACATAACTTTCGTACGGTTGCTGTTGGGGCAGAACATCGGCTGATCTGTTCTTTTACTACTTTATTTGATCTGAAAGTTTAGTGGCAGGTCGAGAGATGGCCAGCTTTACCCTTAGATGTTGCTAGGGAAGTGACAACCTTTAAGGCCAAGAACAATGATAAATAAATTGGGAAACAACACAAGCACAGCAAGAGCTTTGAACGGGATTGCACAAGTCACTGTAACACTGTAATGAAGGCACAGCAGAGCAACAGTAACAGCTGCTGTTGTCGTCAGTGTGAACTGCCCCATTAGAGTATAATGTAAACCAACATTAGTGTCCTTTCTCTAGTTTCAGCTGAAAAATAACATGCCACTGGACTGAAATTTTGGTTAATGAGACACAGATAAGGCCCAAGGTCACAGGCCTTCCTGCAATCACAATGATGTTTCACCATCCTCTGACCAAACACTGTCCCATAGACTTAAATGAAAAGGTTACATTCACAATGGAATTACAGTTACATTTATCCTGCTCAGGAGATGGCATGGAAGAACAAAACAACAGTTTTTTTTCCCCCTATACCCGATGGATACTCCAGCTGCCAAATTTAATCAACGGGTGATGGATTACAGCAGTTTATTGGAAAAAGGCATTTACAAGATATCAATGAAATGGCAGCACTCAAAAGATAGGATCTGGACTGTAATAAGTGACCCTGCTAGCAGAGAGAAGTCTCACGTATGGGGCAATGCTGAGGATATAGTACATAAATAAATGATGATGATGATTGTGTAGTTTTGACAGGGTTCATTGCAAGGGTAAGAGAGTGCTGTACGTACAGGTATATTTACAATATAACACACCAGCAGTGCACTAAATGCCATCTAACTATAGAGATGCCTAAGATGTTCTGCCTTAGCTACTGTTAAAGGGGTTGTTCACATTTAAAGGAGACATAGAGGATAAATGAAAAAAATAATTTTGAAGGCAATTATAAGTAATATATGGTGTTGCTTTCACATGGTGCTAAAAATTAATATTATCTTTAAAAATAGCCCCTTTATTGGAGCTCCCTATAGATGTTCTCTGGTCCCTGTCTATGTTTCAAATGAGGGGTGGGCGTGTCCTAACGGTCCCTGACAGAAGCACAGTAAGAGGGGGACAGCCAATCACAGCCCTGCAGTCAGAGACAGGCTTTAGTTCCCTATCAGGTCCTGCTAGCTGCTGAATCACAATTCTTCTATATCTAAATTAATATAATGCACTGATACATTCTTATTTTTTACACAAAATGTCTCCTTTCAATTAACTTTTAGTATGATGTAGAGAGTGATGTTCTGAGGCAATTTGCAATTGGTGTTCATTTTTTATTATCCGTGGTTTTTGAGTTATTTAGCTTTTTACTCAGCAGCTCTCCAGTTTGCAGTTTCAGCAACCTGGTTGCTAGGATCAAAATTACCCTAGCAACCGTGTACTGATTTGAATCAGAAACTGGAATATGAATAGGAGAGGCCTGAAAAGAAAGATGAGTAATAAAAAGTAGCAATAACAATAAATGTGTAGCCTTACCGAGCATTTGTTTTTTAGATGGGGTCGGTGACCGCCATTTGCAAAGTTGCTTAGAATTAGCCAGTCAGTAACATACTAAAAGTTAATTTAAAAGTGAAACACCCCTTTAATCTACAACTCCCTGCCCCCCTCCCCCAAGTATTTAAACATTGCATTTCAAGCCAATGGCTGGACATCCCTGTAACCAAACAGCAGTGTGCACTCCTCCCAAATGCAATAGGCAGCTGAACTCTGGCTTTCATGAGATTATTCTGCCAAGGGTGTGGAGCCACAGCACACAATTTCCTTTGACTATGTTTCAAGTCCATTCCCAGGGAATAAACACACAGCATACAGGAGCGGGGAGAACTAGGCTCACTTAAGGACCCTGGCGGTATTAAGGAGAAACTGACCCTCCTCCCATCCAAAGAAAAACATCCCTGGAACGTAACGGAGCACAGAGAGAATGATTCAGACCCCAAAAACCAATATAAGCATGAGATTTTTTTTTTACATTCTTCATACTTGGCTAGAGCAATGCAACATATTATTATTGGACATACAAATGCATTAATTGGGCTAACGTAAGGGGCAGCACCGAGGTGTATACCACTTGTAGAAATAGGACTTTATCACATAGAGCAGGTAATAATCATTCCAGCACTGCATCACAACTAGGGCTTGCCTATGGCGCTCCAGAGCACAGCAACATTTGGATAATCCCCAGCCGAGCTCTGGCCTCGTTATATACTGAGCAGCCTCTGTACATGCTAATGTAGTTCAACCCATCCCAGCCTTTAATGACAGTTGTAGCAGCACAAGCGCTCCATCCACTATCTGCCGCCTACTCTCACTTCACAGCGATGTGCTTACCCAACAGGTAATGTGGGAGATTCTAGTTTACACACGCCAGCGTCCTAACTGATATACACTACTTATTACATACACCTAATAATGGTCCTTACTATTCACACCGACGCCGACCCAAATACATACACACTACAAGATCTGCTTCCTACAGTGTTGCTGCTGGCTGCAAAGATTAAAACGCAGTACCGAATCCAATAGCAACGTTCTCAAATTATACAAGCTCCATAGCTGCAGCTAGAGTCCTGCGTGGGTCCATTTTTTGGAACCCATACCCACAACCTGCAACTCGGACCCGCATCCCACATACTTACCCGCTTGGACCCGCTACCCGACCCACAAGTACCTTATCCGCAACGCAGACCCGCGGCCAGCTGACCATCAAGAATCAGGAAGTGCTGTCATTGTAAACCGGAAGTGACGTCATTGTAAGTAGGCGTGATCAGGGAAAAAAGGAGTAAAACAGGAAGTGCTGTCATTGTAAACCGGAAGTGACATCATTGGAAGTAGAGTGACCAGAAAAAAGGAGTAAAAAAATCGATATTGAAAAGACCTGCGGCCCGACCCACGAACTGCAAACCCGCCGACCCTGCGTCTATACACTCGGCACTTCTACCCATAACCCACGGTGTACCGCAGGTTTTTGTGGGTAACCCGTGGGTAGCCGACCTGCTGCACGACTCTAGCTGCGGCCCTCTGCTTTGGACCAATTAACTATGTAAAAGAAACTACAACTGAACTACAACTCACAAACACCCTGATAGCATGGGTCAGGTTAAATGGGGAGTCCCAGGTTAGACATGTGTCCAACAAAAGTGTAAATGTGTGTGTGTGTGTGTGTAAACTACAGCCTTGGGATTAGTGACACAAAATGACAACATTAATGATACTGTAAACAGCCACAATAACATCCTTATTATTTGTATCATTATTTTGCACCAGGGTTGGGCTACTGCTGAAGGACAGGCTACAAAAGCTTCCATTTCTAGTAAATAAAGTCATTCTTCAACACTCTAGATATTGCCACGCAGCACCTCCCACCATCCCTAGATCAGTGGAGCTGGTAGAGGAATACTGGGAGGTGTAGTTCTGTTTGCCTATCACTGCGTTAGTGCTTAGCCACGTGCTCCCATTAGATGCCTTGCCATAAATATGTTTCAGAGGGAGTAAACCCACCATACAATTCAGTCCATTCATTCCTACACACAGGTGCAGCACCCACACTCCCTGCCTTGCCCAAACAGTAGCCAAGTACAAGCAGAGCCAGCTGTCCATCCCCAGCCGCACGTGAATGCCATTCATTTAACCTGTCACTGTCAGAGGGTAAATACCCACAAGCAGAAACCTTGGCTGGATTTAAAGGGAAATACTATCATTCTAAGCCACTTTCCAATACACATTCGTTGTATATTTTCAACTGCTTTATTTTTTTTCAAATATAAGGGCTAATGAAAGCAGTATCTGTCTGTCCCTTTCTATCCCCAGCACCGCTGGTTCAGACTCTGGAAACAATGTAGCAACCAGTGAACACTGGTAATGAGCATGCAAACCTGATAATGCTGTCACGAGTCAGAACCTGAGGTGCAGGGATGTAAATATAAGGTTACTTGGAAATATAAGTGCTAATGAAAGCAGTAACTGTCTGTGTCTTTCTATTACCAGCACCGCTGGTTCAGACTCTGGAAACAATGTAGCAACCAGTGAACACTGGTGAACCTGATACTGCGGTCAGGAGTCAGAACCTGAGGTGTCGGAATGACAAGCGCTAGACAGATAGAGGCAATTGTTTCGGGTGGGGGGTTTACATGCCCTTTAAAACATAAGTCAACAGCATCTTGGTGTCATTTCCAAGGCTGACTGTAAATGGATAGAGTGGCATTCATGTATTTCCAAGCCCTTCAGTCACACAAGCAAATACAGCCGGTGCCTCGGATAAACAGAATCCGGCTCAGGAGACAGGATAGATAAACACTGTCACGGCTCAGGCAAAAACCAGGACGCACCGCTCGCTTTCCAATTCGGGTCGGTCACCTCATTTGCGAACGTGCACCCCTCATTTAATAAACCAGCAGCAGCAGCAGTCTGTCTCTACTCACCGCCTCCTTCTCCCTCCATTACGGAACTGTCAGATACAGTAAAGGTACACACACGCAGCCTCGTATCCCGGAGCTCCGACTTCCTTCTCCTCTCACACACAAACAGCTCTCAGGTACGCACTCCCCACTCCCAGCTCACAAGCAGCACTGCAACAGCAAGAGCACCGCCCCTCCCTGCCTCGCAACGCCCCCTGTCACGTGGCACCGCCCAGCCTATCACGACATCACGTGGTTTCTCGGGTATAAAGTGAGTGGGATTCTGCACAAATTATCAGAAAGGGCGCAGCTTGCAGCGATTATTTGTTCGTCGCTTGACGGACTGTTATGGACTGGTGTTTAATGTTCAAGCACTTTACGTGAAGCAATTTGATTAAAACAATAAATGGTCCCAAATGTGCATGCAGTGTCAAGGCACAGATCACTCTGAAACTAAATATGCTCAGTGACGGACTGGGACACCAGGAGCCCACCCAAAAACATTAGACCAGGGGCCCACTCTCAGTATTATTGTTTTTCCGCTCCTCACTCAACCTTTATTCTCCAAGTCTCTTTTCTTTACATACTTTGAATTTGGAATCTGGGCATCCACAGACATTCTGAGGAAAACCTCCCATTTATCCTGTAACATGGTGAATTTGCAATCTGGGCATCCACAGACATTGTGAGGAAAACCTGCCATGTATCCCGTAACATGGTGCGTTTGCAATCTGGGCCTCCACAAAAATTCTGAGGAAAACCTCCCATTTATCCTGTAACATGGTGAATTTGCAATCTGGGCCTCCGCAGACATTCTGAGGAAAACCTCCCATTGAACTCTGATGGGCTGATCTAAAATCATCTCTATAGTTTGTATTTATTATCATCATCTGGAAACTGCTTGGTTTGCCTTTCGCTTAGTGTGGAAAGTGAGGGCTGTTAAAATTTCGTGTCCATATATACACAGACTTATTAAATCTGTCAAGACAGCCCCTCCAGAGTCAGACTAATAGGGAAGCCGATGAATGTAGCAGGGGAGATACTATCCCCTGAGCCACCTGAGGTGGCTGTTGCGATGCTGCTCCCAACCATTTACTTTTCTTGCGCTGGAGGCCGGAGCAGCTGTGGGGGGGGGGTACATCACTAGGACAGAGAACTCACTAGAAGAGTCAAATTTCTGGATTAATAATCTGAAATTTGACTCTTAAAGTGACTGGGATTGGTTTTTGCTGACAGGCCGGGACCAGACTGTCACTTTAATATGGTCCTCTTTGAAGGGGTCTTCATGGGACCACATTATGATCTGATCGTTGGACCAGGGGTCAAACAATCAGATCAGTCCAATTTGGCCCAGTGCTTGGGTTGCCAAAATAGGCAAAGATCTGCTTTTTTGGCAAATTTAGCAAACAAGTAGCAAATGTATGACAGCTGACATCGTTAATAATAATGTTCATTAAAGGTTCAAGATTAGAGTACTAAAAAAGATTTGACTGTGAGGCCTAGTACCTGCTATTGAAGCCACCGATTATAGCCACTTTTGGGGCTGTCGTTTATTCCGTATAGCCTTCTTTTTAGATTTTTCAAATTAGTCTGATTAGTAGGTTGAAATTACTTAAGATAAGGTTATTTTAAGTAGACCTGATGAGGGATAGCTAAACATCTGTCCCATAGGGATAAGACATGGACCAGAATCAGTTTAACATTTTGTAAAATGCTTGTTTACAATGTGATACAGATTTATTTGTGAGTACAAGTACAGAAGAGATTTTGGTCAGTGTTAAAACAACACAAAAAGGACCAAAACTGACCTATCTTGTTCGTCTATGATTGACGTACAGCTGCAACTAGTACTAGACACTCTGTCAATACAGTACTTTCTCATTGTGCAGGGAATATAAAGCCTGTGAAAAATGAAACAGAAAGCAAGAAGACTGCCTATATCTGTGTACAGGAAAAAGCCTGCACATCTCGGCCAGTATACAGTTAAAGAGACAACCGGTAAAGATGTTTTGGGAAATAGGGCTTTACTTTTCATGTTTCCTAAGGGGAGTGTTTTCTGTGCATCTTTAGTCTGTTTCTGCTTCTTTTCTGACAAGAAATTGTGATTGTGCAATCACCATGTTTAGAAGTGATTTCATTTGCCTCCGAGAAGTGACTGTGGCAATGCAGTTATTGTTGGATGAAATGGCGTTTATAGTTGCATGAAGGGATAATAGCATCTGGGAATGGACTGTGGCTGTGGGATAGCAGGTATAGTAGGGAGAGATGGTGTCTATAGTAGGAGTGGGATAATAGTCTTTGGGAAGGGACTGTGGTTGTGGGATAACAGGTATTGTAGGGAGAGATGGTGCCTATAGTACAAATGGGATAATAGTTTCTCGGAAGGGACTGTGACTGTGGGATAGTAGGGAGAAATTATGTCTATAGTAGCGGGATAATAGCCTCTAGGAAGGGACTGTGGCTGTAAGATATTATGTAGATTTGAGCATGATGGATGCAGTAGTTCAAAATGGTGAAAGCACCACTGTATATTGCTGTGACCCTATGCTGCCTTTAAAGGGGTTGTTCACCTTTAAATAAACTTTTAGTATGACATAGAGATTGATATTCTGAGACAATTTCCACTTTTCATTTTTTATTGTCTTTTTTGAGAAATGTAGCTTTTTATTCAACAGTTCTCCAGTTTAGTAATCCAGTTGCTAGGGTTCAAATGACCCTAGCAACCATGCATTTATTTGAATAAGAGACTGGAATATGAATAGGAGAAATAGAATAGAAAGATGAATAATAAAAAGTAGAAATAACAATAAATTTGTAGCCTTGCAGAGCATTTATTTTAAGATGTTATCAGTGACCCCCCCCCCCATTTGAAAACTGGAAAGATTTAGAAGAAGAAGGCAAATAGTTCAAGAACTATAAAAAAGAAAAAATGAAGACCAATTGAAAAGTTGCTTAGAATTAGCCATTCTATAACATACTAAAAGTTAACTTAAAGGTGAACCACCCTTTTAAGATGTAATTCAACTGATAACTAAAGGCTATTGTGTTGAAATGTATGCACCTCAATTAAAACTAATGAAATCTAGTTAGGTGGTACAGTGGTTCAGAACTCAGAGCAATGGTAGCTAGCAGTGCCTTCGTCTTTAGATTAGTACCAACTGGGAACCTGCAAGGAGTTTGTATGATCTCCCTGCTTATGGGGGGTTTCTCCTACCAATAAGGGTAAAAGCTGCCTGTCGTTGTGAATCTGATTAGCATACTACCCTGGTTGTGTTTTAATCCCAGTGGGTGAGCTTTAGCCTAAATTCATCCATATTTTCATTACACCTCTGCTGGCTCTTGATGTAATTTACCATATTGCTTGAAGATGATAGGGACCTTAAAATGTAACTCCACTGAGCTTATGTGCAGTACCGTTACTAGGGGGCATGGGGCCTGGGTACAGAGGCCACGCTCCCCCCCCCTCCAGAGGAGATTTTTTTTTTCTGGTGGATTTGCGTCCGTGCAAACCGCCGGCGGGGCCGAAGGGGGTGTGGTCCTTGGTGTGATCACACCCCCTGCACCCCCAGTAATTCCGCCACAGTTTATGTGCAAAAATGTGTTGGTGCTACAATACATACACACAGTAATATACTGTATATAAATGAAATGTCCCTATCACTATCAGCTTATTACTAGTTGCTGTGCTCATGGATGTAATGTAAGCTGTTGTTTATTGAGTTCTTTGCTCTGCCTGTGCCAGGATTATGCCAGCTTCAAGATATGAAAAGGAAAACCTGGCTGTCTCTTTCTGTCAGTGATATGCTGGCACTGGAAACACTGATAAAGATACATTTGGCTTGCTCACTTTGGTATTCATATGCCAGTAACATACTGTATTCATTAAACCTAGGTCCAATATACTTTCATTTTAAAAATTTAATAAAAAATAAAGTGAATATATATATAGAGAGAGAGAGAGAGAGAGAGAGAGAGAGTGAGAGAGAGAATATATGCATTGTATTGAATTGCAGTGGTGCTAACTGAATTCCTGTTATGGTGCGGTGCCTCCACATAATGGGATCTGAGATTACATTAATGGATTTCTCCAAAATGGACCAACTAATTGCCAAGACTAGAGCAAATATTGTTCTTGTGCTCTAAAGGGTAGGATTTGAGTATTTATTAATTTGAAAAGGTTATGATAGTATCCCTTTCAAAGGAAGTCCGGGATGAAATTCCAGGTGTAAGGAGCCGCAAGACAGAAGGTTTAAAATAAGATATAGTAGTTGTGTAAAAATAAAAAAAGATGGCCAACAATATATAGGGACACAGGTTGAGAAATGTTTTGAGGCGCAGAGGAGTGAAGGATTGTGTATGCTATCCTTTGCTTAACAGGCAGCCATGATAAAGGTTTTAACAGGGGATTAAAGGGGACCCGTCATCCAAAAAAAATATTCATAATACTATTTTATCACTTCAGTCAAGCAAAATGAACTTCAGTTACATTATATAAATTATTTGAATCTTGTTTCCTTCAGTCTGGGAATTCATAATTATAGCAAGCAGGCAGCAGCCATTTTGTGGGCATTGTTATTAAGACAAGCCTTGCATCATCTCAGAATCTTGTTTGTGCACCAGAATGGGGGAATCTGATGTCCATCCCTATGCCCTGCCTACACAATTAAACTGTGAAGAGACCTGGGGGAATGTGGGGAGAGCAGCGATTTCTAGGTAGAGCTGAATGGAAAGTGAAAGTAATTGTCTGCTCTGCCTCTATGCCCAGGGCATAGAGAAGGGGCAGACAATATTTGATTGACAGCTGAGATGTTTAAATGATCTTACAACAGCTATGAATGCTTTAGTAAAAAATAGAAATGGGATTGTTAACTTGAAAAGGACTTTTATTATACAGCTTTTTGTCTGGGTGACAGGTCCACTTTAACAGGTTTCCTCTTAGGTAGGATTGCCAGCTGGTTGTTATACAGTACCCTGGGGCACCCTCACACAAAGATGAAATTAAACAAGTAGGAGAATTTGCTAGCATAATAGACAGAGAAGGATTGGTTATAAAGGTAGCATTCAACTCAATTATGAACTTCAAGACAGAGAACAGAGAACTTGCATTCAAATTCAGTGGTCAATAGTATCAAAAGCAAAAGATAAATCCAGGAAAGTAAGAACAGAGAATCCTGTGGTATTAACATCCTGGAGTTAATTGCAACTATTCATGAGAATGCCTCAGTGGAGCGTGCAGGTCCAAAAACAGATTACATACGGTACAGCAGATTATTGGAGTGGAGAAAGTTAGCAACAGGAGAAAAGACAAGGGTGGTAGAGAGATCAGATAGGTCCAGTGTACCTTTTTAATAATGCACCTGACACAAGCGGCGTTGAATAAGAAGGGGAAGTACCATAAGCTAGAGAGGAACATGGGCGTCTTAACTCAACGAATCACCTGCAAAGGCTACAAGTAAGCTGCTGCAACTTTATTAGTGGCACTGAAGACTTCACTTCAAATCCTCCCATCTGATATCACTGTGCGAGTAAAAGATGATTAAGGTTTGCCTTGGGGTGGGAAGAATAAAGAAATGTTTTGTGTTGTTGGGAATCTAATTTACAACAATTCATTGGAACTAGCTGAAGAAGTCAGTGAGGGTAATTTATCAACACTGGGCACATTTGCCCATGGGCAGTAACCCATGGCATCCAATCAGATTGCTGCTTTCATTGTTCTACTTGCAGCTGGTTTTAAAAACTAATCACTGATTGGTTGCTATAGGTAACTGCCCAGTAACTAAATTTGCCCAGTGTTTATAAATGAGCCTAAGGGTGGAGTAACTGCCCCTTTTTGCCCCCTTCTGCTGACACCCATGGGGAGGAATATAATATACTGTATATCTAATAGCTGGAGGAAGGACACAAGCACACTGCTTATGTATTAATGAGGACATAAGATCAAGGGAGCAAGTTCTAAATGGAGGTGGCCGAAGAAGCTAAGAAACTAATAACAAGATCAAATGATTTGAAGCCAAAGGGAAGACTTTTTTTTATACAGGTAGAAAATTGCTTGTAGATCAACAAGAACAAGAACTACAAAATCTTGGGGAACATGTAGAACATTAGATTTGTTATAGTTTATCAGCATACTATAGCAGTCTTGCGTAGCCTGGGACAGGGTGCAATTGAGGTATGGTATAAGAAATTTATAATGGAGAAAATCAGCTTTTGCATGGGATTTCCTCCAAATGTGTTCTGCAGATCTGCAGATCATGTAGAAAAGTGCAGGGATTGCATCTGAGAGTTTAGTCAAGGGTTATTATGAGCATGACTGCCCTGGGGTTGCAGAGGGGCATGGGTGTCAATAACAGAGGACAGAATTGAGTGATAGTTATTGAAGAAGAAGAAGCTTGGTGTTGGATAGAGCAGATACTGTATGTGAACAGTGTGTTACGAAAAAGGATTTTAGATTGAGGGTTAGGTGAAAATGGAGTGTGTAAGATAGGAAAAGTGACCAAAAAAATTACCAGAAAGAGGAAATGTATAACTGTTAAATGCGGAAAGGTTTCGATTTTTGGTAAACATCAGATCAAGGACGTGATCATCCTTATGGGTGCCAGTATTTATCCACCGATGAAGATCAAAGGAAGACGATAGATAGAGAAGTGGGAAGACCAGGACTAATTGGGGTCATCATGTTGCAGTTAAAATCACCTAATAAAAACTGTCAGAACACTATAAATCTGCAACAGTTGAGATTTTAGCATATAAAACAAGATTATTCATCCATCAGCCCTACTTACATTGTTTTTTGAACCACTACTCCAACAAAGCTACCAATAGCAGAAGGCTGAGCAGTAGATCAACAATAGTTTTAACACTGTAGGATGGACATACTTGATTTTTCTAATATTGTCCCTCTATGTACCCCTTCATGCTGCTTTGCCCAGAGCCACCCTTCACTAACCCTGGCCCTAGTCACAATCATATATTGAAACTGCACAGGACACCAGTAATCCCTCTATACCAGCACAAAACTCCTCACCATTGAACAGTAATGGGAATGGAGTTGGACATGAATCACAGGGGGCAGATGGCGATTTTTGTGTCTAAAGTGGGTAACAATTATTAATGATTAATGCATTTATTCGTCAGTAAATCAGTCTCTTAGTGCCCCCTGCAGTTCAGTATACAGTCAGTAATGCCCCGTGCTATACATTACAGATCCCCAGTGCCTCCAGTTCCAGTGTAAAACATCATAGCTCCTTACTGATATCAGCGGCTTTATCAATATTTCTTAGTGTCTTTTGCAGTACAGAACATTTGGGGGAACTGGGGCAGTTTGCAACCATGAACTGATTAGCCTACATTCCAAAAAAATCCGAGTGCAGCAGTCATATCACATATAACAGATTACAGCGCATTCTGCTATATATCTAAACATTATGTGAATAAATATGGCCCAGAAGCAGGGATACAAAAATCATATCATGTACTGAAAGGATGGCTGATTTTTAAGGGCTGCACTGATTTCAACTGATTGGAGTCTCATCCAACCTGGTTGCATGCCCGTTCAGTTTGTATACTTCAGTTTTAGCTTAGGTAGCTATACTGGTAGGACTGTCAGGATCACCTCTGTCATCTCACAGAAAGTGTCAGTGTGTTTTTTTACTGGCGCGTGCATCAGTTGTTTGTGCCATTAAGGCCATAGGGTGGGGAGAGCATTCAAAGCTTCTCTATTTTCTCCGGTGATGACAGTTTCTATGGACACAGGAAACAAAATGCACTGAAAAGAATAAATCCTAAAAAAGACAGGGAGGTGGTTTCCTCTCCAAGCAAGTCCGACACTTATTATATGTTGGGTCTATTTTTGTCGGTATGTTGGGTGTTTGTACACTGTGAAAAAAACGTGGTGAAATTAAGGTTTACGGCTCGTGTGTGTATGTGTAAGCAGTAGAACTGCGAATGAGCATCACATCAGGAGGAGGGATTTTGCATCAGGACCATAGGGGGGGGGTTCATTTGCCGTGGGAAATAAGGAAATGATTAGGTTTACAAAAATGTCACCCACATGTATGATTTAGAGAAGGAGAGGTCCCTGGCAATGCAGAAAAGCTGTGGTTCTCAACTGAAGGGGTAACAAACATGAATCAGCTATGTCAGCCTTACAGTTATTATTGGACTACAACTCTCAACATACATCTGGGATGTATATCTACACCCAATAAATGTCATGCAACATATTTCCTTTCTAGTTTTATCTATAGCTGAGCCTGCCACCCTCAAGGAGCCCCTCTGATGTTAGGTTCTCTGAAACAAATGTCTTTCTGCACAACCCTAAAGGGATCCCCCACTCAAATACTACATTTTTTTTCATTATGAAAGAAAAGGGGATTGTAAGAAACTTTCCAATGCACATTTGTTTTATGTAGAGTGGAAAGATGCATAGAACTACATTTTCTTTTTCCAAAGAAAAATTATTTTTGTGTGGAGGACCCCATTAAAACCAGTCGGTGCTCTCTAACTTCCCTTTTTCTCACAGTTTTTTTGTAGTTTGCACTCTGCACCCTTTGGCAGAACTCATGCTGCTTCATGTCACCCTTGACACCTTTTGCAAGCACTCTTCTGAACACTGCATAAGCAATTATAAGTCAGAGAGAAGATTTATCCATTGTTTGGTCCCACCACTGTCCTGGCTATACTCATTTAATTTCTGGGTTTCTTACTATCCTTGCTCTAATCACACAGTTAACCCATTAAAACATCCCCCTTTCAATGGATTTCACTGTCTCATCTTTCATATCACCTATGCAACTACTCTTTCCAAATGAAATCCAATGATAAAACTGGAATAGTAATATAAGCAACAAAAAAGCTTGGCTAGTAAAGTGGGATTCCAAAGGGTAAAAGGCACACTGGACATATGGGCCCATCTGCATTCTGTAGTTAGACAAAGAGAAGCCGATCCGTTCCTTCTGTGTATAGCTAAACTGACACTGACATAGCTGCACTAACTGGCATAGCATCAGCGTAAGTGCAGCTACGTGGAGTGGAGATCAGCCGAACAATGCAAATACATGCATTTTTGGGCCGATCTCTGCTCTGTTTAGCTGCACTCAGGCCAATGCTGTGCATGCTAAACACAGAGGTGTTTCAGTATATATACAATACAGACGTCACAGTACAATTAGTAACAAATTCAGACATTTACATGGCAGCTGAGAAACCAGTGCATCCAGTATCAGAACATAGTAGCATCAGCTTCTATTACAGTCAAAACGTTACTCTGCTAATGTTTGTATGATTTCCTACAACACTTAAGCCTAGCTTTTCAACAGCAGCCCAGAGCACAATGAGCATGTGCAGGGTCAACAACATAACATGGCCTTACAAGATCCAAGATTGGGATTGGGAAGGCCTGCATCATAACTCTGGTAGAGCTTCAGAACGTCTGGGATGGTACAGTAAATTCAGTATATAAAATACAGCATATATTCAGTATATAAAATACAGCATTTCCAGCCATATTTATATTTAGCCTTTAGTTCTCCTTAAAGCCAAATTGGTGATTGCAGTAAATATTTTTTCAACATCCACTAGCAAAGGTAAATCTGGTGCTCTTTCTAGATCTTCAAGCTATCTATCTATATATATATATATATATATATATATATATATATATATATATATATATATATATATATAAAATACAGCATTTCTAGCCATATTTATATTTAGCCTTTAGTTCTCCTTAAAGCCAAATTGGTGACTGCAATATATATATATATATATATATATATATATATATATATATATATATATATATATATAAATATCTGTAAGATCCGCACTCCCTAAGGGTATTAAATCATGCAAGTGCCTGGGTACTGCTCCGGGGATGCATTATACAAACAGATTTGGCAGCGCACTCCTGGGGCTTCTTTTAAAAATAAATGTTTTTATTTCATCGTGGTACAGGAATCAACTTTCTTGGCTCACATCCAAGCCTTTATCAAAATTATATATATATATATATATATATATATATATATATATATATATATATATAAGCAGGATCAAACGGCACTCACCATTCAAAAGTGTTCTCGCCGGGTGCTAACCAGTAAATCAATAAAAAGTTCAAAGAAAGCACTCACGGGATTGCCCATCAGGTGTGATTCAAAGTGTATTTATTCATGCATGGTGCATCAACGCGTTTCGGCTCTCATAGAGTCGTCGTCAGGATTTTTTTAATATATATATATATATATATATATATATATATATATAGTCTGTGTCAAACGACCGCACTCTGAAGACCGGACTTAGTATAATCAGGGTCCAAAAATTCATATAGAGATTTGTTCACAAGGATCCGCACACCAGTGTTTTTCATCAAAATAAGTGTTTTATTGAAAAAGGCCCAAATGTGGGCCGAAACGTCGGATCTATGTACCGAATAAAACATTTATTTTGATGAAAAACATTGGTGTGCGGATCCTCTCTCTCTCTCTCTCTCTCTCTCTCTCTATCTCTCTCTCTCTCTCTCTCTCTCTCTCTCTCTCTCTCTCTCTCTCTCTCTCTCTCACATAACATTGGGGAGTTTAGCAAATGGTAGGGCAGGCAGCATAGGAAAATGAGCAGTTAGACAGGGACACACAGGCTCTTCAAAGAAACATTGGTTTATTTTTCCCAAACAGTAATTCATTCACAAACAGGGGTGACCATTTCAGTATTTATAACAAATCATAAAAATAGATCTTTGCCCACTGGGCGCTACCGTCATATGAAGTGTTCCCTCACTATACTGGGCCCCTTGTGGACTACCAGTCAAAACATAGGTTGGGGTCACCCCTGTACTCACAGTCTTTGAGGGAATTTCTCAGCCTCCTGGCTTTTCCTCAATGCCCCAAACAGACAACAAAATCTGGCTCTTAGTCACAGCCACAGGTTCCCTCTGCTTTTTGCAGTAGCAGACGGCACCCCCAGCTCCACTGGGAGTTCCTAACACAGCCAGGTCTCCTACCTGCTCTGCCCTGCTGAGAGACCCTCTCTAAAAGTTTGAATACCCTTTCCACAGGGTAGCCTTCCTGTGGAAGGTGAGCTCCAAAATGTGAACTGGACCACTAGAATGGATTGCCTGTTCCTTCCAGAACACTATAGCATCCAGGGCCAGATGGCAATATCCATTAAACAGGGAGACTATGCTCTGATTAGTAACATCTCCTTTGCAGCTTTCATCTCCTATTGGGGAGAAATCAAAGGTAAAACACACCTTTTTAAACTTTTCCTTGGGCACTCCACAATATATAAACACACAGTCTGCTGGTGCACACACTTAGGGGCACATTTACTAAGCTCGAGTGAAGGATTCGAATGAAAAAAACTTCGAATTTCAAAGTATTTTTTTGGGTACTTCGACCATCGAATAGGCTACCATGACCTTTGACTTCGACTTTGACTTGGATTCGAACGATTCGAAGTAAAAATTGTTCTACTATTCGACCATTCGATAGTCGAAGTACTGTCTCTTTAAAAAATACTTTGACTACATACTTCGGCAGTTTAAACCTACCGAGGTACAATGTTAGCCTATGGGGACCTTCCCCAGCACTTCTCTAACCTTTTTTTGATAGAAGAAAAATCCTTCGATCGATCACTTAAAATCATTCGAATCGTTCGAAGGATTTGCGCTAAATCCTTCGAATTCAAAATTAGAATTCGAAGGATTTAAATTCGAGGGTCGAATTTGAGGGTTTATTAACCCTCGATATTCAACCCTTGATAAATGTGCCCATAACAGTCCGTCAAGGCCTGGGTGCTGGTTAACTATAAATGCATATTAAACCATGAAAAAAAACGCACTACACAGGACTTCTTAGTGCAAAAAAAGGTGTTCAATTTATTCCTTCAATGTTTCGGCTCCTCACTCAAGCCGTCTTCAGGAAGTGCATAACAACAAACAAAACTCAAACATTTAAAGGCCAAAAAGGCACCAAATTCAAACAGTGACTTCATAGGTGGGTGTACCAATCGTCAGTGCAGGTATGACATGAGTGACAGGGGAGATATATCCATAATCTTATTGGCGAGACAATCATAGAAATGTGATCTATGTGTATTAATCACAAAACAATCTTGGATGTGTGAATCTATATTTTCCCTGTGACATGCGTGACTGTACAAGATAAAAAATCGAGGGCATCTTTTACCCCCTGTATATCCGGACTCCCAGATTGCGAGACCATACCCCACGGAGTGTATCCGGTAATTGATAGTTCTGTTACCTATTTGTTGCCCGTATTGTAGGAGCAGTACCCACGGAGATTGTCAGGAGACCCCTAATGTATAGCGTTCAATGCCATCAGCGCTTGGTCACCACAGTCTCTATACTCGGCGTGTAGTGTCTGGAGACTACACGCCAAGTCCTGTTGCCCTTTCTAGATCTTCGAGTTTAGCCTCCTCGTGTCTAGGGATAGGCCAGCCTGCAAGAGAGCCAGAGGATCTCCCAGTGGCAATGACCCTAGTGGGCTACAGTTTGGGAAAACTCTATTAACTCCAGTAACCTCTATAACATTTGGCACTGTCTGCATCTCATTGTTTTGAGAGTGGACCCTGGTACATCCTAGAATTTGACATTGTATATGCAAAACAGGACATTTCTGTCCAATCTTAATCTGATTTATGGATAAAAAATCCAAAGAACATCTTGCTGACCAATTCAAAAAATAATCTCTATATTAAAGTTAAAAAAAAAGTTTAACTTCATCTGTCCTATGCCATTTAGACTTCTTCTTAATGTAGAGATAAAGCTGTACGAAACAAGGGTTACATCAGACAGTGTGTGGATTTTCCCAACATTTTTTCTGCCATGGCATTCGTTCATTTAGTTGAAAGGACAGGTTAGAAGATTTCTGTCGGCTATCGATAATATCTCTGCATGTATTGCCTGAGAATATCAATGGGTGACTGTCACTACTATTACTACTCACAGTCTCAGTAGCCAAATTAGGTCCATCTATTGTGTCAGCACAGTGTCCAGAATGGTATCGGTTCTGTGGTTTTCGAAACTATATGTGCCTTTCTTGGCCTTGCACTAGGAATACTTGTGACATGAGACAACAGATAAATTCCTTGTTCTGTGGAAACATTCTACAGCCCTTCTACTACAGATTCTACAACATAGCAGTTCTGTATTAGTGTCATGTTCTGTAATCTTTGTTCTTATGGCTTGAATCTAAAACCCTGATATCTACAAGCAGATCTGCAGTTTCTCTGGCAAATTTATGGATTAAAAAAAATATAGAGAATGGTCTTAATTTTGTGTGCTTTGTTATCTTTTTCCTCTGGGTTTTTTTTTTAACAAATTAAGTGAGTTTGGAACAGTGTTCATCCCAGTATATTATGATCAGCAAAATAAAGAAGAAAGAACTGACCCATATCATTGCACCCTCCCATCCATTACATCTGAAGACTCATGTCCTTTGACAAAGCCTTCAAGTGGCGGGTGAAACATGTTAGTCGCAATTTTAGTAAATGGTTAGGCAGGGTGCCGGATAGTGACTTAGATTAAGGGGCAGCGATTCATACACGGATTGGGAGGTAACTCGATGCGGGTGAAGGGGTTGGTGATTGGATGCAAGGGTTGGTGCTCTCTAAGCGGTACTTCTAACTGGCGGTTTGTGCCTGAGGCACAGGACAGGTTGTCAGCCAGGCAGCTTTGATATTTGCAGAATCTTACTGCTATACTATACTTCGGTGCATCCACCAAATTGCCTCACGGGAGGGGACTCTATGTGGATGAAGGGGTTGGCGCTTGAGGTGGGATGAAATAGGTGACTCCACCAGGTCTGTATTCATTAATAGCGACAAGTTGGGTGGTAATTTGAACACAGAATAACCGCATACCTATACAACCCACCCATTGCCTCTGATCCATCTCCCGGCCAGATTTTAGCCAGATTTTAATGATGCACACTGGACATTTTGTTTTAATTGTTTTTTTAAAGTTACGTTTTAATTATCCATCATACATGTATCTTCGGATGTAATGGATGAGAGTGTGCAATGATATGTGTCATTTCTTTCTTCTTTCTTTTGCTGATCATGCTTAAATCCGCTTGACCCTGCACGCCATCCTCTGTAAATTCACAATTGATGGTTGGTGCTCCCCAATCCTTGTTCTTTACATCCCAGTATATTATCCATATCTATCTAAGGAGGTATTTTTTACATTTGAGCTCAGACTGCTCTTCAACATTACAATAACTATTAATGATTTTAAAACATGCTCCTCCTATTTCTGTGACATACTTCAACTTTGTATTGGTTCAAATGTATTGGTCTTTAATATCAAGCAACAATTTACCTAGGTTGTATGAATATTTGAGAATCTGGAGAATTGGTTCACAAGAGTTTATATATATTGGTTTTGGAGATTTTTGGAAATTTGTTATTTAATTTTTCATATGATATTGGGGGAGGTACAGAAAAAAGAAAAGGTGAAGGGGGTTATCTGTTCAAAGTAAATCATTTGATATATCATTGACATTTCAGAATAGCATATATATGGATAAGGGGGAAGACAAGGTTAGTAAAGATTAGAAAAAGAAGAAAGGATGACCCATTTTGCTATACATATATTTGTTGATCTGGAAATAACAAAATCTGGCTATGGGGATGAAGTTGGGTAGGAGTTGTTGGACTGTGGTCCAATATGGTACAGGGTTGGGAAGTGCCAGAAAATGTGTGATATACTTTCATTTGGTTGCATCTCCAGCAAGTGTCTAATACATTGTAGGTACATCTATGCTAGTGTGCTGGGTACTCTGTACCAGTGAGAGATGATTTTACAGTTATTTTCCTGTACATATGATAAATATGCTGGTTTTGAATGTGTGCTCCATTTGAGGTCCCATTCAGAATCTGTGAAAGTTGTTTGCTATATTTAAAAGACACTCCTATGATACAAGGGTATAACAGGGATGTCTGCTTCCTCTATAATTATGCCAGTATTGGATTTTTTGGATAAGGGATCTTTCCATAAATTGGAACACTATACCTTCAGTCTGTAAAACTTATTTCAACATTAAATAAGCCCAATAAGATTTTGCCACCAAAACAGATGTATGCAGCTTTATTAGATTCAAGTACAAGGTACTGTTTTATTATTTCCGGTAAAAATTTAAATCCTTTTTAAAAATTACAATCATTTGCCAAGGAGATGGCCTTTCTGTTATTTAGAGCTTTCTGGATAAGGGGGTTTCCAGATGAGGGATCCCATACCTGTATAATGTGTAAAATGAGACTTGATATGCCTTTTTAATTACTGACCTCTTTAGAAAATCATGTGATTTTCTAATAACTAAAAGGGCAGGAATGTGTAAATAGGAAAGTGTGGCTTTAGGGCAAAACACAATATTAAAGGAAGTCTGCAAGATCTACATATGCAGTGGCTGTGGTGGTTGTCTGGGGGAACCATGGTGGGCAAAGCAGCCTTAATTACTTGTCACAGTTTCCCCACTAAAAGCAATTCACTGGCGGTGTCATGCCTGGGTGAGTGTATCTAAGCAGCACTCAATAACTTTATTACTACATAGTAGCAGTAGGAAGATGATAATGATTCTACTACAAAAAACGTATGTATGGTATGGAGTCGCAAAACAATAAGTTGTCAGTGGTTTAAATCAATAGGATGCCTCGTTAATCCCCCAAACCTAAGACATTTTCATTTTGCAAAGCCAGTATTTCTGGCACGAGGGGCTACTTTCATGGATAGGGAGAGTTCTTTTCAAGTATCATGTCTAAGACCTCTTTGTGTACTTTAAACATCTGCTCATTTCTTCCTAACAATCCCAAGGAAATCCAACACAACTTATTACTGATCCCAAGGAGGGAAATAAAACCCATCTAAGTTGTCTCCATAATTGCCTCATAATCCAAAATTCCTACATCAAGAAGGGAAGTCATACTAGAGTAGTCGCATTAATAGACTTGTATTTCCTCACTTGGTAAAAAAAACATCCAAAAAAACACCCAGCTCTTTAAACTTTCTAAAGTTATCTTAAATTAAACCTGTCTTAAACAGAAAATTGTTCTGTCATCCCCATCCAACGCCATGGCTGCCATCAGCAATGACGGGGCTTCCAGCAGGGACTACTTTGCATCTAGGCTCTATATATAATGGGTCTTACTAACAAGTAGAATGAGGCAACAATGGAACCCTGACCACTTCTAACTTTGGACATACCCACTTAACACACAAATCAAATGTCTCTTGGGCCAGCCTCTGCCATGGGGCACCTGACTGAAGAACTCATAAACAGGCTCATACACCTTAGCAATTACTCTTGTTCTGACATACTACTCTACCAGTCTCTGCGCTGGCTTCCACTAACTTTCAGGATAAATTTCAAGCGAATGAACCTGTTCATAACTGCTCCAAGCTACATCTCTGAACTTATCTCCAAGTACTCTCTAAATTACTCATTATGCATTTCTACCAAACTATTCCTTAACTCCTCACTCATTACCGCTTCACATACACTCATTCAAGATTTCACTAGCGCTACATCCCATCTCTGGAATTCCGTTCCACATTCCATCTGACTTTCTCACAATCTCTCTGCCTTTAAACAATCACCTAAAACACATTTCTTGAGATAAGCTTATCCCCATCTGGCCTAGCATTGCCTCATTATACATTATATGCTGTTGCCACCTGCCAAGGGCAATGATTAGTGCCACAACTCCCACTTTTATGATTCCTGACCTAGTCCATCCCTACCCCTTGTGTCTTATACCCCCCCCTTTACGTTTGTAAGCTCCATTAAGCAGTACCTGCTTTACCCCTTTTATCAGTCAATATTTGTATATAATCTATATGTTTGATGTATACACCCTTGTGTTGTAAAGTGCTGCAAAATATGCTGGTGCTTTAAATATATGCATTAATAATGAAGAGATCCACTGTTGGACTGGGCTGGCGGGACACCGGGGAAAAACCCAGTGGGTGCCGCTGGCCCAAACTCACTCCCCGCGACCAGGTCTGGTCAAAATAGGCCCAGGCTTTTCAAGTACACAGAGGCCCAAACAGCTCCCCACCAGCCAAATAAATAATTACTGTCTACAGCAGCCCCTCTGGCATCTGCCAGAACCCACAGATTGCAAGTCAGGGCCTGCCCACTGCTGCCTGAGAGTGTGAGCTTCCCCGCCACAATCACCTGAAAAGAGAAGGTAAGTGCTAGTGATGGGGAAGGGTGGCAGAGGGCGGTTACAACTGGGGCGGTGGACCTGTGGGGGGCAGGGTGCCCCTGATGTGGCATCCCCAGTGGGCCTGGACTCCCCTTGTGGGCGTCGAAATCGAAGTGCCGCGAGTGCCATTGCGCTGGAGTTTTCTCATTATAGCAGGCGGAAGGCAAGGGAAAGCCAGTTCGGGGAGATTGTCGGCGATTAGTCTCCAGGCGACTAAATCTCCCCAAATCTGTCCGTGTGCCTCTTCTCTTAAAGCTGTCAGGTGGAGACCACAAACCCTAGTAAATTGTTGGGATGACATCAGCTTTTCTCCAGTCTGTTGGGTCCCTACCAGATGAGAAGCAGTTTAAGAAAATCAGAAATAAAGGCTTGGCTAAAAATGAACTAATCTCTCTAAGTATTTTTGGTGTATTCCATCCGGCCCTAGAACATTGTTAACTTTTCTTATATGTCTAAGAACTATATCCTGCTGTGTCAGCCACTCTCAGTTTGTTTAGGCTAAGCCTTCTGTCATACAGTGTGAATCCTGCAACATTGTCTCCTCTGTTTTATAGTTTAAGAACGAGAAGCCATTAAGCACTTTTGCTTTTTCATAGTCCTCTGTAACCAAAATATTTTCATTTTAACTTGACTTCAAAGTGGGTATATTTACAAAAATGTTTGTGATCGCTCTTTTCAAGCAAAAAAAAAATTTCCTTTTCTATAATATTTGTATTGCTGATTTACAGTATTTAATATACCGTAGTGCTTATAGGACTTATAGGCTGTGTCTGTCCCCTCTGACTTGTAATAACAAACATAGGCATATACAGTAGTATAAAATCCCAAAAGCTTTCACTGTTGGTAGTACAGCAACCAGTATAAAACAACATTGTCCAATCGTTATTCAGCCAAGACATAGCTGACAGGCCAGGATATAAAAATATTTCTGGTTAGGGTAGAGACAGACGAGAAGATTCGGGCGACTAATCTCCCCGAACTGCTTCCCCGCTGGCTAGAATCTAAATCGCCGTCGGGATGGCACTCAGAGCTCTTTGTTTTCCGAAGTTGCCTCACAAGAAAACTTTGGAGGGTTTGGCCGCCCGAAGAAGAGGTTGATTTGTCGCCAGGCGACTAATCTCCCTGAATCTCCACGTGTGTCTCTGCCCTTAGGGTTAGTCCACACAAGCAGATTCGGGGAGAATAAGTCACCTGGCGACTAATCGCTTCTTCTTCTGGGCGACAATCTCCCCAAACTGGCCTCGTGTGTCTTCCCGTCCGCTATAATGAAAACTCGCCTGCGCTAAAGCACACGTGGCGCTTCATTTTCCGAAGTCGCCCGAAGTTTCCTCATTTTTTTGAAGTCGCCCAAAGTTTCCTTGCCCAGAAGAAGAGGCAATTAGTCGCCAGTGGACTAAATCTCCCCGAATCTGCTCGGTGGACTAACCCTCAAAGTAGAGTTCATCAAAAAAATCTGGTTGCAATCTAATTGTTTTATCTAAGCTTAAGCACAGACATCCTTGAACCCTGACCTATTAAGCTTGTCTTGGGGTGAATGTTTCAAAACCACTATCCTTTTCTGCAGTATTTCTATTTTTCCTGCTGTGTTGTTTCTACACTAGAAAGGACGCATTTGACAGTATGGCTTCTGTTCATGTTAATAATATAGTTTTTCTTTTGGTCAATTAAGGCATCTGCAAGGCATTTGGTAAATACACTGCAGCACTGAATCCATATGTGGGAGCTGATTTCACCGTAAGATAATCTCTTTGAAGCACTGATGCCATCAAACAGGGTCTTAAGCCCAGTGTTATTTATGAAAGCAGTAATGGCTGCTTGGGAAATACAAGGTGCTCTGGGGTCAAAGGATCACAGGTACCCCAGTCTGAACTTTTCCCACACTAATCAGTAAAGTGCAGGTCATGATATAAATACTATGCTGACCGGTCATACAAATAGCATCACTCACAGTGAAACTGCAAGGCTGGCAATCTGGAGTTTAGGCACATTTTTGATTATATTTTGAACTTTTTAGCTCGCTGCAGGGGGTGGGGTTAATAACTAGTCACCATCATACATTATATTAATTTTAAAGTCTATGGACCCTTTTTATTGTTGCCTTTATCTGCCTACACAATATTAACTATATATGGTATTTTAACCGCCTTTTCAGATTCAAACTGTTGTGCTTTTATACTTCTGACCAGCACATAGAATGACAGGGCTCCTAAAAAGGGAAAGTTACCTGTGCCGATACATTTTTTCATACACGGCTCTTCCCAACAATGGCACATGGTTTCGTAAAAAAAAAAAAAAAATCTGTTGTCTTCATCATCAATTGAAACAAAACATACTACAGGTATGGGATCCATTATCTGTGAAACTGTTATCCAGAAAACTCAGAATTACAGAAAGGTCATCTCCAATAGACTCCATTTTATCCAAATAATCCAATTATATAAAGTGATTTCCTTTTTCTCTGTATTAATAAAACAGTACCTTGTACTTGATCCAAATTAAGATAATGTTAACCATACATCTTTCATAGAATTTGCAATTCCATGTATAATAAGAAAAAAACCCTACAACTAATCTCACTGAGCATGTCGTGCATATAAATATTAGTCTTTGGGAGTCAATTATAAAGTATGCGCATCGCATATTTATTCGCAATCGATTGTATTGCCCGTGTTTTTTCTGAACGCTGAAATATTGCACTGCTGTGCCCGTCTTTCCATTTTTTGTGAATTTTCATTGCGCAAAAAATTCAAGAATGAGATGGGCATTTGTGACTGTGAAAGGTCGTTGTGCGCAAACAGTAATTTAAATTTGCAATTTGTGAAAACTATTTTGCAAATATTTTCTCCGCCACCAAAGTTCTAGCGTAACTCAAATGCAGAGTGTGTGCAGAAATTATTGCGATTATACCATATTTAAAAAGCCCTTATGGACATACGCAGTGCGAATAAAAATTCGCAATTCTGTTTGCACATTAAATTCACCACTCTTATCCAGGTTTATAAATATAACAATGCGCAGGGCCCATCATTTCACTGTGCGAATCGTTCTGCGCTGCGCAAAGTTTATAAATGGGCCCCTTTGTGTTACAAACATGCAGTTGAAATGAAATGAGAACTATACATCCAGGGACTTAAAAAATATGTTTGTGGGAGTTTAAAAAATGTAAATGTTTTTTTGATGTCATGTTTTTTCAATGCTAAAATGGATACAATGTTCAAAAGTATTTAAATTGGAATAATCTTCTTAAAAAAAGTCTCAGGACAAAAGTCTGAATTAGCAATGCATCTCACATGATAAATCAGCAATACATTTAATGACAAGCCAGAAAAAGATTTTCCAATAGTTCTAAATGACCATTTAGTGGAAAGCAGATTTCCAGGGCACATGGATGGAATATAAGTAGTCAGTCTGGGATTTTATTATCCCTGCCAATGGCACAGGTGTAAGGCCTCGGAACAGATGTCCTGCATCATCAGCTGCTCACAACAAC
The DNA here is from genome assembly GCF_017654675.1 of Xenopus laevis. NCBI lineage: Eukaryota > Metazoa > Chordata > Amphibia > Anura > Pipidae > Xenopus > Xenopus laevis. The sequence goes on along the minus strand of NC_054387.1, from coordinate 111,005,249 downwards.
AAATGGCAATGAGCCACATGGCCTGATGGATACAGAGAAAGAGAGAGAGATTGAAAAACCCCATTAAAAGTTCTAATAATAACTGGAAGAATTCATACATCGGGCACATCTGGTGAGTGCTTGGGGAGTGTCTCTTAATCCACAGTTTGGGAATAGTAGTTTGCAGCCTTTGCTTAGCGTGAATCAGGCAGGAAGACTTTCAGGAAGCTTGCAGTTTAATTAACAGTGAATAATAATGATGGAAGAAGAGTATCCGCTCTTTGAAAATATCAAACGCGAATAAAACAAGAGACAAAACACACCACTTCCTGGATTAAACTGTACTAGAGCTTGAATTAGATTTTTTTATATTACTGAATTGTTACAGCTCTCAGTCTTTTTTTTTTTAAAACACAGCAAAAGGAGCAACAGTGTTAATCATTTTAAACTCTTCCGTTCCCTTTTTCTTTATGTATTTGGCTAATGCAAGAATTAAAAGACAAATTCTTCTTATGCTTCTCCTGCTGTGTTTTGCCTACCTTCTGGGAATAGATTTGCTACCTTTTCTAGAAAAAAAAAAAAAATACTAGTCCTCCTATATATATTTATCTACTGGCATTAAGCATTGTGGGAAGATAATACGGACCCATGTAAGCCTGACAATTCTGTTCATAGCAATTGCAGGATCATTTGTTAGTGCTGAGATGTTGTTACTATCGCTATCCATACGGAACCAAACATCTTTCCAGCATGTATGTATATGTATATATATTCTCACAAAACTGGAGCACTCATGCATACAAAAACAGCTGCCTGGGTGCAGTATTCAAAAATTATGTAAACCAAATACTGTACAAAAACCGCACTCACAGGACTTTATAAAGGTGCAAAAAAGATCTGTTTATTTCTTTACGACGTTTTGGCTTCTATTACTGAAGCCTTTCTCAAGTGGTGTGCACAGTGCAAACAACAATACAAACAATATTTAAACACAAAAATTGCACCAAGACACAACTCGTTCCTCCTATAGGGGAGTGCTTAAAGTGTCCAAGGAAAACATTTAGTGGCATTATACACATTATTATTATTCACACATAAAACAGAACTCATTCCTCATTAGGACTTTTTCAAGGATAATGTGTAAATGTACAAACAAGCTTAAATAGCTCAAACAATACAGTACTAGGCTATAGTTTTACTGATGGTCACTGGGCACAATAAATAATGCATTCACCTATGTCACTTTGGAACTGTATGAAGTTGGGTAAATTATTGTATTATCAGCAGCACTTGGGCCTTATGGAAAGCCTACTCAATAATATGCGCTAATTAGAAATCACGCTGCTGCTCGTTTTGAGGGGTTTTTTTTTAGCATAATTCTTGAGGAACTGTAATCAAGCATATTGCACTCTGTTGCTGATATAGTCTTTTGGGCTTTGTTTTCTTTCAGTGAATAATTTTCCAGTGTACACAATGAACACTACACAGTGGAACATACTGATACACAGCTACTGTTTGATGTATAGTCATTGTTATTCTGTAATGCAGCATAAATTAGAGCAAGATGCTGAGACATAGCATAATCACACTGTATCTTTCATATATTTTAAGGAAATAAAACAGCCAGGATGCATGGCATATTTCTCCATAATAAAGACATCACACAGAGCAGGTTTCCAGTATCTGGTATTGTATTCTTTGGTCAAAACTCACATGTTCGGTTTTAAAAAAAATCCGTGTTTGAGATTTATTATCCCCCAACCCTGGAAATAGCTTGAATCTGAATATACATCAAACCTGTCAAGGTTCTGTGAAAGTCAATGGAAGAGGTCTCTTGAACTATGTGAAGAGGTTAACAGCCTGCTTGATGTTCGAGTTTTTTTTCAGAGGGGTTTGCCCGAAAACGCAAATTGAGTCAATTCGAGTTTCTTTTCCGCCGAAAACTCAATGAATTCAAGTTTTTGGGCTGCGGTACTTGAACTTGGAGAATCAGGTTTTTGCCATTAAATAACCCCCCTCGACCTTTGATAAATAACCCCCATAATTTAGGGTGCTGCTGTTGCTGCAACATGGAAATGGCATGGTGCATCAAGAATATAGGCAGTAAGCTCAGATCTGAATGTACCTTCCTGCATGAATAGGCTTTAACCTTGTGTTCATTGCTGAGTAAATGTTTCTCATATGACTGTTATCTGCATATACCTTGAACTGCCATTACACATAAATGTTATTTCTAAATAAATACTGTAATTTAAAAGCTGAAGCTCTGCTGTTTCTGTAGCAACCACTCGAAATACTTATACAAAATAGTATAGCAATCTCCCTCTCTCTCTCTACATATATATATAGATATAAGACCTGTTATTCAGAATGCTTGGGACCTTGGGTTTTCTGGACAAAGGGTATTTCCATAATTTGGACTGCCATGCCTTTCAAGTCTGCTAAAAATCATCTAAATATTAATTAAACCCTATTGGGTTGTTTTGCATCCAATAAGAATTCATTATATATTAGTGAGGATCAAGTGTTTTATAATTACAGAGAAAAAGAAACATTTTTTGCTTTACATTGATAACATTTAGCCTCGTGGGTCTTCTATTTGTTCTCTCTGTGCTAAAAAAGCAGCTTTGCCTATTTTAGGGTGATTTGCCTGAGCTGCAAGGAGAGAGCTTAGTCTAAAGGATAAATACACATTAAACCCAAATTTTGAAGTTGTCCACCAGCCATGACTTATTTTTTCACAGCACCTTATAACGATGATCACGAATTGTCCACTTGTGTCTGACTATGACATGTCCTCTTCCAACCCAGACTAAGTCCAACCCACAGTGCTACCATTACTGTATATACATGTGCCTGACTTGAGCATCTTTTAAAGGGGACCTGTCACTTTTAGAAATAATCCCCAATCCTATTTTACTATGTTAGTCAAGCATTTCACTTACATTTTAAAAATGATTGAAATCTTGTGTTTTTTAGTCTTGGAATTCACCATCACAACAGTCAGGCAGGTGCCATTTTGAAGATGCTGTTATTAAGGCAAGCTCTGCATCATCGCAAAATTTTGAATGGGGCACCTGATACCCATATCCATGCACTGGCTACACAATTAGATGGTTAGGAGCATGGGGGGATGTGGGAGTGCAGTGAAAACTAGGAAGTGCAGAATGGAAAGTGAAAGTAATTGCCTGCCTCACCCCTATACCTAAAGGTCCCCATACATAGGCCGATACAAGCTGCCGAGTCGGCAGCTTATTGGCCCGTGTGTGGGTCCATCCGAAAGTCGGCCAGATGTCGATTGGGCAGGGTAAAAAATCCTATCGGATCGTGGCCGCATCTGTTTGTTGATGCAGTCCCGCAATCTGACACCTGTATCGCCTCCATTCTGCCCAATATCGCTCACCTCAATGTGTATGGCTACCTTAAGGCATAGAGGAGGGGCAAGTAATATATGATTGACAGCTGATTCTTATAGATGAGTTTATAACAGGCATGGATGTACAAAAAGACTTTGGGTTAATTTAAAATTTAATACAGCTTTTTCTGTCTGGGTGACAGGTCCACTTTAATTCAGTGTAGGGGACGTGACTATATAAATGAGAGTGTCAGCTGGGGTTGATCCAGTGGATGCAAAAGGGGATGGAGCAAGCCTCATGTCTGCAATCCACTCAAGAAATAAATTGTCATCCCAAACCCACTTTGCCCACGAGTTTCACACTGATCACTTGTGCCTTTTTAGATCTTCCTTCTTTACAGACCTGTTAAACAAGGCATTGAGGGAAATAAAGTGTTGGCTGGAGGAGAGCAAACTACTGCCTATTGCAGTCACATACCTCCCAACGGTCCCATTTTTCGCAGGACAGTCCCTATTTTGACAGCTCAGCCCACAGTCCCAGTTTCTTACTGAGATGTCCCGAGTTTCTCTTTGATCCCCTGCACAGCCAGAAAAAGATACAGATACAGTGTTTCTGAAATGTAATTAAGTAAAAGGCTTTTAGCAGAGAGCCAAGAATACTCAGCAACTGAGTGCATTGCGCTGGCGTTTTCTCATTCAAGAAGGCGGAAGGCAGGAATAAGGCAGTTCGGGGAGATTGTCGCCCCGCAGAAGAGGCGATTAGTCGCCAGGCGACTAAATCTCCCCGAATCTGCCCGTCTGCCCTTAGTCAAAAGATACAATTGTAACTAATAAGATCAGGTCTCTTGGGGGACTTAAAACACACACAATAGATAAGAATTTGGAATTATTTCTTAGGGTGACAGGTCCCCTTTAAAGGGCAATTGACCTTCATTAGCAAAACTGTAATAACACATGAAACCTGACCCTAAAACCTCCTGAAATGTGTTAAAATGTTCTATAACCTGCCAAATTTTGTAAAATGGATGTGGTATTTAGGGGGCGTCAAAAAAAAATGTGGCTGCACTAGGCGAGGCAGATTTTTTTATCTCTCTATTTTTCAAATGTTGGGAGGGATGAAGTTAGGACCAGCAGTGGAGCGAATAACAAAGGACATACAGTTATTTATTCTTTTCAATAAAAAATACAAATACTTTTAATATAATTAAAAAGCTATAATTAATGTATATTGTAAAGATTAGGTGTGGCATGTTTGGGTTTATAAACTCTTTAAACAAGAAAGGGACCCAAACTACACAAGATACTATCTGATCCCAATAAAGTATTGCATAAAAAGGACATGCTGACATTTATATGCCCGCTAACCTCTAGTGCAATTAACATTTTTCCTCCCAACAATGTAAATTCTATGCTGATGGCAAAGTGGTTAAAAGCCTTCAGGCACCTTAATGCCCACACAGATACGTGGGAAAAATGCATTGCTAGGCAACAAGCTGTGTCCCAGAGTCATGAAAGGGAAAGGGTTAAATCATTTTTTCATTAATTAAGCATATGAATATGCAGTATTTTTTATATTTCAATATTTTTTATTGGTTACAACAAAAAGAAACGCAGTGCAATACAGGTATGACATTGATCAGAAAGTACAGGAAGCATACAGGGAATAGCATGACATCAAATCTTTTCCATACAAACCCCATCATAACCTAGTATTACTTTGAACTATAAGCATCAAACGTTCCATGATAGAAACAGTCAAGAAACGTCACACTGACAAAATGACAAAACCTAGTATTGAAATTACAAGATTCATACACATAAAGGAGCAACAAGGGAAAGTAGTACTTAAATACTCAAAAGAGCTACTGGAGAGTCAGCCCCATGCGAATATGCAGTATTTTTTATATTGTAAGGCCAGATTTTGCAGCATTGCCGTTTAGTGTTACTTTTGCCATCTTAACTTAAAGTGGACCTGTCACCCAGACACAAAAATCTGCATAATAAAAGTCATTTGCAAATTAAACATGAAATCCAATTTCTATTTTTTATTAAAGCATTCATAGCTGTTGTAAGCTCATTTAAAAATCTCAGCTGTCAATCAAATATTGTCTGCCCCTCCTCTGTGCCCGTGGCATAGAGGCGGGGCAGGCAATTACTTTCACTTTCCATTCAGCACTTCCTAGATGTCACTGCTCTCCCCACATTCCCCCGTTCTCTGTACCGTTTAATTGTGTAACCAGGGCGTGGGGATGGACATCTGGTCCCCCATACTGATGCACAAACAAGATTCTGAGATGATACAAGACTTGCCTTAATAACAGTGACCACAAAATGGCTCCTGCCTGCTTGCTAGAATTATGAATTCCCAGACTGAAGGAAACAAGATTCAAAACATTTATATAGTGTAATTAAATTTCATTTTGCTGGACTAATGTGATAAAATCAGATTCTGAATAATTTTTTGGGTGACAGGTCCCCTTTAACTCAACCCTTATACTTGATTCCAACTAATATATAATTAATCCTTATCGTAAGGCAAAACAGTCTTATTAGGTTTATTTAATGTTTATATGATTTTTAGGAGATTGAAGGTACGAAGATCCAAATTACAGAAAGATCCCTTATCCAGAAAACCCGAAGTCCCGAGCATTCTGGATAACAAGTCCTATATCATTCACTGTGAAACTAGACCACAGGAAAAATACCTGGAGTAGCACAGTTTAGATGTATGTTGCAGTCAGTACCCTTTTTATTGTGCATTGATTCCTCTGAATACATCACATAAACACTGCCTTGTCTGCCTTGGCACAGCACTTAAAAATAAACCATTTCCCTTTTCAAAGGATCCTTCATGAATAGGCATTGTATCCGTAAGCAAAGATGATTGCTAAATAACTTATCTTGCCACACAACATGTATATAATAATCCTCAAAATCACATTCTACTGCTTTCCATTCTCAGAGCACAAAGCTAGCGGCTGTGGGTGGGTTATGGTAGTGAGTCAGCACACCCAATGCGGAGGAATCATAGGAGCTCTGAAAACATGTATTAAAGGAATGGTTCACCTTGTAGTTAATTTTTAGTATGTTATAGAATGGTCAGTACTAAGCAACTTTTTGATTTTGATCATTATTTGCCTTTTCCGTCAGACTATTTTCAGCTTTCAAACTGGGGTCGCCGATCCCAAATAAAAACAAATGCTCTGTAAGGCTACACAAATTGAGGGGGTTATTTACTAGAATGCGAATTTATCTCATATTTACTTTAAAAAAAAAAAAACCAAGACCAAACTCTCATGCTCCATTTGACTTATTTATTAATAAAATAACCCAGATCGTTAATCAGATTGTGGAAAAACTCAATAAAATCGAGCAAAAATCTGAATCGCTTGACTTTTTCGGGCCTTTATCTCAAATACCAAAAAACCTGAAAAAGACGGATTTTTGGGCTAAACCCAGCACAGACCACAAAAACGTCAAATTGTGATAGGTGCCTCTCCTATTGACTTATACAGGACCTCGACAGGTCTGAGATGAAATGATGATATTCAGGCTTTTTGCAGCATCAGTGTATAATAAACCTTGATATATTGAATAAAATTTGGAGTTTTTTTCATTAAAAATTTGAGTTTTTGCCCCAAAAAGCACTACCAGCTAAATTCAAAGTTATTGCTACTCTTTATTACTCATCATTCTATTTAGGCCTCTCTCTTATTTCCAGTCTCTTTTTCAAATGAATGCATGGTTGCTAGATTAACTTGGACCCTAGCAACCAGATTGCTGAAATTGCAAACTGAAGAGCTGCTGAATAAAAAGCTAAACAACTCAAAAACTACATATAATAAAAAAGGAAAAACAATTTCAAATTGTCCCATAGTATCACTCTCTACTTAATTAATGGCCAACTTTATGCTTTCAATTGGAAGATTATTGTCTCATGTATGGGGCCATTTCTTTGGCTAGATATTTATTGGGCAAGTTTGAAAATCCTTTAAGATGAGGAGGAGGAGGACTCTTCCAACATTCTCTATAGACCGACAGTATGGATCGATAACTGTAATGGGGACTAGGGATGGGCAAATTTTTTCGCCTTGTTTTGCTGAAAAAATGACGCCCATAGACTTGTATGGCGTTGTGCGTCAAAAAATTTTCGCCGCACGGGATATTTTTTTTGACATCCATAGACTTTAATGGCCATTGGCGACATTTCGCCGGTGGCGAATTTTTCACGAAACGGGTCAAATTCACCCATCCCTAATGGGGACCAAACGATTGGATCAGCCTGATTTTACCAAGCATGTGAATGACTATATCGTACCCCCTTTTGAGACTTTTTTTTTCTGAAGGCAATACAGTACAGGTTTGGGACCTGTTATCCAGAATGCTTAAGACCTGGGGTCTTTCTGTAATATAGATCTTAGACATTAAACAATCCCATTAGGATTGTTTTGCCTTCAGTAAGGATTAATTCTATCTTAGTTGGGATCAAGTACTGCTTTATTATTACAGAGAAAAAGGAAGAAAAATGGGAGATTGTCTTCCCGTAATTTGTTACGGATAACTGGTTTCCTGATAACAGATCCTATACCTATATTTAGCTGGTTGTAGCGGTCACAAGAGGGCCACCCTCGCTACAGTTTATAACCTATACACATTCCTAGATAATAGATTATTCCCTATCCAAGATCCACTTTACATAGTCAAGATGAGGGCTCATATAACACGAATTTCTGCCCATACCATAACTCTTTCTATCAAAGATGAGACTTGCTCATTATGTGCACATGTCTGAGCAAACATGGCTGCCTGCGCCAGGGGCTCCATCTGCATGGAGTGTCATAGCGCTCATTAGGGGCATTTCCAGTCAGTTTGTTTGACAAGATTTGTTTCTCCTAAAAACATTATGAACATTACTTATGATTTTTTTAATTCCATATTTGTGAATATGATGCCTCAACGAATAAATATCTTCCCTATTGCAAATGTAAAAAAATATATAATTATTCAGGTTCCCTTCTGAATGCCGATTTTAAATTAGCTTTTTCCAGTCCACTGGCACCATATCAAACAACAGAAAGTCAATAAGAAGATTAGAGATTGCTTGGCTGTAACTACAATGGAGGCAATATAATAAAAATCAAAGTTTGCTTGAAACCTAAAAACCCACAACAACCAGATGGAAATGCTACTTGCCTATTGGTTGCAATGGGATTCTAGACCTAGTGTAAATTGTTTTAATTACATTAAAATTACATTGCCTTCAGTGGGGAGGGGTAATGCAATAATATGTGAAATATTTGCTATTGGTATAACAACATGGAGTCTGCTTTCTCTATTGTTATGCCACTGAGAACAACCAATCAGCAAGCAGCATTTTGTAGTCCTCAGCTTGAATGCAACATTTTTATTTTATTATATCCTCCATTTGTCCTTCATCTACAAAGACACCCGTCTTTCTGGTACAAATTCTGTATCTCTATAATAGAAGAACACAGGCATTAGTTTCACTTATTCTGAGTTAAAAAAAAATGTTTTGCAGATTATTTTCTGTCTCCCACGTAACCAGCATAACCCCGTTCATAATGGGTTAACACTTTTCGCCTTTGCATTACTGACATTTGTAAGTGCATCCTTGGGTTGGTCTTTGTTTTACTTTGCTTGGATTAGTTTCTTATTTTCTGTTCCAGCTAACCTATTTGCAACTTTGCACCCTCTGCTGCAGTCTTTGTACTTTCTAAATGACTTGCCTGTCCCCTCTGACCTATAAACCTTCACATCCTCTTCTATTTGTTTGTTTTTTTGTACCTTAGAGATGAAACAAATTACTTGTGACTATTATACCAAAGCCCTAGCTGTGCACAGTGATAGTGTCATTTTAATTCAGAAATGAAATAAAGTCTGCAAGAGGAATAAAACTTCCTGGAATCTTTGCCCACAGATACTTGGAGCAATCATTAAAACGAATGCCATTAAAGGAGGAAGTCATTAAATGCTCTTTACTCATGTCTAGCTGTAGCAATGTATTGATCACTTGTGCAGTGCATGTGGCAATTATAACAAACAAGGGAAAGTTGTGCTCACCACTAATTTTTAAAACCATTACGTGGGGGTGCAATGAGGCTGTGACCACAAAATGCATACAGACAAATACAAGATTCCTCTGCACTCAACCCATTATCGATATATTAAGGACATTGAAACATTGTGTGCCTTAAGCTACTAAAAATGCCTTACCCTTTGAACAAAAAAGGGATTGTTTGTCCATATATTGCAATATATTTAAGATGACCAGTTATGTGCGGCAATTATAACCACAGTAACACCATGAATAAATAATTTACTCATTTAAATAAAATGAAAGAAATGTAGTTCTGCACAAGAGCTGCTTTCTACCCAGCATTCCAATGTAATTGTTCTCTTGCACCAGATTCACCTACACACGCACAACGATTGATCCTCATTGCTAAACCTGTACAATTAGTAGTGGTAAGGGCGTGGGCATGCCAAATTGTTCATTGGATCACACCTTTGGCGTGAGATGCATTTTGTACTAATAGGCAGTACGTAAAGGAAACCATGGACCTACTGCCGGCTCAAGGTAGGTGTAAAGTACTCTACTAGTATGTGCTAAACCAGTGTCCCCCAACCAGTGGCTCATGAGCAACATGTTGCTCACCAACCCCATGGATCTTACTCCTAGTCGCCTCAAAGCAGGTGTTTATTTTTGAATTCCTGGCTTGTAGGCAAGATTTGGTTGCATAAAATCAGGTGCACTGCCAAACAAACCCTCCAGTCCACAAAGGGGCAACCAAATAGCCAATCACAGCCCTATATGGTACCTCCCAGAAACACGTTTCATGCTTGTGTTGCTCCCCAATTCAGTTTACATTTGAATGTGGCTCAGAGGTAAAATAGGCTGGGGACCTCTGTGCTACACATTAGCTAATTAGTTAGTTAGGGCGCCTAGGTCCCCATTTCAGAAGTGCATGTCCTTTATTGTTTTCATAGTTATAATGTATTGGCACTGTTTTTCACAGTGAGATCACTCCAAGGTGTAGTTACATTGGGCAGTTATTTCTCATTTTCTCAATCCCAATTAAACTTGCGTTTTTAGGTTTGCCTGATCATAGATAGGTAAGTGGTCAGGGTATATTGGAGTGTGTTAATCCTTCCTTTGAGTAAAGCACCATAAAAAACATATTTTAATACATGTTACAAAATCTTTTCATACAGAAATAGTTTGTGTTTTAGCTATATGTTTATTTTGACTGATTAGAGAGAATCTATACTAACTGGTAAAAAGTTATCAGTCCATTCAATATTAAAGGGGTTGTTCACCTGAATGATATTCTGGGGCAATTTTCAATTAGTTTAAATTTTTTATTATTTGCGGTTTTGAGGTTTTTTAGCTTTTTATTCAGCAGCTTTCCAGTTTGCCATTTTAGCAAGCTGGTTGCTAGGGCCCATATTACCCTAGCAACCACAAACTGATTTGAATAAGAGGCTGGAATATGAATAGGAGAGGACCTGATGAATAACAAAAAGTAGCAATAGCAATTAATTTATAGCATAAGGGCAGAGACACACGGTCAGATTCGGGGAGATTAGTCGCCCAGCAACAAATCTCCTCTTCTTCAGGGTGACTAATCTCCCCAAACTGCCTTCTCGCCGGCGGGATGGCACTCAGAGCGCTTTGTTTTCCAAGGTCGCCTGAAGTTTCCTCGTAAGGCAACTCTGGACGACTTCGGGATATGAAGTGGTTCGAGTGCCATTCCACCGGCGATTAGTCGCCCTGAAGAAGAGGAGATTTGTCACCAGGCGACTAATCTCCCTGAATCTGACCGTGTGTCTCTGCCATTAAAGACCATTTGCTTTTAGATGGGGTCAGTGACACCCATTTGAAAGAGTCAGAAGAAGAAAACAAATAATTAAAAATGCATACAAAAATAAATAATGAAGACCAATTGAAAAGTTTTAGATTTGGCCATTTCTATAACATACTGTACTACAAGTTAACTTAAGGTCAACCACCCCTTTAAACACAGCAAATTAAATGAAGTGGAAATTTTCGTCCCTACATGTAGTTATTGATTTAATCACTTTTTCATCTATAAAACGAGAGGGGGAGGTGATTCCCTATTGTTAAGCCAAGTAGCACAGTGGCTGTACATGAATTGGTGCCATGAATCTGTTATCAACTACGGGCATCCCATCTGCTAGTTTGCAGAGATGGTGGATGATTTATATTGTCTAACCAGTTTTAGAAAGTTTCATAGAGATGTGTAAATATAATTAACTGGTAGAGCTTTAATTTTAAAGAATAGGCAGCATTAGCCTTCTTCACAAAGCCACACAAATAAAATGCTACAATCACTTGATGTTGTGTGTTAATTAAAATGCCCTACCCAAATAATTGCTTTCATTCTTTGCACTTGGAGACCAGATATTTTGTGTTTTCTGCCTCCTAATTTGGCCTGGATCTGGTATGGTGGCCATTATAATTTACTTCTTTACTACCTTCCTTGTAACCAACGAATCCCTCTAGTGCCAGGATTCTTACCCTACGTCTATAGTCCCCAGAGTGGGTTCTCATGCTGCCTAGAGTTACATATTTACATTGGGTTGAAATAAGACCAGATCAAGTTCAACTCCTCCAAATGAAACCCAGCATCCATACACACACCACTCCATGCTCTCACATAAATTATATACCCATATCTATACTAACTATCCACTTGAATCCTCTTGATCCAATATTTGGGTTGCTATTTGGGTATTTACTGGTCTTACCGTAATCAAGTCCCCCTAGGAAAAACAGTTTAGAAACCATGTTCTAGTACCTGCATTCTTATTTAATTCTGTCCAGGACTTCAGAGATGCCCTTATCAGTCCTCTGCTCTCCTGCCTCAGCTTGAGTCTGCTTCTTCTCTCTGGCATGCATATGAAGTATTCAGTCCTCATCCCTCAATCATGAGACTCTCCCACTTCTGAGTTCAGATGGTTAATGACTGATGGTTAAAGGGATTCTGTTATGATTTTTATGGTGTCATTTTTATTTCTAGATTAGACTGTTTACACTACAAATAGTTTATTCTACCATATAATACCATTTATTCTTTAACCAATAAATATATATTTTTTTAGATGTAATATTGGTGTGTAGGCAGCCATCTCGGGTCATTTTGCCTGACTCTGTGCTTTCAGAAAGAGCCAGTACTTCACAATGTAACTTCTTTAATATAAGGCATAAGCTTTGTTTCTCCAACTCAATGTAACTGCAGGAGTTGCAATGGGACCTGGATTTTTGATATTGAGTGCTATTCTCATATCTACCAGAGAGCTGTTGTCAGGGAGCTGTTATTTTGTTACCTTTCCACTGTTCTGTTGATAGGCTAAGGCCAGGGGAAAGGCAGTTATATCACTCTAACTTGCAGTGTAGCAGTAAAAAGAGACAGAAGTAGAGCAAAAGTCACATGACTAGAGGCACCTGGGAAACTAAGAACATGTCTATCCCTATGTCAGATTTCAAAATTAAATATAAAAAAAATCTGTTTGCTCTTTTGAATAAATAGATTTCAGTGCAGAAGTCTGATGGACCAGCTCTATTAATTGATGTCTGAGTGTGGGAATAGATCCTGGATGACCTGTCTTATTGTCTGACTCGTTAATCCTTTTCATTTCTTCCTTTCAGTGCCTTACTTTACCTAAGCTTGTTGCCCTACATGCTGTCTATCCATTATATATTAATTATAGTTCTCTCTGTGTCAATCTCTATATTCCGAGACTGGATCAAATTCTGCTACTGTCTCTGTGCCAAATTGAAAGCACTGCACCAAATGGAAGTTACAGCCAGTTTAAAATGCCTCGTCTACTGTAGAGATGCAGGGTAGATAGACAAGTGAAGATAACAGTTCACTTTAATAATGCAGATCACATTGAGACTGTCCAGAAAGTCAGTAGTGATGATAACTGGAACTGAGAGTTATACAAGGTGGGTTTAAGCATTGCAGGAAGGCTTAATTCTCATCAGGGAGTTCAACCCACAGTCATTGTTAGGGCTCTTACACATGAGCGTTTTTACCTGCGCTCCCCTGCGTTCCGTTTTTCGGCGTTCAGCCGCAGGGGAGCGCAGGAATAGACGCATTTAATTATTTCAAATGGGGCTGTACTCACACAGGCGCATGTAGGCGCCGAACGCAGGTTGAGACGCAACATGCTGCATTTTTCCTGCGTTCGGCGCCTACATGCGCCTGTGTGAGTACAGCCCCATTTGAAATAATTAAATGCGTCTATTCCTGCGCTCCCCTGCGGCTGAACGCTGAAAAACGGAACGCAGGGGAGCGCAGGTAAAAACGCTCATGTGTAAGAGCCCTTAAACTATATCTTTCAAGATTCATATGCGATTCTGGGTGTTGTAGTTCAACAATAGCTAGGGTTAACAATCAAGTTATTTTTAAAGGAATTGTTCACCTTTGAGATAATTTATAGTATGATGTAGAGATTAATATTCTGAGAAAATTATCAATTGGTTTTCATTTTTTTTTTTATTTGGGGATTGGTTTAGCTTTTTATTCAGCAGCTCTTCAATTTGCATTTAATGCAATCTGGTAGCAATCTGGTAGAAAATTACCCTGGCATCCATGCACTGATATGAATAAGAGACTGGAATATAAATAGGAGTGGCCCTGAATAGAAATATGAGCAATACAAATTACAATAACAATACATTTGTAGCCTTAGAGAGTATTTGCTTTTGTAGAAGGGGTCAGTGATGCCCATTTGAAAGCTGCAAAGAGTCAGAAGTCAGAAAAGGCAAATAACTTTAAAACTATACAAAATAAATAATGAAAACCAATTGAAAAATTGTTTGGCATTGGCCATTCTATAACATACTAAAAGTTAGCAACCCTTTAACTTTATATCTTTGTTCAGCAAGAGTTTAATTCATAGGACTGATACTGAACACAGTGTTTGCCTATTATTCTCAAAACAATTATGGCTAGATAATCTGTCAATTCGCAAACCCCTCCTCATCTGTAAACCAGAAACAAACAACAAAATTGGGAAAGAAGGAGGCTGTGTATATCTGTTTATACCAACTTGGCTGGTTGCAAACAAGTCAATGATCCATTAATAGTAATTAAAAAGCATGAGTTTAAATCATAGGACTGATACTGAACACAGTGTTTGCCTATTATTCTCAAAACAATTATGGCTAGAGGAGAATGTAGATTATCTGTCAATTGGTAAACCCATCCTCATCTGTAAACCAGAAACAAACACAACAAAATGGGGAAAGGATGAGGCTGTGTATATCTGTTTATACCAACTTGGCTGGTTGCAAACAAGTCAATGATCCATTAATGGTAATTAAAAAGAAACCTTCAATACAGTTTTGGTCATAAACAGGTGCAAGTTAACTCTATTAACATGATTTGTGCACAAAATAATTTTATTCTGCGTTTTTAAGGCAATATATATATATATATATATATATATATATATATAAATTCAGTAAATGGACCCGCACTCATTCTTAAAGGTGAAATAAATGTGCTTTTATTCACAGGTTCATTTCCAACGTTTCGGTCCTCTCTGGGACCTTTTTCAAGGATGAAAAAGGTCCCAGAGAGGACCGAAACGTTGGAAATGAACCTGTGAATAAAAGCACATTTATTTCACCTTTAAGAATGAGTGCGGGTCCATTTACTGAATTGTAACATGGAATTTTGACCAACGCACCACCATCAACAGAATCTGAACCGGGAGGAGTGCGTTCACTGTACAAACTTTGTATATATATATATATATATATATATATATATATATATATATATATATATATATATATATATATTCTGCTTGTGTATATGGTTTATTTTCTCATTAAATCAATACACAAAGGCTGTTCCTAGGCACCAAATGGGATTCCACCTTTTTCTCTGTACCTGCTGTCTGTGTACCAATACAGAACTTCTCTATAGGCAACATGGCTGTAATTATGTAAGTAGCTGACTAACAAGGACTGAAATAAGCTGAACAGACGACCATTATGTTAAGGTTTACAAATCTTGCCTTCCAAAGCTGGCACCTTAGTGCTGAGGCAGCGTTAGATTAATAGCTCAGAACACCATGCCAAAGTAACTTTTCTAGCTCAGTGAGATTGTGCTAGTGGCACCACTTCTTAGTAAAAGCAGGGGGGGCTGGAAAATTAGATGTGTCAGCCAGGTTATTAAATGCAGCCAACAGACATCTATCAACCCCACAGGGGATATAGTTACCTTATGTGTGTGTCTCACCCAATGAACTGCCATGGGCTTTTTATGCAGTGGAATTACTTCCAGAAACTCAGACAAGTCCAGGTGAAAGATTATTCTGACTTCAACCAATAAATCCAGTGGTATTTTTCATGCTTTGGCTCCCAGTGAGTTTTTTCCATTTAGCTACACAATGTGGGTCATTTACTGTGGCCCACACACACACACAGAGATCTGCAGCTTTCTCCTTGGATAGAGCGCCGCCTGCATTAAACAGCACCCTGTTCACAGGGGGGCAGGTAAAGTGGTGCACATAGGCGTTCCTCCACCACCCCATAACTTGTATGTTACAGAATGCAGTTTGTGTTGCATCCTTGTCTTTGCAACCTGCACTATGTTTTTGAAACTTTTTTAGATTTTCGATCCGCACTCGCTACAGCAGTCCCCCCCATACACTTGAGCCCTAGGAATTGAAAATTACCCCTTATTTCTCATAGATGTTGTCTATTTGTGTACCTGTATATTGTTCTAGGAGTTACATTTTATAAATTCTAATCAACTTTACAATATACATCAATGACATCATCAAATTTACACACACGTGTAGAGCTGAATCGTCAGATATACATATAGAAACAATAGAATTCTACCTGTATCTGACGATTCAGCACTAACAATGGACGATGTTTGGGTGCCTTGAAAGGCACCCAATCAAAAATTTCCATCCAGCCCGATCGAGCAGCCGACCGATATCCAAGTCTTCTGCCGATATGGGTCGGCTCGTTTCCCACCATACATGCACCGAATATCGTATGAAAATTAGTTTTGTACGATATTATCTGTGCGTCTATGGCCACCTTAAATGTTATTGCTACCAAAAACAGTATCTGTCTAGCTGCTTACATTCTGTGCACTCCTGTACAGGTATGGGGTTTTCTAGATAACAGACTTTTCGGTACTTTGGATTTTCATACCATAAGTCTACTAGAAAATCATATAAACATTAAATAAACCCAATAGGCTGGTTCTGCTTCCAATAAGGATTAATTATATCTTAGTTTGGATCAAGTACAAGGTACTGTTTTATTATTACAGAGAAAAATTAAATAATGTTTTAAAATCTGTATTATTTGGATAAAACTGAGTCTATAGGAGACAATCATCCTGTAATTTGGAGCTTTCTGGCTAATGGGTTTCCAGATAACAGATCCAATACCTGTATCGGACTTGTGTTTTGAGAGTCAGACCCAAGGAAGAAAAGAGGAATAAACAAATGCAGCTTTCAAAGGCAAATACATTTAAAAATTAACTTTTGAAAAAAAATGTTTAATTAATGTATATTGGAAAGATACTTACAATTATAATTTTCTATCATTATGTAGGGACCCCACAGGGTTAATATCCCCTTTAGTCAGAGCCTCATGGTATATACAGGGTTTCCTAAGGGGCAGAGCCCTTGTGATTGGTGCAGCATGGCTGATCCCAAAGGCAGCCACAAGGTGTCGCTGTGCAACAATATAAAAGGAGATGCCATGTGCTCAGTCAGCCATTACAGTTTTACAGTTTTGCTGCTGAACCTTGTTCACTGTGGAGATAGTGAATCCTATCAGGCAAAATGTAGGCAAAAAGTTGTTTGAAAGGCCTGCCAAGGCTGGGCAGGATCCTCCAGTGCCTGAAAGCTCAACCAAGGAGGGTTTGGAGTTTGGATTTCCGGATTTTGGGAGCAAATACTTTCCATCGGGAAAGGTATTACTGCAGGTAGCGCTACCTAGGACTGGTACTCTTTTGGGGACAAGGGATGGAGACTCTTGTGCTGCCAAAATGGAGTTGTGGGACTTTTCCTGGCAGGGATTTACCAGGACTGGACTGCTACAGGTTCCTAGGGTAGTGGGTCATGCTTTGAATGCATTTATGAGTATAATGTTAGTTTACTTCCACTTTAAAATTAAATTTAAAGTTTATATTTTTTATATATAATAAAGTGTGTGATTGATTTGTTTCCTAATGGGACTATCCTCAGGTGTATTCCGGGACCCCATTAGGTGGAGGCACGGCCAGAGAGGAGTTTCCCAGTACCTTTCATTTAGCAAAGAGGACTCAGGACCTGCATCGGTAAGAAGTATGTGATGTACCCCTTGGCACCAAATGGGTTACAATTACATAAACATTTGGCAAATAATCTCTTTAAAGGGGTGGTTCACCTTTAAGTTAGTATGTTATAGAATGGCTAATTCTAAGCAACTTTTCAACTGGCTTTGATTTTTTAATTATTTGCCTTCTTTTTCTGACTCTTTCAAACTGGTATCACTGACCCCATCTGAAGATCAAATGCTCTGTAAGGCTACAAAGCTATCATTATACCTGCTTTTTAATAATCATCTCTCTATTCAGGACCTCAACTATTCATATTCCAGTCTCTTGTTCAAATCAATGCATGGTTGCTAGGATAATTTGGACCCTAGCAACCAGATTGCTTAAACTGCAAGCTGGAGAGCTGCTGAATAAAAAGCTAAATAACTCAAAAACCACAAATAATAAAAAAATAAAGAACAATTACAAAGTGTCTCAGGATCACTCCCTCTCTACATCATACTAAAAGTGAATTCAAAGGTGAACAACCCCTTTAAAGGGCAAATAATAGATCA
Organism: Xenopus laevis; assembly: GCF_017654675.1. Classification (NCBI taxonomy): domain Eukaryota; kingdom Metazoa; phylum Chordata; class Amphibia; order Anura; family Pipidae; genus Xenopus; species Xenopus laevis. Next base: position 110,987,013 of record NC_054387.1, on the reverse strand, counting down.
TATCAGTTATTTTTATTTGGTTCTCAGTGTTTAATATGATTATTATGAATGTAGAAACCTGCAGGGCTGTTATAGAGCTTCCTGATCTAAAGGTAGAGTCTCCATTTATATATATTTAATATATTAGTTCTATATTAGTCAAGCAAAATAGCACAATGATACCTTGAGATTTTATATTAAAGGGTTTTATCTTTGTTGCTCTCCAAACATTGACATCTGGTCTTGTTCTAAAAAAAACCTGTCATGTTTTCCTTGGAATGAAATGAAATAGAATTTTTTTTTTGCTTTTGTCACATCCACTGCAAGGGATATTGTCTTTGCCAGGTTGAAATCCTGTTCAGTACCATAAATCTGTTACAGAATTCATCCAGATTGGAAAGAAATGTACAAGCCTACATAATTATTGTGTCCATATCCCATTCTGTAGACACTTTACCTTAACATTTCTTCCTCTCAACAGAGTCCTTAAAGGGCCACTCCATGCTGATATTTTATCGCAAAATGGTGCTTACTGCAGCGTATTACCAATCCCCATAATGGTTAAAGGAGAACTAAACCCTAAAAATTAATAGACCTAAAAATGCCATATTTTATATACTGAACTTATTGCAGCAGCCTAAAGTTTCAGCTTGTCAATAGCAGCAATGATCCAGGACTTCAAACTTGTCACAGGGGGTCACCATCTTGGAAAGTGTCAGTGACACTCACATGCTCAGTGAGCTCTGAGCAGCTGTTGAAAAGCTAAGCTTAGGGGTTGTTGCAAATTATGAAGCAGAAAATGAGGTTAGTCTGTAAGGGCTTTCACTGACGAGCGGTTGAAGCTGCGCTCCCCTGAGTTCCGTTTTTCTGCGTTCAGCCGCAGGGGAGCACAGGAATAGACGCATTACGTTTTTTCCAATGGGGCTGTACTCACACAGGCGCGTGTAGGCGCCGAACGCAGGTTGAGATGCAATATGCTGCATTTTTCCTGCTTTCCGCGCTTACACGCGCCTGTGTGAGTACAGCCCCATTGGAAAAAATGTAATGCGTCTATTCCTGCACTCCCCTGCTTCTGAACGCAGAAAAACGGAACTCAGGGGAGCGCAGCTTCAACCGCTCGTCAGTAAGAGCCCTAAAAAAAGCTGATGCTATGGGGCGGAATATTAAATTCTGATGCTAGTTGCACTGGTTTCTGTGCTGTCATGTAGTAATTATCTGTATTAATTACTAATCAGCCTTATATTGTGACATTTATATTGTGTGTGGTGTATATTTTCACTCGGTCCCTAAGCTCAGTAAGTGACAGCAGCACAGAGCATGTGCAGTGAATCAGCAGAAAAGAAGATATGGAGCTACTGGGGCATCTTTGGAGACAGTTTTACTGCTAAAGGGCTGTGGTTGCCTTGGGCTTGTACATAAACCCAAAACATAATCTACAACATTTCTAGCTACTTCTTTAGTTTAACTTTCCTTGTCCTTTAAATGCATTCTTTTATATAGCCTATGAGAAAAGCGAGGGGGTTTCCTCTGCAACAAAGGCTTCCATTTATAGCTCTTTATTACTGGCCTTGTCCCCACTGATGTCATACCATACCCCCTGTTTTGTCAGGACAGTTTCTCATTGCTAGGGATGCACCGAATCCCCAAATCCTTATTGAAAGATTCGGCCGAATACCGGACAGAATCTGAGTCCTAATTTGCATATGCAAATTAGGGGCAGGAAAGGAAAAACATAGAAAAACTGTTTTTAAACATATATTAACAAAATATTAACATAATATCATGTGCACATGATGTCACTTCCACCTTACGACTCTTCTGCCCTACCATACTCCAAGGCCTGCACCTCTCATCCTCCATGTAAGTATTTCACAGTGGCTTGGGGGGGGGCATTCTTTAATTTTTCGTTTAAAAATGTTTTCAGTTATTTAGGCACCCAAACGAATGCCACCACAAAAGCTGCCACCCTAGGCACAGCCCTTGGGTGCCTATATAGAGATATGCCCCAGCTTCTTACCATGGAGCAAGAGGAAGGGACACTTATATGCCTTCCTCTGGCCACTTCTAATGAATACAGTGTTAAAGAATATAGGTAGCACTGACTCCATGTGGCACACACAGGTATCTGCACTTGGTTTTGAAATACATAGACCTGCAGAAAATCACCAATTCTTCAGATTGATGTAGCAACTGGTTCCAGCCTTAAAGTAAATACTATATGAAGTAGAGGTTATTGGTTATGCTTCAGGCAAGTGGCTACACCTGGTGGGGATTAATGCACCTGATTTAAGAGGATGTTCACCTTTTAATTAACTTTTAGAATGATTTAGAAAGTGATATTCTGAGACAGTTTGCAACTGGTTTTCATTATTTGTGTTTTTTTATTATTCAACTTTTTATTCAAAAGCTCTCCAGTTTGTAATTGTGGCTATCTGGTTTTTAGGGTCCAAATTAACATAGCAACCATGCATTAATCTAATAAGTAAATTATGAATAGTAGAGGGGCTGAATAGAAAGATGAGTAACCGAAAGTAGCAATAACAATGCATTTAAAGCCTTGCAGAGCATTTGTTTTTTAGATGGGGTCAGTGACACCCATTTGAAAGCTGTAAAGGAGCAAATAATTAAAAAACTATACAAAATAAACAATTAAGACCAATTGCTTAGCTGTTTAGAAATGCCCATTCTGTAGCATACCAGAAGTTAGCTTAAAGGTGACCCACCTCCTTTAAAGTTCCTTTGGCAGTGCATTTGAGTAATCACAGATTGGCCATATATTATTCATTGTGCGTTATAAGCTGAAAAATAAAGCTATAAACCAATACAATTATACAATATTAGGTGCCAACAAATATGCAAAAATTACAAAAACAGGGAGGTTTTGCCATCAGTATGGAATAATGCTAGCTATTGGTTGTTATCAAGTATTAGGTAAAAAATTAAGGATTATTTTTTTTTTTTAAAGAACTATGGAAATGACAATGTGATATTGCTGAGCATTCTGGAAAACAGATACCCTACGTGTACTTCATTGCTTGGCTCACTGACCATAGATAACAGACAGGTCTGGACTGAGAATTACATATACAGAGGCCCAAACAGCCTCAATCAGCCCAATAAATAGTGACTTTATATGGCATCTTACAGCAGCCCCTCTGCCATTTGCCAGAACCAACAGGTATTAGGCAAATAAAATATATATAGTGAAAAAAGTACCCCCTCTTGTAAATTATAAGGATATTATAAGTTACGGCTGAGTGTTTTTATACAGGTCATGGAACTCCGAGGTAACTTCTAATATCCTCATATTTTGCAACTGGGGGTACTTTATTTATTATAATACACAAATGTGTACAAAAAATGACATCAGAACTCACCGTTTATAACTGATGACATCAGAACTCTCCTTTATCAGGATATAATTTACAAGATATTCATGGCTTTTGTGTATTATATAGATAACACACACACACGGACACACGGACACACGGACACACACACACGGACACACACACACACGGACACACACACACACACGGACACACACACACACAGAGAGAAACCATTGCTGTGCATTATTCTTCGTATCTCAACACAAAGCAGTGATAAAAAGGAAAAGGATGAAGGAAAGGGAACGAATGTAAAACTAATCAGGAAGGAACTGTGTATGTATATACTATGTATAGAATACTACATATAAGTAATGGCAACCAGATTATAACTATAATCTGGTTGCCATTACTTATATGTAGTATTCTATAGAAAGAAGACATATATGTAGCAAACAGGTCATAATTCACTGACCCATTCCATCAGCAACATGTGCTGAAAGTCTTTCCATCTGTTGCGTCTGAGAGAGTTTATGGACTGGGAGAGAGGTAGGTGAGTCAATGAACAGCTATGACCTTTTGTGCTGAAACACAGAGTATTACCTTCTGTGTATTTAGTGTATACATGGATGGATTGTTAAAGGAACAGTAACTCCAAAAAATGAAAGTGTTTCAAACTAATGAAAATATAATGTAGTGTTGCCCTGCACTGGTAAAACTGATGTGTTTGCTTCAGAAACACTACTATAGTTCATACAAGCTGCTGTGTAGCAATGGCGGAAATTGAAAAAAGGCTATATGGAACAGGTTAAATAGTGGATAACATGTATTCAATTAATTCCCAACCGATCCAGATGACTTATGGTCAGGCTCATCAACAGCTTAGTAGAGTATCCATCTCCACAGTAGTATCATAGGATAATGAAGAAAACTGGAGAGCCTTCCAGTGTGAATAAATGTAGCTTTTATTGACCTTAAGGGTCCTTCCTCTGGTGCAAGTTACAAACATAGTGAACACAGTGACCTTTTAAACAGTTCATTACCCATAAGTCCCAAGTGCATCCTCAGCTCCATCTTGTGGCCAGAGGACAAAGGTGCATCAGCACAATGATAAACATCTGGATACTATGTTGCCATCTATCCAATATACACACCAAAAGTCGTTTTCTTAGTAGTGTTACAAATTAGTGATACAAGTAATCAAATATGTTTTCTCACAGATTCGGGTCAGTAATAGAGTCCATAAATCTCAGTCATCAGTGTTATTTTTCAACTGTAAAAAACATATGTAAGCAGTGAGTATTTATAGTTCTAAACATACATGAAGGGGCACATTTACTTAGCTTGAGTGAAGGATTAGAAGGAAAAAAACTTCTAATTTCGAAGGTTTTTTTTGGCTACTTCGACCAACGAATTGGCTACTTCGACCTTCGACTACGACTTCGAATCGAAGGATTCAAACTAAAAGTACTGTCTCTTTAAAAAAACCTCGACTACCTACTTCACCACCTAAAACCTACCGAGCACCAATGTTAGCCTATGGGGAAGGTCCCCATAGGCCTTCCTAGCAATTTGTGATCGAAGGAAAATCGTTCGATCGAACGAATTGCGGTAAATCCTTCGACTTCGATATTCGAGAAATCTGGTAGTGTTTTTTTTTTGTATCAATGTCTGCTCTTACTAGGTGGTTGGAGATGTTTCTACCTCTTTTATACGAAAAGAGTGGCTTGTCTCTAAACAGTTTACCAAATGTTTGGTCCTGTCCCAGGATGGACCAATGTTTTCTAACTATATTTTCCATATTCTTTTATCCCCTCTATTTAATATCTTTTTTCTCAGCAGTGTTGCTCTGGGAAGGGATAAGGTGGATGGTATTGGAACACATTGAAAGACCTCTACGAGGTGGGAAAAGGAAGAAAATTTTACTACAATGTGAAGCAAAATGGATGGATAGGATAAATTTTATTGAACCACTTGGTATGAACGAAGACTGGAGCCTTAAATGTTTCCTATAAATAATAAGGTGGTTTAAAAATATAAATGCTGCTTACACTTCATGTATGTTTAGAACTATAAATACTCACTGCTTACATATGTTTTTTACAGTTGAAAAATAACACTGATGACTCTGAGATTTATGGACTCTATTACTGACCCGAATCAGTGCGAAAACATATTTGATTACTTGTATCACTACTTTGTAACACTACTAAGAAAACTAATTTTGGTGTGTCTGAAACATGTAGTGCGTCAATAAAAACGACATTTATTCACACTGGAAGGCTCTCCAGTTTTCTTCATTATCCTAAATAGTGGATAACAGATAACACCATTATGTTCTACAGAGCTTATCTGCTATCTGCTGTGTAACCTGACCCTTTTCTCCTTTGAATGGCTGCCTCTATTTCTACACAGCAGCTTGTTTATATGAACTATAGTAGTGTTTCTGAAGCAAACACCGTTTTACCAGTGCAGGGCAACACTGCATTATATTTTTATTACTTTAAAACGCTTTCATTTTTTGATGTTACTGTTCCTTTAAATACTGCTGCCCTTAGACTCTAGGTTCTGGGTTTCATTTTGCTATGCCAATATGCCTCACCATAGCAAAGAAATGCTAAAATTAAGATAATAAAAGCCCTTAGACCATTGAGCTTCACTCCCTTAACACCTCCGCCTGAAAATGTTCCCTGCATGAATAGCAAATCACAGAGCAGAACCTCCTTCACATTTGGATATAATTTTGCAGCCACCAATAGGAAAGCTTCTTTTCATTAAAACACGGTCCTATTAAAATATTGTGATATTTGCGTAGTCACATTGTCAAATTTGGTACATGGCATACAAACTTTAAATATATATCATATACGGGGTAATGAGTCATCTGTTCTACAGAAACTATTCATCTAAACATGTCACAGTGGGACACTATAATAATCAGTATGGTTATGCATTACTTTACAGAACCTATAATAATGTATGTGTGCTGGGGATATTTATAACAAATATGGCTTACATAATTCCATTGGCTCCAGTCCCTCACTCGTGATCATTTCATGTGCAAACACTGCACAGCTATTAACTGAGAGAGGATTAAACAGAAGGAACCTAAGAAAACGTGATGTTCTTGGACTACCTATAATAACATATTGTACGGCATATCCTACTTTTAATGGGGTTATATTAGGGATACTCTACTCTGGGATCAACTAGCTTTAGTAGGATATGAATAGAATCCTATGAAGATTTTCTTTTAGACATAGGGTACATAAATAAACCCCTCACATTATCAATGTTCTCTCCAATTGCCTTTCTTGTGCAGAGATGGTGGATACAAATAAGTACTAATAAGTACTATCCACAATTTGATGTATGTGCTGGCCTTAAAAGTTGTATGCACCAACAATTTCTTCCCACCAGCAGAACTAAAAAAGGACAGGGCCCCTGAAAAAATGGGCAGTACTTGGTTGGGAGTGACTGGGTTGGGGTAATCTTCCATAATCCACCAACTAAATGCAGATATTCACAGTTTTTCAGGAGAGGTAGGTCGGGGGAGTGGTGACAGTAGAGGGCAGGCAGTGAGTCTGGGCCAGCGTGGCCGAGAAGAGCCGGTGTCCAGCCGGCCCAGTCTGACCCTGAATATGGCAATGGCAAAAAACTGATTGGAAATTTCTATGAATGTTTTTTCTGTCGCTTCTGCACACTGACACTGACATCCAAGCAGCAGCATAATGACTTTGCCATGTCCCCCCTGCATCATTCTGCTACTTACCTTGCTCCCGCCTATTGTCTCCCTGGCCCCCCTGCCCGCTCAAGAGTGAATGTGTGCGCCTGCCCGAGCAGCCAGTGGGTGGGTACATTTTCTGTAGGTAGAATGACACCGGCCCGGGGTTCTGCCAGCGATCTTCTTCACTTTTCAAATTTCCCGAGACAGATGCATGGGCAGTAGAACAAAATAGCTGGTTCTTTAGTTAAAGTTCGGTTTTTCACTCTACTGCGCATGCTGCGAGCTGAAGGAAGAAGTAGAAAGAAGATCGTTTTGTGGTGGTAGAACCCTGGGCCGGTGCAGTTTTCTGTTGATAGTAGCACTGGCCCAGAGTATCAGTTAAGTAGATACAATCACTTGAGTTGAGGTCAGGGCCGCTCCGGCCATGAGGCAAGGTGAGAATCTTGCCTCAGGCGGCAAGTAACTTTAAGAGCCGAATTTCCGTTTTTTAAAACGGAAATTCGGCTCTTCTAGCGCAGCGAGCGCAATAGCGCTCACTGCACTAGCGATGCGGCCCCTCCTCCACCCGCTCCGACGCTGGTAGTTAGAAGAGCGGAGCAGGAGGAGGGGCGGCATTGGGGCTGCTGCCTCAGGCGGCAGCAGCCCCTGAAACGTGCCTGGTTGAGGTGCCTCACTTTTGGCACCCCCAAGCATAAAAGCACTTTTCTTCTCCTTTAATTGCAGTTTGTATATCAAACAACAGGCTGCCCCTTTTCAGGGGTTGCACAAAACAAAATAAAACACAAAATAAAATCCTACTCCTGTTGGGAGGCTCACTAAACAGTTTCCCTTTCTAACATGCCAGTCGGCTGTTCTGATCCTGACGTACAAAACACAACAAAGGTATTCACCTGTTTAGTACACTGTGGCTTCTATCACGGCAGTTTAACTGAGGAGCTCCCATCTCCTCTAAGGGCTCTTACACACGACCGTTTTTGCCTGCACTTCCCTGCATCGTGCTTTCTTTGGTTCAGCAGCAGGGGAGTGCAGGAGTAGACACACTCAATTATTTTGAAGGAGGCTGTACTCACACAGACGCATGTAAGCGCCAAACGCAGGTTGGGACGCATCATGTTGCATTTCACCTGCGTTCGGCACATACATGCGTATGAGTACAGCCCCCTTCAAAATAATTGACTGCGTCTACTCCTGCACTCCCAAAAACGCCCGTTAGAGCCTTAACAGGCAGCCCCATGAGCTGGAAGCCAAAACATTTTAAAACCCAACAGCTAAGTCAACTGGAATCCCATGCACATGTTCACCTGACAGCATTAATGTTATGTTTTGGGTAGCCGCGGATGAGTAGAGTATAACAGTGCTTTATTAGCAAGGCATTACACAACAGTAACTTAGTGACATCTACAGGCCATTTGTATAAACACCACAATGACACAATCACTTTGAATGGCCAATACAATCTGTATTAAAGCATATCAAAATCAGAAACTCACTGTTTCAAGTATGTTTATTCCCAACAAAATAATTCACATATTAACAACGGTATCATACAGGTTTATTCATTCTTGAAACAGTGAGTGAGGGGTAATAAAGGCAAGTAACTGGGAATTTATTTAGGTGGAGTTTCACCTAAGGTATGCACTTATAGAAACGAATGTTCAACTTCAGAGTTCAGCATTTAAAAAATAGAAAATATTTTATTTATTTCTTCATTAAAAACAAAAAGTGAAACAGACACCCTAAGGAAACATAGTTACCATTTCAGATCACAAGACGCATTTCATGACTCGTTCTGGCACTTGTTTCACCTAAGGAACTGGCAATCAACGGTACAGGTTACCATGGTAATGGCAGCAGTAGTAGAGACGGTGAATTTTGAGGCAAGAATCTCAACTTGTCTTATGGCAGCAGTGCCCTGAAAGCATATAACACATTGTATATATTGTATATCTCCAACCAGACCAACCAGTGTTGGATGTAACTGAATCTTTAATTTTATTGATGTGGGAAAATCTCTATGGAAGTTTGTGAGGAGGATTCCTTTTATTTTTTGGTAGACTTCTACCATTCTCCATCTAAAACCGGCCAAATTGCTGTTTTAGCCTATGGGGGACCTCCTAGAACCTATTTGGAGTCAATTTGGGAAAAACTGACTCCAAAAAAAACTTTGACTTAATTCCGGTTGGTGTTTTTGAACTTGAACTTCGAAGTTTTTTCAATTCGAAATTCGACCCTTGATAAATATGCCCCTAATGGTTCGAATTGAAAATTCAAATTTTTGTTACGGGCAAAACTGTCAAATTCGACTAGCGAATTATCAAAACTCGATCTGATCTTTTGAAATAATTTGATTTTCAAGATTTATCATACTCTGGCCCTTCGAATTCGATTATTCGCAACCTAAAACCTACAGAATTGCTGTATAAGTCAGGTCCAGTGAGCAATTTGGAGAGGTTTCAATCAAGCTTGATTGAATTCAATTAGAGTTTTCGACTCGGTAAAATTTGTCCGAGTTTAAGATATTTGATTTTTATAATAAAAAATCAAATATTGGAATGTCGAGTAAAAACAAATTCATGTGAGTTAAAAAAAAACTCACATGAATTTGATTTTACTCGAAATTCGAATATTTAATTATTTATTATAAAAATCGAATATCTTTAACTCGGACAAATTTAACCGAGTTGAATTCAATCAAACTTGATTTGAATTTTTTCTCCTAAAATAAACTTGAATATCAGGAAGGCTGCAAACATCTCCAAATTCTAATATTGATAAATGTGCCTCTTGATGTATTCATGTCTCCCTTCCCATTAACTGGTACACTGACCTTTAAAAATAAAAAACTCCTTATGATTAAAATGCCATTACCTGAATTTTGGCCATGTGACTTCATACCTTCCAACTGTCCTGCTTTCTTTGGGACAGTCCTGGATTTTCTCTTTTATTTATATTCAAGCAAAAATGTAAGCATACAATGTTCAGTGATATTGGTATCAGAGAATACGAGATCTTCAAGGGGTGGGGGCTGTTAGTAGGGGAAATCAAAAAGAATTACATATTTACAAATTTCCTGCCAGTACTTTATTCAATTGTCAAATGGTTTTACTATACAGGGCACATTTACTAAGTGTCGAAGTGAATTCAAAGTGAATTTTCGAATTCAAAAACTTTGAATTTCAAAGTAATTTTTGGGTACTTCAACCATCGAATAGGCCAAAATTCGATTTGAATTGAAAACCGAAGTATTGTCTCTTTAAAATACTTTGAATTTGACACTTCCCCACCTTAAACCTGCCGAATTGCTATGTTAGCCTATGGGGACCTCCTAAAACCCATAGCCAATATTTTGGCTAAATCGAAGGATTAAATCGTTGGATTCATACCATTTCTATTTTCGATTCGAAAGATTTGAATTCGACAGAAAACTGCTAAACTCAATAAAAAAAAAAAACTTTGACTATCGAATTTTTTCAATGTTTTAGCACTTCGAAATTCGAATTAGTAAATGTGCCCCCTAATGTTCCAGGGGGTCCAGATTCAGTCTTGGTTTTTAAGCCTCATCCTACTGTACCAGATTTTCATATTAATATTAATTTTAAAGGGAAGGGAAATGTTTACAGATGCCTTCAGCACCTGCCCAAGTGGATAAAGAAGTTACCTAGAGGTATTTGAAGGTAGTGATATGGAAAAGCCCTATAAAGTAGAAGCATGTTCATTAAGACTGTGTAGCAGCAGGACAATATTGATATATTGAATATACTGGTAATACTTCATAGACATTATTAATACAACTGCCCCCTCTAGTGATAAAACTGTCAACTGTGAAATTCAAATTATTCAGAAAAAAAATTATATCTTAGTTTGGATCAAGTAAAAGGTACTGTTTTATTATTGCAGAGAAAAAGAAAATAATTAAAAAAAGAAATAGATTTTTTGGATAAAATGGAGTCTACGGGAGATTTTCTGTAATTCGGAACTTTTTAGATAATGGGTTTCAAGATTATGGATCCCACACCTGTATTTGCAATTATTCATTTATTATCACCAGGGATGTATCTGGGTTCAGTGCCACTCTAGGCACCAAACCTTTACAGCGCCCCTGAATATGTAGACTGACATCATGCACACCATGTCATTACATCACTTCTGCATTAACGGCACTTCCAGCAAAAATGGGCTCTGTACCTCTCACCCCAAGCACATTCATGTGAATTGTAGTACTTCTATGACACCATGTAATACTTTAATTAAGGGGTCTTTTGTCTTAATGATACATAGAGGTGTACTTAATATGCCTAGTGTGGATTATTTGATATCCAGGCTCCATATTGTATGTATCCTGGGAACTGGCACTTAGAACTGAAAGGAGCAGTTCTGCTTTACAAAACTTATTATTTTTTAAATAGTATATAAAACTAAAACTCTCAACAATCTACACAAGCCCAAATGTCTATGATTCTCTCCCTGTGCTAATTCTTACACTTATAGGCAGATTTATCAAGGGTCGAATTTCAAAGTGGAAAATACTTGGAAATTCGACCATCGAATTGAATATTACGAAATTCGAATTCGTAGGATTTGTTGCATCGTACGATCGTATTACGATCGTACTTCGAATCGTACGATTTCATCGTACAATCGTACGATTTTCCTTCAAATACAAAAAACTTAGGAATATGCTCTGGAAGGTCCTCATAGGCTAACATAGCACTTCGGCAGGTTTAAGTTGGCAAAGTATTGAAGTCAAAGTTTTTTTAAAGAGACAGTACTTCGATTATCAAATGGTTTAATAGTTTTTGAATTATTTGCCTTCTTTACAGCTTGCAAATCGGGGTCATTGACTCCATATAAAAACAAATTCTCAGTAAGCTAAGGCCACACTAGGCGATAGCGCCGCGATTTGACTCGCGGCGACTTTTCGCGGCGACTTTTAAGCCGCAATCGCTGGGGAAACTTTTGCGCTGGCGTCTATGGGGAATCGCGTAAAATCACCAGCGTAAAAACACACGCGGCGATCTTTTTTCTATTGTCGCTCGAAATCGCCTAGCGAGGCAATTTCGAGCGACAGTAGAGAAAAGATCGCCGCGTGTGTTTTTACGCTGGCGATTTTACGCGATTCCCCATAGACGCCAGCGCAAAAGTTTCCCCAGCGATTGCTTAAAAGTCGCGGCGAAAAGTCGCCGCGAGTCAAATCGCGGCGCTATCGCCTAGTGTGGCCTTAGCCTTAGGCTACACATTTACTGTTATTGCTACTTTATATTCAGGGCCTTCATATTCCTGTCCTTCATGCATATAGCTGTATGGTTGCTAGGGTAATTTGGACCATAGCAACTGGATTAATAACATTGCAAACTGGAGAGCTGCTGAATAAAAAACTTAAATCAGAAACCACAAATAATAAAAAATTTTATTTAATTGCAAATTGTCTCCAAATATAACTCTCTGCATCCTACTAAAAGTTAATTTAAAGGTGGACAACCCTTTTAATACTTTACTTTATATTTAGTTTGGTCTGTGTATTGGAAGACAGCAAACATTTCTGCAGCTTCCTATTTGGTTTAAAATGATTTTTAAATTGTAGATGGGATTCATTATGTGATTATAAATTATCAGCATTTTTTGAGTGCATAGTAGTTATTGTTACATTAAACTACCAATCATGGGAATTAGTAGCTTTTGTAAAACTTACTGTCACTTAATTATAATGAACTTGTTATAATGTCTATTTTTCCTTCTAGACTTTGGAATTACCATGGCTTCTGCCAGAAGCTTTTTATGTATTAGACGATTATTTAAACCATTAACACAAGCATGTAACATCAACTTTATAAATTTCATCAGACAATATATGTCCAATAACAAAAGAAAGTGCAGAAAACAATGAGATTAAGACACCAACACATTCTGGCTTTTTCAAAAAGTTTAATTTTTTTAAGAACTTAAACATCAAAAGCAAACAGGCCAGCAAGTTGGAAGAGGAAAAGCCACAACCCTGCACTAAAACCAGGCCTCAACTCCCTGTATAAAACGTAAGGAAACTATAGAGGTCTCAACCCCATGCGAAGCAGAGCAAGTGGAAATTGATCACTCTAAAGCCTGCGCAAAGGAGGAACCGGAAAATAACCCCTCCAGCATTTTCTTAGAGGAGGAGAAGACGTGTAAAGGAGGATAATATCAAAAAAATAGAAAAGAAACAAGAAGAAACAAACCACAAAGAAAGAATTTGCTAAAGAACCAGCAAATGTGGAACCTAATAGGAATGAGCCACATCCTTCTTGCAAAGTAGAGCAAGAGGTTTACAATGAGACCACCACATCTGACTGCACTTCCTATATAAAAGAGGAAGATAAAAAGCAAACCCTCCACTATTGAGAACCAGGAGGAAAAGAATGAAAAGTTGGTGAAGAAAAACACGAAAAAGAAAAAACAAAGCACAATGGTGAAAGCAAAAGAAACACCACAACTCTGTTCCAATGAAGAACAAAATGACTCTGATTACACTCCCTACTTAAAGGAGAAAGATGACAAAGGCTTGGGAGAATTTGTCCCGTTTCGTTTGACCAAAAATTCACCGCCGGCGCCCACAACAAGTCTTAAGGTGAAAAGGGTTAAAAAGGTGGAAAGGAAAGGTAGAAAACATAATATAGAAGCCATCGAGGTGAAGGTGGAGCATAAAACCAAGCTTTACTCCACATGCTTAAAGGAGGAACACAAGCTAAAACCCTCCACTTTCTCCACAAAAGAGGAGGAGTTTATACTGGTGGTAAATAAAAGAAAGAGAAAGAAGAAACTTACCACAGTAGAAGAAAATACTATTTGGCTGACAAACACGGAACTAGAGAGAAATCAGCCATACACTTAAGGTAATTTGCATACACAGCATTTGGCATATTGAAAAACAGATGACGGAATCTAACTGCACTTCCAATAAAAAAAGAGGATGATAACAACATAAAGGAGGAAATGATCAAAATGGAGTACAAGAAAAGAAAGAAAAATGAAGAAGCGTACTAAAAAAACTGAACCTGAAGGTACTCCCTATACAGTATACTGTATATAAGGAGAAAGACAACCAGCCCATTATCTGCTTATCAGTGAGAAAGGTTAAAAAAGTGGCACGGAGAGGCAGGAAGAATAAGGCAGAGACTACTGTGGTTCAGGACCAACAAGCCAAACCTGACTACACAAACAGGAGGAGGTTAAATGTAAGCCACTCACTGTCTTTCTAAAGCAGTAAAGGACCAAAAAGGTGGCAAAAAAGCACAACATAAAGAAGAAGAGGCGACCAAAATATAACAAAAAGTTGATCCAAGGACAAGTCCAATCGCCATCTTGGGGTCAGGAAGGATTTTTTCCCCTCTGAGGTAAATTTGAAAGGCTTCAGATGGGGTTTTCCGCCTTCCTCTAGGTCATCTAGCATAAAATAAACATTTAACTATAAAGCTTTATATCATTGTATAATTTATGAAAGGTTGTAGGGCTACACGTTTATTGATACTGTTGAACTGAGTTAATGACTTGTTGCATGTTACACTGCATGGAGGGGAGATTCATATTCCTATAAAGGGTCTGAAGTACAATACAAGCAGAATGTTGTACCATATTAGCCACTGGGCAAAAACAGAACATGTAGAATAAGTAATAACTTTAACCTTTTAAATGCCACAGATCGTAGAATCTACGTTCTGTGGCAAAGGTACTTGAAATGCCACAGAACGTAGATTCTACGTTCTGCAGCATTTCCTGGTTCAGGAGCGGAGGAGCGGCTGTTAGAGCCGTTCGCTCCGTTCCTGCTCGATCCCCTGCCCCTAGGCAACGAGCAGAGCAGGGGATCGAGTGGCCCCTGGGGCGCGATCGCCCAGGGGCCCAAAAACAGCAGCAGGCACGTGTTACTTACGTGTCCTGCTGCTGCAGCCTGCACCGGATCGACGATCTCCGCCCCCACAGCACACAGACAGGAACCACGAGGCAGATGTCTTCCAGAGGCTCTTCCTGATCGCCTGCAACAGTCTCCAGCGACTTTTTCAGGTTAGTGCAACAATTATACACACAAACACACCAACACACACTTATTACAGTAATACACACTTAGATTCACACTTACACACACTTACACATACATTTTTGGGGATTGGGGGGGTCACTTACACTCACTGCACTTACACACATGTGCACACGCACACACGCGCACATAACATGTAATTTACCATTTGTACACACGCACACGCACATACATGGCATTGTGGCTTTTTTTTTTTTTTTTCTTATCGCATCGTTTCTTTTTTTGGCTGAAAAAAATGTTTTATTGCCATTACGCATAGCGTATTCGCTAACCGTACTGTGCAATACCTTTTGTATGTTATTTCGGTGATTATATTGCAATTTTGGGTATTTTGGTGCATTTTTAGCCATTTTATTGAATTTTTAGCCATTTTATTGCATTTTCAGCTCTGCATATGTTGTGTTCACTTGTTTCTAGCCGTAGAACCTGTTTGGCCCATCGAAAATATTCAAACTGTGATTCTGACGGCCGATAACACTAGTCTGGAAAAAAAACATTGATTTTTGTGGTTTTATTGGATTTTTTTGCATTTCACCCTTTACTGCCTTATTTTGTTTTGCCTTGTAAATTTTATCTACTATATATCCATTTGGGGGTCTCTGTGCGCCGCATACTTTGGTATATCTATGCATATTGGGCATCAAAGTGTTCAGTAGACCCCTGGCGTTCATATTTAGGATGTTTTATGCTGAAACGTTACGAAATGTGGGGCATATAATGGGGTAAAATTCAATCTTTCTGACGATTTTCAAAAATTTGATAAAAACCGTTATGTTCAGCATTGCTTTTCAGTTTGGCAGTTTGTAGTAGAAACACACATTTACCCATATTGGATTCGTCAGAATGTGTACTTTCTGAAAATATATGGCTTTCTGGGGTCTCTGTACTGTTAGGTGGTCTAATGTCGCATATTACACACACCAGGTGCTTATATTGCAGCAGCCAGCGCGTCAGCCGTGAAAATGTATATACACTATTGTCATTTGGTGGTCTCTGTGCGCCGCATACTTTGGTATATCTATGCATATTGGGCATCAAAGTGTTCAGTAGACCCCTGGCGTTCATATTTAGGATGTTTTATGCTGAAACGTTACGAAATGTGGGGCATATAATGGGGTAAAATTCAATCTTTCTGACGATTTTCAAAAATTTGATAAAAACCGTTATGTTCAGCATTGCTTTTCAGTTTGGCAGTTTGTAGTAGAAACACACATTTACCCATATTGGATTCGTCAGAATGTGTACTTTCTGAAAATATATGGTTTTCTGGGGTCTCTGTACTGTTAGGGGGGTCTAATGTCGCATAATACACACACCAGGTGCTTATATTGCAGCAGCCAGCGCGTCAGCCGTGAAAATGTATATACACTATTGTCATTTGGGGGTCTCTGTGCGCCACATAGTTTGGTATATCTATGCATATTGGGCATCAAAGTGTTCAGTAGACCCCTGGCGTTCATATTTAGGATGTTTTATGCTGATAAGTTACGAAATGTGGGGCATATAATGGGGTAAAATTCAAGCTTTGTGACGATTTTCAGAAATTTGATAAAAACGGTTACGTTCAGCATTGATTTGCAGTCTGGCAGTTTGCAGTAGAAACACTTATTAACCATATTGGATTCGTCAGAATGTGTACTTTCTGAAAATATATGGTTTTCTGGGGTCTCTGTACTTTTAGGGGGGTCTAATGTCGCATAATACACACACCAGGTGCTTATATTGCAGCAGCCAGCGCGTCAGCCGTGAAAATGTATATACACTATTGTCATTTGGGGGTCTCTGTGCGCCACATAGTTTAGTATATCTATGCATATTGGGCATCAAAGTGTTCAGTAGACCCCTGGCGTTCATATTTAGGATGTTTTATGCTGATACGTTACGAAATGTGTGGCATATAATGGA
Organism: Xenopus laevis; assembly: GCF_017654675.1. NCBI lineage: Eukaryota > Metazoa > Chordata > Amphibia > Anura > Pipidae > Xenopus > Xenopus laevis. The sequence goes on along the minus strand of NC_054387.1, from coordinate 110,970,011 downwards.
GTAAAATTCAAGCTTTCTGACAATTTTCAGAAATTTGATAAAAACCGTTATGTTCAGCATTGCTTTGCAGTTTGGCAGTTTGCAGTAGAAACACTTATTTACCCATATTGGATTCGTCAGAATGTGTACTTTCTGAAAATATATGGTTTTCTGGGGTCTCTGTACTGTTAGGGGGGTCTAATGTTGCATAATACACACACCAGGTGCTTATATTGCAGCTGCCAGTGCGACAGCCGTGAAAATGTATATACACTATTGTCATTTGGGGGTCTCTGTGCGCCACATAGTTTGGTATATCTATGCATACTGGGCATCAAAGTGTTCAGTAGACCCCTGGCGTTCATATTTAGGATGTTTTATGCTGATAAGTTACGAAATGTGGGGCATATAATGGGGTAAAATTCAAGCTTTGTGACGATTTTCAGAAATTTGATAAAAACCGTTACGTTCAGCATTGCTTTGCAGTTTGGCAGTTTGCAGTAGGAACACATATTTACCCATATTGGATTCGTCAGAATGTGTACTTTCTGAAAATATATGGTTTTCTGGGGTCTCTGTACTGTTAGGGGGGTCTAATGTCGCATATTACACACACCAGGTGCTCATATTGCAGCAGCCAGCGCGCGTCAGCCGTGAAAATGTATATACACTATTGTCATTTGGGGATCTCTGTGCGCCACATAGTTTGGTATATCTATGCATATTGGGCATCAAAGTGTTTAGTAGACCCCTGGCGTTCATATTTAGGATGTTTTATGCTGATAAGTTACGAAATGTGGGGCATATAATGGGGTAAAATTCAAGCTTTGTGACGATTTTCAGAAATTTGATAAAAACCGTTACGTTCAGCATTGCTTTGCAGTTTGGCAGTTTGCAGTAGGAACACATATTTACCCATATTGGATTCGTCAGAATGTGTACTTTCTGAAAATATATGGTTTTCTGGGGTCTCTGTACTGTTAGGGGGTCTAATGTCGCATATTACACACACCAGGTGCTCATATTGCAGCAGCCAGCGCGCGTCAGCCGTGAAAATGTATATACACTATTGTCATTTGGGGGTCTCTGTGCGCCACATAGTTTGGTTTATCTATGCATATTGGGCATCAAAGTGTTTAGTAGACCCCTGGCGTTCATATTTAGGATGTTTTATGCTGATAAGTTACGAAATGTGGGGCATATAATGGGGTAAAATTCAAGCTTTGTGACAATTTTCAGAAATTTGATAAAAAACGTTATGTTCAGCATTGCTTTGCAGTTTGGCAGTTTGCAGTAGAAACACTTATTTACCCATATTGGATTCGTCAGAATGTGTACTTTCTGAAAATATATGGTTTTCTGGGGTCTCTGTACTGTTAGGTGGTCTAATGTCGCATAATACACACACCGAGTGGTTATATTGCAGCAGCCAGCGCGTCAGCCATGAAAATGTCTATACATATTGTCATTTGGGGGTCTCTGTGCGCCACATAGTTTGGTATATCTATGCATATTGGGCATCAAACTGTTTAGTAGACCCCTATGTTTATATTTAGGATGCTTTATGCTGGTAATGATACATGGACAATACGATGCTGGAAAGTTGAAGCTTTGAGGCAATTTCCAGATATTTCACCAAAACCGCCAAATTTGGCAAAGCCTTGCGACTCAGTAGTTTGGAGCAGAAAGGCATGGGTACCCATTTTAGATTCCGTAGAATGTGTACTTTCCAAAAATATATGGGTTTGGGGGGTAAACATATATTTCTGTGTTTTTACCCCGCAAAAATGCAGTCAATTTGTTGATTTTTCATTAGCTGAAGTTACCCACAGGACTATTTGTATGCGCTAACTTCATTTTGGGGCCTCTAAATGCCAGATACTTTGGTAAACCTATGAACAATGGCCACCAAACTGTTCGGAGGAACCCTGGCAATCATATTTAGGGTGCTTTTTCTTGGTGCATAACGATACATGGGTGATATGGTGCTGAGAAGTTGAAGCTTTGAGGCAATTTTCAGATATTTCACCAAAACCGACAATTGTGGGAAAGCCTTGCGACTCAGTAGTTTGGAGCAGAAAGGCATGGGTACCCATTTTAGATTCTGTAGAATGTGTACTTTCCAAAAATATATGGGTTTTGGGGGGTAAACATATATTTCTGTGTTTTTACCCCACAAAAATGCAGTCAATGTGTTGATTTTTCATTAGCTGAAGTTACCCACGGGACTGTTTGTATGCGCTAACTTCATTTTGGGGCCTCTAAATGCCAGATACTTTGGTAAACTTATGAACAATGGCCACCAAAATGTTCAGAGGAACCCTGGCAATCATATTTAGGGTGCTTTTTCTTAGTACGTAATGACACATGGGTGATATGGTACTGGGAAGTTGAAGCTTTGAGGCAATTTTCAGATATTTCACCAAAACCGACAACTTTGGGAAAGCCTGGCGACTCAGTAGTTTGGAGCAATAAGGCATGGGTACCCATTTTAGATTCTGTAGAATGTGTACTTTCCAAAAATGTATGGGTTTGGGGGGTAAACATATATTTCTGTGTTTTACCCCACAAAAATGCAGTCAATGTGTTGATCTTTCATTAGCTGAAGTTACCCACAGGACTATTTGTATGCACTAACTTCATTTTGGGGCCTCTAAATGCCAGATACTTTGGTAAACCTATGAACAATGGCCACCAAACTGTTCGGAGGAACCCTGGCAATCATATTTAGGGTGCTTTTTCTTGGTGCATAACGATACATGGGTGATATGGTGCTGAGAAGTTGAAGCTTTGAGGCAATTTTCAGATATTTCACCAAAACCGACAATTGTGGCAAAGCCTTGCGACTCAGTAGTTTGGAGCAGAAAGGCATGGGTACCCATTTTAGATTCAGTAGAATGTGTACTTTCCAAAAATATATGGGTTTGGGGGGTAAACATATATTTCTGTGTTTTTACCCCACAAAAATGCAGTCAATTTGTTGATTTTTCATTAGATGAAGTTACCCACGGGACTGTTTGTATGCGCTAACTTCATTTTGGGGCCTCTAAATGCCAGACACTTTGGTAAACTTATGAACAATGGCCACCAAAATGTTCAGAGGAACCCTGGCAATCATATTTAGGGTGCTTTTTCTTAGTACGTAATGACACATGGGTGATATGGTGCTGGGAAGTTGAAGCTTTGAGGCAATTTTCAGATATTTCACCAAAACCGACAACTTTGGGAAAGCCTTGCGACTCAGTAGTTTGGAGCAGAAAGGCATGGGTACCCATTTTAGATTCAGTAGAATGTGTACTTTCCAAAAATATATGGGTTTGGGGGGTAAACATATATTTCTGTGTTTTTACCCCACAAAAATGCAGTCAATGTGTTGATTTTTCATTATATGAAGTTACCCACAGGACTATTTGTATGCGCTAACTTCATTTTGAGGCCTCTAAATGCCAGATACTTTGGTAAACCTATGAACAATGGCCACCAAATTGTTTGGAGGAACCCTGGCAATCATATTTAGGGTGCTTTTTTTTGGTGCGTAACGATACATGGGTGATATGGTGCTGGGAAGTTGAAGCTTTGAGGCAATTTTCAGATATTTCACCAAAACCGACAATTTTGGGAAAGCCTTGCGACTCAGTAGTTTGGAGCAGAAAGGCATGGGTACCCATTTTAGATTCGGTAGAATGTGTACTTTCCAAAAATATATGGGTTTTGGGGGGTAAACATATATTTCTGTGTTTTTACCCCACAAAAATGCAGTCAATGTGTTGATCTTTCATTAGCTGAAGTTACCCACGGGACTGTTTGTATGCGCTAACTTCATTTTGGGGCCTCTAAATGCCAGATACTTTGGTAACTTATGAACAATGACCACCAAAATGTTCAGAGGAACCCTGGCAATCATATTTAGGGTGCTTTTTCTTAGTACGTAATGATACATGGGCGATATGGTGCTGGGAAGTTGAAGGTTTGAGGCAATTTTCAGATATTTCACCAAAACCGACAATTTTGGGAAAGCCTTGCGACTCAGTAGTTTGGAGCAGAAAGGCATGGGTACCCATTTTAGATTCAGTAGAATGTGTACTTTCCAAAAATATATGGGTTTGGGGGGGTAAACATATATTTCTGTGTTTTTACCCCACAAAAAATGCAGTCAATGTGTTGATTTCTCAGTAGCTGAAGTAAAGTCCTGATCAATTTGGATGTGCTAACTTCATATTGGTGTCTCTAAATGCCAGATACTTTGGTAAACCTATGCATAATGGGTATCAAACTGTTCAGTGGACCCCTGGCAATCATATTTCAGGTGCTTTTTCTTGGTACCTAATATAGTTTGGGATATGCGGAGCAGCAAAATAAAACCTTTGAAATGATTTTTCAGAATTTTGAATTTTTTTTTGAAAAACCGCTATTTTCAGACAAGCTTTTATGTTTGGTAGTTGGGAGTAGAGAGACATAGTTACCCATTTTGTAATCGGCAGAATGTGTACTTTTCAAAGATGTATGGTTTTCTGGGGTAAACCTACGGTTTCAGGATTTTTTGCCTTGGAATCTAAAGCATGCTGTTTTCTGCCTTAGTGCTTTCAAAATTCGGTAATATACTGCCGGGAGTTTTTGCTGTACAGAAATCCTAAATCTCCCTAAAACTATACATATCTGGTATTGGCACGTTCGAGAGACATAAGGCTTTCCAAATCAGTTGGATTTTCATCCCTAAAATGAAATATTTTTCTGGTATAAATTGATATACGATGAAAAATGGTAATTTTTCATTTTTTTTTGGTATTTAGCACTATAAATTTTTTTGCACAGGTGGAAATACATGAAAACTCAGGCAGATTTAGAAAGCTCAGTTTCTACCGAAAAAAACAATGTATAGTTTTCCTAGGTAAACTATAGGTTTCCCCTCAGAAAATGCCCCTAAAGTGAGAGAGCACAAAATGTTTCAAAAACGGCTGGCATTTCGCGTAACCAAAATGTGAAATTCTGCTGGCACTTAAAGGGTTAATTGGCTTACTTACGTAGTTTCCACAATGCAAGCTTTCCTGACCGCTTAGTCTCTTCTTCAGGCAAATACCATGATATAACCAATAAAAGTATTACTTACCCTACATTTCTCAGCTTTATTTATTGAATATACTTTAAAGAGTTCACCCCTTGCGCTACCTGTGGCACAGGCCAAAGGAATTGTATTGTGATGATATAAACATGATACAATGTAACATTGATTATTAAAGGGAAAATAATTGATGCTAATGCCTTTATTGTATCTTTATAATGCATAGGTTTCTTAGTCCATTTTTAAATGTATCTATTTTTGTTTGAGCCCAATTGTGTACTTTGTTTTCCAAATATAAACAGAAGCTCAACAGTGATAAGTGATTGGAGGTTAGAGCCAAAATGATGTTTAGTGAATCTGCCCACTAAGGTTTCCACTGGGCAATAAACATGTTCAAAATGCCCAGAGTGCCATTAACCTAAATATAAAATGCAATAACATAGTAAGTTATCAAGAAGCAGCCTACCAAAGAAAGGGTCCATGGAGTGGTTTCAGTCATTCTGACTTTTGTTCCATATATCGCATAAAAATTGACTGTACAAGTGTACTTACATGATTCACAGAGGTTACAATGGAGGGTGATTTGGGGGATTCTAGTAGGGATGTACCAAACCATATGAGTCTGGATCTGGCCAAATCCCACACTGAAGCTGAACCTTTGCTACGGGTGGAAATTGCCAACATGCATAGCAAATTTTTCACATTTTGTAGGGTTTGGATTTGGTTTGGCAAGGTTCTTGTATTCGGCACAGTCCAAATCCTGCTTTCAGTGCATCCCTAATTTTAAGAAATGAAAAACCCAGTGGGCAAAAAGCCTGTTGGTCTAAAGGTGGTGAGTTGGAAAACAAATAATTAAATAAACCAGGACACTTTATTCATATATATATTATTTATTTCACGGTATAAGCATAAGTGTGTGTGTTACATTTCTTAAACAGGCCGCTCTGCCAATTTTAGCATTGCTGTAATGAGATTTTACAATTGTAGTGTTAGTCCCTTCAACGCCGTGGTTTAGTACTTGGTAGAGTTGGACACATGTTAAAGGGAAGTTATACCATACAAGTATAGGTTTTTGGTTACCTGTGTCCCTTCATTTGGGAGTATAAAGGTGACCATACATACATGGTCAGATTTTAGATGCCAATTTGGCTCGTTCAGTCTGAGTCAACAGCTTATCTGGCCGTGTATGGGGCACACCACCAGGCATACCTATCGCCCAGATATCGAATGGACAGGTTTCTGTATCTGCATCCTTACAGATACAGGTTTGTATTCCTGTCCCTAGGGCCAATCAGATCAGCTCGGTATCCAGCATATCAGAGAAAGATACATTCATTCGGTGACAGCAATAGCAGCAGTGCCATTTGTTCACTCAGTAAATATGTTGTTGCTTCTGTGAGTCTCTGCACCTTTAGGCCAATCCCGTGAGATTCATTAGTACATAATTGATGGGTAAGGAATTTGCTTACCGGCTGTTCTGTGCCTCATTGTATACACACATATACAGTGTACACTCTGATTTAAAATCTAGCAATATTAAATGTTACCTCAAAGTTCCGTGACCTTGTGCCTCAGATTTGTCTTTGTTCATAAATAATGTTTTTTTTAAAAGAAAACAAAAAGGCACTTGGCATGTGGCTTCCTATTCAATATAATTACTGAACTGCCTAAGCTTAAAGTTGAGTCTGGGGAGTGGGGGCAGCTTAAAGACTAGGAAGAATCAATTTTGTAGAAAATGGCAAATTGTTTATTTAAGGTAATATATAATTGAAACACCAATTTCTCATCATACATACTGTTGCAACTAAGGGTTAGGGGCTGATAACAGCAATGGTTGAGTATGAGATATGAGATCCTGTCCATAGTTTTGTCTGGGGAGTGGGGGGCAGCTTAAAGGAGAAGGAAAGCTACCGAAGCAGTTTATTGACAATAGATTAGCCACAATAGTGCAAGCTATAGAACTATATTTATTCTGCAGAATGCGTTACCATACCTGAGTAAACAGTTCTATAAGCTCACTCTGTTTGTTTAGGATAGCAGCCGCCGTATTAGCTTGTGACCACTTCCTGCCTGAGTCTCTCCCTCCTCACTCATAGCGCTGGGCTCAGATTACAGCAGGAAGAGGAAGGGGGGGAGGAGCAAACTGAGCATGCTCAAGCCCAAGCCCTAGCGGTTTATGCTGAAAACAGGAAGTCTGATACAGAAGCCAATGTAAACACAATAGAAGGAAATAAATGCTGTGTTTCATTTGATAGAAGACTTTCCTTCTGCTTTAAAGACTAGGAAGAATCAATTTAGTAGAAAATGGCAATTTGATTATTTAAGGTCACATTTGGGGGAACTCCAAACAAGAAGATGGAAGCTGCACTATCTTTAATAAGTACCCAAGGTCAGCATTCTTTTTTAAGAAGAAAGCCAACCCCGGCTAGTAAACCAGAGCTGTTAATTATCAAGTTTTCATCCTGCAGTTAGTGATGGTCTCATAACAAAGCAGAATTTATTAGATCATATTGTAGCACTGCAGACCCTATGGGAACATTTTACTGGTAAATATACAGGTTCCAACAACTTGGTGAGAAAAGATGAATACAGGTATGGGATCCGTTATCCAGAAAGAAGTTATCTAGAAAGCTCCAGAAAGTTACAGAAAGGCCACCTCCCATTTACTGCATTATAATCAAATAATCCAAATTTTTTATTTCCTTTTTTTCTGTAAAAATAAGACAGTAGTTGTAGTTAAGCCACACTAAGATATAATTAATCTGTATAGGAAGCAAAACCAGCCTATTGGGTTTAGTTAATATTTACATGTCTTTCTAGTAGACTTAAGGTATCAATCAAATGATGGAAAGATCCATTATCCGGAAACCCCCATATCCAGAGTATTCTGGTTAACAGGTTCCATACCTATATATAGATTTGCTAGCACTACACAGATAAGATGCACTTTCACCGAAGCAAAATATTTTCACAAATCTCAATTAAAAAAATGTGTTTGTCTTAATAAAATGATGGGAAGGGTTTGGCACTGGCCTGTGGATACTAAGGATACAAGCCAGGCCAATACAGATGAGAGCAGTCTATACATGCAGTTTGTTACACCTTACTTAAACTTGCTAGACCCAATATTGCACTCCCTGGGAAACTCCCTATGGCACAGCAGTTTAGTTGTCATAAACTTAAGTTCCAAACTGCCCTAATGCTGGAAGCTGTTGATCCTATAAGCAAGAGTGTCACAAGACAAATTGTCTGCATTAGAGAAACATTGTGGCAGCAATTGCATACAGAGTTACGGGTCCAATTGGAAGGACCCGTGCCCAAACCTAACCCGCTGACCCCTAACCTGCCCCATACCCGCCACCCAACACAGAGCTACTACCTGACTTGGACCCTATAATTTAAACTTACCACCTGACCAGAGACCCATGGAACCGGAAGTGACATCATCTCAGACTGGAAGTGAGGTCACTCCTCTGTACCTTTATTCGGAAAGATAAAAATATTTTCCTTGCAGCACCAGGGAGGTTGGGAGAGACCAGTTCCAATTTGCTGGGTACCCAGGCGAGTTACCCGTGGACTACCCGCATGGTCAGGGAATCAGGGATTCTACCCACAACCCAACCGCTTTGTGGGTATTCTCCTGGTACCCGACCTGGTGCAGGACTCTAACCGAAGTAACCAACGCAAATCGCTGGCTGAGCCAGGCAATGTAGTCTCGGAGCGATGGCATACACAAGGATTTTAAACTTTTGCAACCAATGCAATTTCCAGCTTGAGGATTGTCAAAATACTCGAAATTGCCCCACCACTGGCTTTCATAATAATCACCTGGACCCTACCGGCCAAGTCAGTGGGTTCTGGTGATCATTAATCCCTTGGCAGTGATTGTTTTTGAATGTCCATTGTATCCACTGTCTAGCTAGAAATCAAGCAGCAAAACTCTCCCAACTTCCCTGTATGCTGTTGCCCTTAAAGGTAAATAGTCTCTAAAATGTTGTGCAATTTTTATATGCGTTATTTATAGGAATTTTTGGGGGTGTACCTAGCCCCAGTCCCTTTAAAGGGACCGATGGATGACAAAAAGGAAAGCGTATTGTGTGCAGTGAATATCTCAGGATATGAGATCCTATCCATAGTTTTGTCTGGGGAGTGGGGGGCAGCTTAAAGGAGAAGGAAAGCTACCGAAGCAGTTTATTGACAATAGATTAGCCACAATAGTGCAAGCTATAGAACTATATTTATTCTGCAGAATGCGTTACCATACCTGAGTAAACAGTTCTATAAGCTCACTCTGTTTGTTTAGGATAGCAGCCGCCATATTAGCTTGTGACCACTTCCTGCCTGAGTCTCTCCCTCCTCACTCATAGCGCTGGGCTCAGATTACAGCAGGAAGAGGAAGGGGGGGAGGAGCAAACTGAGCATGCTCAAGCCCAAGCCCTAGCGGTTTATGCTGAAAACAGGAAGTCTGATACAGAAGCCAATGTAAACACAATAGAAGGAAATAAATGCTGTGTTTCATTTGATAGAAGACTTTCCTTCTGCTTTAAAGACTAGGAAGAATCAATTTAGTAGAAAATGGCAATTTGATTATTTAAGGTCACATTTGGGGGAACTCCAAACAAGAAGATGGAAGCTGCACTATCTTTAATAAGTACCCAAGGTCAGCATTCTTTTTTTAAGAAGAAAGCCAACCCCGGCTAGTAAACCAGAGCTGTTAATTATCAAGTTTTCATCCTGCAGTTAGTGATGGTCTCATAACAAAGCAGAATTTATTAGATCATATTGTAGCACTGCAGACCCTATGGGAACATTTTACTGGTAAATATACAGGTTCCAACAACTTGGTGAGAAAAGATGAATACAGGTATGGGATCCGTTATCCAGAAAGAAGTTATCTAGAAAGCTCCAGAAAGTTACAGAAAGGCCACCTCCCATTTACTGCATTATAATCAAATAATCCAAATTTTTTATTTCCTTTTTTTTCTGTAAAAATAAGACAGTAGTTGTAGTTAAGCCACACTAAGATATAATTAATCTGTATAGGAAGCAAAACCAGCCTATTGGGTTTAGTTAATATTTACATGTCTTTCTAGTAGACTTAAGGTATCAATCAAATGATGGAAAGATCCATTATCCGGAAACCCCCATATCCAGAGTATTCTGGTTAACAGGTTCCATACCTATATATAGATTTGCTAGCACTACACAGATAAGATGCACTTTCACCGAAGCAAAATATTTTCACAAATCTCAATTAAAAAAATGTGTTTGTCTTAATAAAATGATGGGAAGGGTTTGGCACTGGCCTGTGGATACTAAGGATACAAGCCAGGCCAATACAGATGAGAGCAGTCTATACATGCAGTTTGTTACACCTTACTTAAACTTGCTAGACCCAATATTGCACTCCCTGGGAAACTCCCTATGGCACAGCAGTTTAGTTGTCATAAACTTAAGTTCCAAACTGCCCTAATGCTGGAAGCTGTTGATCCTATAAGCAAGAGTGTCACAAGACAAATTGTCTGCATTAGAGAAACATTGTGGCAGCAATTGCATACAGAGTTACGGGTCCAATTGGAAGGACCCGTGCCCAAACCTAACCCGCTGACCCCTAACCTGCCCCATACCCGCCACCCAACACAGAGCTACTACCTGACCTGGACCCTATAATTTAAACTTACCACCTGACCAGAGACCCATGGAACCGGAAGTGACATCATCTCAGACTGGAAGTGAGGTCACTCCTCTGTACCTTTATTCGGAAAGATAAAAATATTTTCCTTGCAGCACCAGGGAGGTTGGGAGAGACCAGTTCCAATTTGCTGGGTACCCAGGCGAGTTACCCGTGGACTACCCGCATGGTCAGGGAATCAGGGATTCTACCCACAACCCAACCGCTTTGTGGGTATTCTCCTGGTACCCGACCTGGTGCAGGACTCTAACCGAAGTAACCAACGCAAATCGCTGGCTGAGCCAGGCAATGTAGTCTCGGAGCGATGGCATACACAAGGATTTTAAACTTTTGCAACCAATGCAATTTCCAGCTTGAGGATTGTCAAAATACTCGAAATTGCCCCACCACTGGCTTTCATAATAATCACCTGGACCCTACCGGCCAAGTCAGTGGGTTCTGGTGATCATTAATCCCTTGGCAGTGATTGTTTTTGAATGTCCATTGTATCCACTGTCTAGCTAGAAATCAAGCAGCAAAACTCTCCCAACTTCCCTGTATGCTGTTGCCCTTAAAGGTAAATAGTCTCTAAAATGTTGTGCAATTTTTATATGCGTTATTTATAGGAATTTTTGGGGGTGTACCTAGCCCCAGTCCCTTTAAAGGGACCGATGGATGACAAAAAGGAAAGCGTATTGTGTGCAGTGAACACTCTCTTAATATTAAAAGCAGCCCCTAGTGAATATTGTCCCTAACTCCATTCCTCATCTGTTATCCTTGATTTATATCCAGGTTACTTACAGACAGCGTTTTCCTTTTTTTTTTCTCCCCTCTATGATGCTTCTTTCTGTTGCTTAAATAGGGTGCAATAAAAGGAGCACCCAATCAGCATGTAACATTTACTGGTTACAAGCAAAAATGCATTGGTTGCTATGGGTTACTGCACCTGAGCAAATGCGGTGCCTTTTATTAGATATGGAGTATAATAGCCAATGGGTAACTGTTGGGTCACCGACTATCGCTGACCCAAGCCATGGCCATTAAAGGACCAGTAAACAAAGCCTCATTGCATGCTTCTATCTTGCTGGCCTACTCATATTATTGCAAATGTACAGTCTGTGGTCATAATAGTCTCGGCTGATGTCCGATTGTGTACACAGTTTCACAGGACACATATGTTCACATTTTAGGGAATCCATGATAAAAGCAAACTGGCATGAACAAGAGTGATAAATGGCAGTTTGGGCTGGATACAAAAGGTATAGATTGTGGGGAAAAAAAAAAAAATTAGATACGTAATTTATTATCAATAAAACATTTTTTAGACAGATAAAAACTGTTCTTTGGACTAAAAGGCTATTAAGTCCCTCACTATCCCCTTAAACAAATAATTAATATTTGGCTTATCAAAAAACAATTTGTGTCTTTTAAAAAAGTACCTCCTTATTAGGTTTCATAGCCAAATTGATAAACCGAGATGAACTGTTGCTACATACTTCAGGTTCTGCCATATCGCAAACAAAAGCAATTTTCTCAACAACTGCTGGGACTGTTCTATTGCATAACACAGCTCAGAGACTTGTACTATTAATAAATTAATCACCTTGGGGTTAGCTCTTAGATGAATACCATTAGAGACGATTTTCCTGTATTCAACTGTAGGCAGTGAAGTCATGGGAACAAGACAGTCTGAGGAAGGCTATTAACTGGATTAACTGCCTAAGGTGCCCACCTAGGCCAATCAAACCTGCCATCCCTTCAGACCAACTGAGTAGCATATTAGCCTGTGTATAGTGGCCTCCAGACACCATGCCAACCAATATTAAAGAGGTTGTTCACCTTTGAGTTAGCTGTTAGTATGATTTAGAGAGTGATATTCCGAGACAATTTGAAACTGGTTTTCATTTTTATTATTTGTGTTTTCTGAGTTATTTAGCTTTTTATTCAGCAGCTCTCCAGCTTGCAATTTCCGAAATCAGGTTGCTAGGGTCTAAATTGCCCTAGCAACCATGAACTGATTTGAATAAGAGACTAGAATACTAATAGAGGACAACCTGGATAGAAAGATCAGTAATCAAGAGTAGCAATAGCAATACATTTGTAGCCTTACAGGGCATTTGTTTTTTTAGATGGGGTCAGTGACCTCCATTGGAAAGAAGGCAAATAAAAAATGAAGACCAGCTGAAAGGTTGCTTGGAATTAACCATTCTTTAAAATACTAAAAGTTAACTTAGGTGAACCACCACATTAAGTTATAAAATTCCATTGGCAAAAGAACGGCATAGGCCTGTATTTAGATTTAATCGTTGGCCTGTGGGCCAAAGCATTGGTAGACGGTCAGAGCAGCCGGACTTGGCCCATTATGTGGGCTTGCAGCTTTAAAATAGATATTCACACAAAGTGGGAAATTCTCCAGACGAGCTTGCTCCACAAATCCTGTGACAGCCATACTTGAGCTTAAGGAATGGGGCAACTCTGTAAACCAAGAATGGGTAAAGCAGCTACAATAAGTGTGCCCCCAGCTTCCTCTGGCCCTGACCCCTAGTAGGGGTCTCTCAAGCCAGTCAACTTTTGCTTTATGAGATAAATCCAAAGAAAAGTCTTCTAACATATGTTTTCTTGGCCTTTTGAAGCTGTAAAAACACTTGTGTGGAGCTGGAGATGTCCTGACAAAACGACAATTATAAATGCCAGGCAAAGGGGGAACCTTGCCCGAAGGGTACTTCCTGAGTAACAGAGGTAAACTGGTACACTGAGCAGCGGGCACAATATCAGTGTCAGTAGTATGATCGGCTTCCTGAACGGAATTTCCCACACATTCCTCAGCTGTATTGTCTTCAAACGAGCTAAGATGGTTTGAATCCTCGAACTTCTGGCACTGGATAGAAAGCGCACCATCCATCATGGGAAATAGCCAGTTTATATCGGGTTTTCACAGTACTGAATTTCAGTGAATTTCAATATGAACCTGAAAAAGAGTTTAGAGAAGGGTGACTGACAAAGAATTGTTTGTTTATTACAATATTAAAGGGAAACTACAATCTGAAACAAAAAAATTCTGGGTGTTGCTGGCAGAGATTCGCTATACGTACACAGAGCTGTCAACGCTGCCCTATTTTTGGGGAGCCTCCCTCATTTATGTAAAGCAGGTAACTGGGAGTGGTTGGGTCACAAAAGGCCATGTTCCCAGAAATGCCCCTCAGATATATCCCATACAAACACCCAATTTGTGCTCCATCTGCCCCTCAGATATATCCCATACACACACAGTATTTGTGCTCCATCTGCCCCTCAGATATATCCCATACACACACAGTATTTGTGCTCCATCTGCCCCTCAGATATTTCCCATACACACACAGTATTTGTGCTCCATCTGGCCCCTTAGATATATCCCATACAAACACCCAATTTGTGCTCCATCTGCCCCTCAGATATATCCCATACACACACCCCATTTGTGCTCCATCTGCCCCTCAGATATATCCCATACACACACAGTATTTGTGCTCCATCTGCCCCTCAGATATATCCCATACACACACACAGTATTTGTGCTCCATCTGGCCCCTTAGATATATCCCACACACACCATGTGCATTACCTGCCCCATCAACTATATCCTATATATACATCTCATTTGTGCATTACCTGCCCCCTCAGATATATCCCAATTATACACCCTATTTGAGAGTTACCTGGCCCCTCAAATGTATCTCACACACACCATTTGAGCATTACTTGCCCCCTCAGATACAGTAGAACCCCCATTTTACATTTTTTAGGGGACCAGGAAAATATGATGTAAAATCCAGGAAAATGTAAAATCAGCAAAATGCAATAAAGTAACTTTTGTGTCCGTTTTACTTTGAGATACAATATTTACAAGGGTTAAACATTGCAGTGTTAATGTTACACTATGGGGGACATGTTCAGGACTCTCTGTCAGTCACATACACAACCTAAAGCAATAAGTGATTGGTGCAGGACTGTATAAGGGGCAGATTCATTGGAATTGAACATTTACAGGCAGAACCATGGCAAAATATACATCTGATTAGTATTATAAACCTCCTTATTTCACAAATAACGTTCGTAGAGTAAAAAAAGCAGTTTTTGGGTACATCAGGGCAACATTTTGATGTAAAATCCGGGAAAACATGACTTAAAATCAGGGAAATGCATTATAAATTGGTGGGACCTCAAATAAAAAAAAATGTAAAAAGCAGGAAAACTTAAAATCAGAGGACTTAAAATCGAGGTTTCACTGTATATCCCATACGTACATCTAGGGTTGCCACCTGGCCGGTAAAAATGATGGTTGATCCCAATGTTTTTAATAGGGAAAAAAGATAAATATATAGGAAGGAGGGTATTTTTTTCCAGAAAAGGTGGCAACCCTATGATACATCTCATTTGTACATTACCTGCCCCTTGGATACACACCATTGAGACAGAGCCTATACTATACACAAGGCCATAGAGACAGAGCCTATACTATACACAAGGCCACAGAGACAGAGCCTATACTATACACAAGGCCACAGAGACAGAGCCTATACTATACACAAGGCCACAGAGACAGAGCCTATACTATACACAAGGCCACAGAGACAGAGCCTATACTATACACAAGGCCACAGAGACAGAGCCTATACTATACACAAGGCCACAGAGACAGAGCCTATACTATACACAAGGCCATAGAGACAGAGCCTATACTATACACAAGGCCACAGAGACAGAGCCTATACTATACACAAGGCCATAGAGACAGAGCCTATACTATACACAAGGCCATAGAGACAGATTAGCAGCCCCTTCAGGCAGATCCATTACCTGTAGCCTGACGTTGAGCATCATGGAGGCGATCACATAGAGATAGGGGAACTTGATCCTCATTTTCCAGGCCATGTTAAAGAAGATGAGCAGGGTGCGTGTGAGCCCTATGGAGAAAAGGCTGTAATGGCGAGCGGCGGCGGACTGGGAGAGCCAGAGTAGCAGCTTGGCCAGAGGCGCCATATACACCCACCACTCCGACACTGCGGCGCCGTTACCGGTCACGGGTGATCATGGGTGCGGGAGTACAACAGCTGTTCTTACTAACCCGGAAGCGCTCGTCTCCCTTCAGGCCCGGGCAGCTCTCTGAGTTCCGCTCTCTCCAGATGAGCTGCGTGACACGTCTTTGAGCTTAGGCCGAACACATAGATTGACTGCAGCAGGCCCTGAGGATTTCCCCACGCTGATGTTTTCAGAGACGAGGCTCCCTGGGGATGCTGGGAATTATAGTTTTCAACGAAAATATGCGCCTGTCGCTTTAAAGCTATGAACTCACAGCCAATTACACACTTGAATTGGCTCTCATTAATTATTTAATATTAGTATATACGAAATGAATTTATATTAGACAGGGAGGCAGCGTTTTTCTCATTAATATTAGAAAGTGTGGATGCAGGTTTGTGTTTGTAAATATGGCCACACACCCATAGGACTTCATGATGACTCCTATTAAAGGACAACTAAATCTATTAACCATAAGGCCACCTTCCTAAAACCCTGAACAAGGGCCCTGCTTTTTAGGGATGCACTTTTGGATTCGGCGAACCCCCGAATCCTTTGCGAAAGATTCTGTCGAATACCGAACCAAATCCAAATTCTAACTTGCATATGCAAATTAGGGGTGCGAAGGGCAAAACATTGTTTACTTCCTTGTTTTGTTACAAAAAGTCACACAATTTCCCTCCCTGCCCCTAATTTGCATATGCAAATTCAGATTCAATTCAGCCTTGCAGAAGGATTCAGCCGAATCCTGCTGAAAAATGCAGAATCCTGGCCAAATCCCGAACCGAATCTTGGATTCGGTGCATCTCTACTGCTTTTGTCTACCTCTCCTACCTGGCAGAGCTGCTACTAGGGTTGCCACCTGGCCTGTATTTTACTGGCCTGGCCGGTAAAAATGCAGCTTGGCGACAATGTTATTAATAGGCAGGCCCGAATTTGTGGAGAGGCCATCAAGGCCCTGGCCTTGGGTGGCATTATTTTATGGGGCGGCATGCTGCCCAACCACACCCACATTGGTTCAGAAACACTAGGGAGGTGCAAGAGTAAAGATAGTTTTTAAAATATCTTGTACGTCAATCCCCATTGCTCTGGTCTTGAGGATGAAAATATGATTGAATAAAAGGGAGGGGAGGGGCAGCGAATGATAGCGGGCCTAGGGGCGTCTGCTATGAAAATCCGGCCCTGTTAATAGAGAAAACTATAAAAATATAGGATGGCCGTTTTTTTCCAGAAAAGGTGGCAACCCTAGCTACTACAGCAGGTACATGGGAGCAGGGTCCTCCTTAGGAGCATCATTGCAGCACCTGCCTGCTCTGGACTGGCATTCATAATATACCCTGGCATTCCAAGTACACAGAGGCCCAAACAGCCCCCCACCAGCCCTCTAAATAGTGACTTTCTTATAGAAGCCCCTCTGACATTTCTCCGAAGCCACAGACTGCCAGTCTGGGCCTGTCGGCTGCCATAGGTGGGCAGGTATGACGGAGCAAGGCCATTTTAGAGTGCTTTAGTAATGTCCTGCTGTATTTTCTTATATGCAAAATACGGCATCTGATATACATTGAAACGATATTCAAAAGGTTTGCTTTTGCGTTCTTCTGTGGTGGATCTTTTATGTGGTCCGCCGCATACGGCCGAAAATCAGACACAAACAAGTACAAACTGATATGACTAGACCAGAAATATTTAAGCACAAAACTTCATCAATGGAAGAACTCACCAGAGTCGATCGGTGGCCCAGGTGCTCCTGCCCCAGACTCTCAGCTCAAGGGAGAGGACAATCCATATGCAAACAAATAAATGTTGGTGCAAGGCACTCTGGTCAGGCCACAGATAGATCAGACTAATAAATAGTTAAATAAAAAATAGAAATCCTTTATTTATATAAACATCTCTCGCCTTTTTATTTAGCTATTTATTAGTCTGATCTATCTGTGGCCTACCAGAGTGCCTTGCACCAACATTTAAATGTTAACTGGTGCTTTCCCTTTAGGGTTGCCACCTTTTCTGGAAAAAAATACCGGCCTTCCTATATATCTTTTATTATATTTATCTTTTTTCCGTATTAATAACATTGGGATCAACCATCATTTTTACCGGCCAGGCCAGTGAAATACCAGACAGGTAAGAATAAAGAATATCCACTGCAGGGGAATGTGCAAGAGACTTTTGAGTTTACAAAAACTTTAACAAAACATGTGACTTTTACATGTTTTAATAGCACTTCTAAACGTTTGTATGTAATGATAGTGCCATATGGAGCTAATTCTCAGCCTACGTTTATAAGCAGGCCAGGAAGCAACCCTATGTAGCAGGGCCAGACCGACTGGGTGCTCTATGCAACTATTTTTAGGAGCAGCACCCAGCAGGGGGGCAAAGGCCTGGACTAGGGGTAGGCAACAAAAGATATACAATCATTGTGCCCCCCAACAGTTGCGTCCTAGCACATGCCTCTTCTGCCTATCCCTAGATCCAAATCCAGCCCTGCTATGTAGCACTAGACTAAGGGCCCACAGGATTTTTTCTGCTTTTTGTCCCCAGCCCACAGAGCTACAAAACACAGAGCCAATAAAATTCTCCCAATTTGCTGTTATTTTATAGGAACTGTGTATTGAACATGGAATACATGAAAGCATCTGGGTTCCTGGTGCATTTTATATTATTATGTACCCACCGGCAATTCACTGTTTATGTGTTACAAAAAAGCAGATTGTCTTCACCAGTGAAACTGAAAAATGTTCACCTAAATTACAATAAAACAGTTTCCTACAATAAAAACGAGTAACTAAACTAAGCAAATTTCTGGACGGTGTAGTAGATTCACCCACTTTGTTTGGACCCCTTGACATAGAGGTTAAAACACTGGCCTATCCAATGTATGCTTCATAATGAAGTATGTTGAAGTAATACCATTTTTATGTACTGATTTTTACATTTTTGAGTGTGCCCAACTAGAAAAAAATCAAAACCTTTTCTTAGAAGCCCCTCATTGAGTATTACTAAGCTAGCTTTTATTTTTACACAGATCACCCCAATTTGTTGTGTGCCCTGGACTCAACAGTGCCCGTGGCCACTAGCCATTAAAGGGGTTGTTCACCTTTAGAGGACACAGTTTGTGTAAAAAATAAGAACGTATCAGTGTGTTATACTTATTTAGATATAGAAGAATAGTGCTTAAAAAAAGTAGTGTTTCAGGCTGATTTATTGAATATTTCTGCAAAAACCCTTATAATCCCCCCCCCTTCTCTTCCACTTCCTGGTCCCTGAATTCCCAGGCTGTGCAGGGGAGCCGGCAGCTCTCAGCTCACTGTTCTGTAGGACAGGAACCAATCAGCAGCTAGCAGGACCTGATAGGGAACTGAAGCCTGTCTGTGCTTGTATGACTGCAGGACTGTGATTGGCTGTCCCCCTCCTACTGTGCTTCTGGCAGGGACCGTTAGAACACGCCCACCCCTCATTTGAAACACAGACAGGGACCAGAGAATATAGTTACATAATTAAATTGGGTTGAAAAAAGACAAAGTCCATCAAGTTCAACCCTTCCAAATGAAAACCCAGCATCCATACACACACCCCTCCGGCCACCCGGCCGGTATTTTGCCGGCCTAGCCGGTAAAACACCAGCCAAGGCCGGGGCCGGTATTACAAATTTACCGGCAATGTAGCTGCCGGTAAATTTGTAATACACCTAAAAAAAGCCCGTGGCCTGCCCCCAGCCTGCTCCAAACGTACCTGTTTCCTGGGCTTCTTGCCAAATTTGTGCGTATGGCTCCGCCCCCTTGATGTCACGACCCGGCCAGCCAATAGCGTGCCATGGCCCCGCCCCCTTTATCGGCATGGCCCCACCCTTCTAACACCGCCCCCTCCACCTGCCGGTATATATTATTTTAAAAGGTGGCAACCCTACCCTCCATACACTCACATAAATTATACATACCCATATCTAAACTAACTACAGAGTTTAGTATCACAATAGCCTTTGATATTATGTCTGTCCAAGAAATCATCCAAGCCATTCTTAAAGGCATTAACTGAATCAGCATCACAACATCACCCGGCAGTGCATTCCACAACCTCACTGTCCTCACTGTGAAGAACCCCCAACGTTGCTTCAAATGAAAGTTCTTTTCTTCTAGTCTGAAGGGGTGGCCTCTGGTACGGTGATCCACTTTATTGGTAAAAAGGTCCCCTGCTATTATAGGGGGCTCCAATAAAGGGGCTATTTTTAACATTTTTAGCACCATGTAAAGCACACCATATATTACTTATAATTGCCTTTCATTTATCCTATATGTCTCCTTTAAATGAACTTTTAGTATGATGTAGAGAGTAATGTTCAGAGACAATTTGCAATTGGTTTTATTATTTGTAATTTTTGAGTTATCTAGCTTTTTATTCAGCAGCTCTCCAGTTGGCAAGTGCAGGAATCTGGTTGCTAGGGTCCAAATTACCCTAGCACCCATACAAATGGTATTGCTTGAATAAGAAACTGGAATATGAATAGGAGAGGGTATGAATAGAAATATGAGTAATGCAAAGTAGCAATAAATACATTTGTTTTTAGATGAAGCCAGTGACCCCAATCAGCTAAAAGAAAAAGGCAAGTAATTCAAAAACAAATACATACATTCTATAATATATGAAAAGTTAACTTAAAGGTGAACTGCCTTTTAACTGCATGTAGGTATATAGCAGGTCACATGGCAATGAACTATAACTCTCAGAACCTCCTTGGATCTAGAGAGGATGGTAAGAGCTATAGTTAAAACATTAACCTCCCAGTGACATTTAACCACACTCTGGGAAGCCTTTTACACCCAGCCATATACAAGTCATCACCCCAGTATGGTATATAACTCCAGGGGACTCCCAGAAAAACAGGGTCGGTTGGCAATTCTGCAAAGTACATTTTAAATCCAAGGCTCCTTCCATCCCTTGGGCGTCATTAGGTCCAGTGAGTGCCCTTTCAGTTCTTTTACTCCAATAGGATTCACGAACACCAGAAATATAAAACAGATTTCACCCTTCGTTAACCCTCAAAGAACTCGAGGAGATGAGATAATAACGTTATTCAGATATAATCACATATACAGGTGTAGTGACCTCTAGTGGTTATGTTCAATTATTGTTTAAGCCAATATAAATCTACATGACTCCCCCACAGCCTGTTACACAATTTGTTGTGATACAAAAATGGGTCTAAAATACATTTTTACCCATATTTTGTTATTTACACTTCATACTTTGAATGATCAAAATGAAAGGGATATTTGTGCTCTTGTACATGTTCCATCTGTACCTTCCTGTCCAAACTTTGGAATATGTTTTACAATATGGAATTTTAACTAAGACCACATTCAGTTGTGGGTTAGGCAACAACTAATGGTGTTTTCCTTTGATGTTTCTTTGTTACTTTATATCACATTTTATAGTTTCACTACACTTTAATGAGTATTCTTTTAATCATTTAGATCAGTCACTAATGTAAAACTAACTTCCCTTCCATAACCAGTGTCCATACAGCATAAAATGATTATCTCTGAAAAACCATCAACTGCCATTTATGGTGGCCATATATTGCCTTAATAAAAGCTGCTGACTCGGCTTCTTCAGACTATGGGGGGCCACCTGTCAAGAAGATTAGAATAACCAATTGGGCAAATAATGCTTCTGAGCAATGATGTGGTCCTCTGCAAATGGGTCTTCATGGACTTGTATTAGGATTAAAGCCAAATCGGTATGTGGGTGGCCAAATTGGGCAGTATGCCACCATTTGGCAATGCAAGCAAACATGCAGATGTATTAGTGTATGGTCAGCTTTAAAATCAAATTCCTTTTTTATTAGTATTATTACACACATTGGTAGCCAGACTATCCAGGCCCTGAACTTTTTGCTGCTTTATGATAGGATCATGCATGTGGCTTGTTAAAGGAGACATATAGCATATCTAAAAACTCCTCCAATCTTGTAGGCAGTAATGTATGGTACTGGTTTTATTCTGTGCTTAAAATTTATATTATTTTTAAAAATGTTTCTTTTATTGGAACTCCCTATAGATCTGCTACAATCCCTGTCTTTGTTTCAAATGAGGGGTGGTCATGTTCTAATGGTCTGTGGCAGAAGCACAGTAGGAGGGGATAGCCAATTACAGCACTGCAGTCACACACCACCAAAGATAAGCTTCAGTTCCCTACCAGGTCAGCCTAGCTGTTGATTGGTTTCTATGCTACAGTGCAGTGTGCTTAGTTCCGCTGGCTCCCCTGCACAGCCTGGGAAAGAAGGCAGTAAGAAGTGGAGCAGATGGGCAGGACTAGTAGGGATTTGGGGGACATTTTCAATAAATCAACCCAAACCATTACTTTTTTAGGCACATTCCTTTGAAATACCATAATAACACATTCTTTTTTTCACACAATATGTCTCCTTTTATCCCTTTGATTGATGATGACATACTGTACATGTTTAGAACTCAGGGTTTGGAAACGTACAGACAGATATAAGCTAGTTTGGTCAAAAAGTGGCCAATCACTAACAAAATCTATGATATATGTATCTACATTTAGATAATGCATTTTGGTGAGTTTTCTTGCAGCCCAGCAAAATAAAACCACAGGTATTTAGAAAAAAAAGTTCCTACTTTCTGGGAATAAAATTAAATTAAATTAAATGAAGTTTATAGAGGTCATTTTTAGGGCATTTTAGTTCTTGATGTTACTGGCCCTTTAAGTGCTGGATTTCCCTTTCCTTTATATATTGACATTGCTAATGTTAATCCTGGGGTGAGAGCTGTAATTAGAAGTGGGTGTGATAACTGAGATGGGATTGTAATTTCAGGCATAGAGCCTTTGTTTAGATCTCTGCTGTCAGCATCTATTTATTGTACTAGTGGGAGACAGGTTTGCCACCTTTTCTGGAAAAAAATACTGGCCTTCTTATATTCTTGCCGTTTTTTCCTATTAATAACATTAGCATCAAGCATCATTTTTACCGTCCAGGTGGCATCCCTAGTGGGAGACCATGAACAAAACATAAAGATTGGTCTCCTCTATGAATCACTCCCCCCCCCAGTGTGGCAAGTTGAATGGATTCATGTAGGCTTTCTCCGGTATTCATGGGAGGGACCACAGGTCAGGAAAGAAACATACAAAAAACATGGCAGCTTAAACCAGTTTTTTGCAGTTGATGTCACCTGAACTAAAAAAACTAGAAAGCAGCTCTCAAACATGCAGTGAATGCAAGAAGACACATGACTATATTAAATGCATACTACAAGGAAGAGTAGGGGAAAAAATTCCAAAAGAAAATATATAAAACTAGTTAGCCTGCTTGCAGGAGAAGTTTGGAGATGGTAATTTCTGCTTCCTTATGAAATACTGAATTTCAGGGTGCTGTTACATTCAACAAATACATATTAATTATGCTAACTTGTGCTGAAATGTGTTTAACGTTATTCCCTACAGTGTTAACATGTAATTTGTTAAGGGGTGCTCAAACTTTTGACCATGGGACAGATTTACTAAAGGGCAAAGTGACTAACCATTTTCAGGGACTTCGCTGATTTACTAACGGGCGCAGGCATCACTTCGCAAACAAAGCAGATAGAAGCTAGCGGTGATTTGCACTCTATCGCCAGGCGAATGGACATTACTCTGCAAATTCACTAAAATAAGAATTTTACTGAACGTTACCTCTTTCGCCAGACTTGCCTTCGCCAGCTCAGACCAGATGAAGGGCAATGGAGTGCATAGATCTTCTTCTGTTGCTTACATCATATTTTTTAGTGGAAAGAGTTTCTAAGTCCAAAAAACGCTGGCGTCTTTTTCATTTTTCAGGGTGATAACCTGCAAAAGTCCTTAAAATGTTGTTTGGGTAACTGGGTTCCCCCATACATTTTCTAACATATGGAACATTAACTATACAGTGGGCTCATGTGTAGGGCTTTATAACAACTCTGTTCATTCAACTTTAAATTTCCTGCTGTATGCAAATTAGCCTGAGCAAAGACCTCTAACAAAGTTGCGCTAGGCAGAATTGAATGCTAGTGCATCTTCGCTTTGATTTGCCAAAGTAAAGCTAGGTAAAATTCGCCAGCATTTGGCGCCCTGGGTGCAACTTCGCATTTCAGTGAATTAGCGTTGTCTGAGCGAATTTTTGCCTGGCGAAGTTTTGCCGCTTAGTAAATTTATCCCCATGACTGTAAAGCCTACCATACATGGTAAGATCTTGCCAAACAGGCAGAACATTACCCAGCATGATCAGTTCAAATGCTTAATGTTAAACAAAGTTGCCTTTCAAGCTGAGGGCAACATTTTCTCCAAAAAAAAAACAATATTCGGAATAAAACATACCTCATTTACAGCCCCTAAGATATCAATGGCACAGATTGTCACCTCTTGGAAGAGGACCACATCAACAGACTGTTGTAGCCCTAGCTCTATTGGACTTTCAAGCCTACCCAGTTGATATTGGATGTTGAATCTGCATTAAAGTCAAAATGTGACGTTTCTGTCGAAGCTGGAATTGCTTTAATTGACAAAACCAGTTCCTATAACTTTCTTGGCAGAACACTGTTTGGAGTATTGGTGACCAAGCTAATGTTCCCTTGTTCTGTTAATGGAGTAGCTCACATTAAAATTGTTTCTCAGTATAATGTGTATGAAACTGTTTCCCACATGCTTCTTTTTTTGTGGTTTTAACCTTCATATTGTTCTGAAAAGAGACATGAATAGGAGTGGGCCTCAACATAGAAGCAATAAAACATAACTATAAAATCTTATCCTAGTAACGAACTCCAATAAACCAACTACTAGATAACAATATAAATTGTAACCTGGCAGAATAAGAAGGTAAATCATTCAAAACCCACAACAAATGTATACTAAGTGGAAAGAAAAGGCCAAAGTATAGCACAGTAAGGAGCCTTACACATGGATGTTTCTTGCTACTTTCCCCTGCAGTGAATCTCTTCTGCATTCCACCACAGGGAAAAGCAGGAAGAAATGTATCCAATTCTTAGTGGTCAGGTTGTACTAACTCATGACACATACAAGGGCAAATTGATGTGGGGTCACAAAGAGCATTAACCCATTCACAATTTTATAAATATGCCCCATATATCTCTTTTAAAGGTGGACATCACATTAAAGCCCCTCACCAGCTCTAAGACACCTGCACTGGGAGGGAGCTCCTGTTGCAGGTGGCCATATTGGGGCACATGGATGCACATAATGAGAGAGTGCCCCAGGTGAGGTAACTTTTAGGGGTGCCTCCATTACTCCTACATTACATCCATGTACAACCAGGAATGCTTGCTTATTGTGCAAACATTGCCACCTGCACTGAGAGCTCCCTCCCAGTGCAGGTAAAATAGTGAGGCGCTTCTTTAAGTATTGTTTACCCCAACAGAAGTGAGGACACTATAAGCCTGCACTCCAGTGGGGGAAGCAATTTCTTCATTGATCTGTGTCCTTTAAGCAACTCGTACGGTGTTTTCTATTGTTTATTGTTTCCTAATATAATCCCTAGATACAAAGTTGATGTTTATACTTCTCCATGCAACCTTTAGACTGCTACATTATCTGTGTTCTGCTTGTGTTGGTCTTTGGCAAGTCATGTATGCATCTATGGATTTACACTATTATGAGAGATCTCACCGTCAGTTAGAGAGACAAATAATCACAAATAAAACAGAAACCTTTGTTTCTGGTGTTTGTGCCACTTTTTCAGTTATTTTCAAGAAAATAGTGGCCAGAAATATTCATGCACTATGGCGCTCAAATGTTCCACCACTACTTCTGATATGGTCTGTATAAAGCTTGATACAAAGGACAGTTTTGTGAACTATACAGTACTATGATTGGATAGGTAGACTTTAAATGAACTTTTATGTAATGTAACTTTTATATAATGTAGACTGATATTTTCTAAACACGTTTGCAACTAGTCTTTATTTATTGTAAATGCATTAGGTCAGGGGCCCCCTTACCTCTTGTATTAGTTTGGGGTTGTTTTGGTATGTAAGTCTGTATGTTCAATGTGTATACCATTTTTTTGTACAGTGATGTGGAATATGTTGCCATGTTTTTCAAGGTTTTTGTATAATTTAGCTTTTTGTTCAGCTTCTTTCCAGCTTAAAATTTCAGCAGCTAATCGATTGCTAGGATCTCTTTTATCCTAGCAGCCATCCATCCAGTGGTGTAAATGAGAAATTAGATGATGATTCAGAAAGGGCCTGGCCTTAAAGATAAGAATTAGTAACAATAAAATTGTAGCCTTGTAGAGCAATAGTTTTTTTTGCTTCTGGGATCAGTGCAAAGATGCAGAATAAAAATAAGGCAAATAATTCAAAAGCAATATAAAATAATTACCAACTGAATGTCAAAAACAAAATGTTTTATATAGTAGGCCAAGCATCCATAATAAAGTTTTGGTGCTAAATTGTATGAAAACCATGACAATGAGGGCCTCGGACCAATTTAGCACATGGGCCCACAGTTGAACCACACCAGTTTGTAGATAAATGTTATGTTGATGGGGGGTGGGTGATGCCATTGAGGCCAAGAAGAGTGTACTATAGACCTAAAAGTTAAAAATGGCCGGAGGGATTATTTTCAACTTAAAAAAAAAACAATAGTTTTATTTGTTCTGCCCCAGCCATGTTTTCTTATTTGCTAATACAGCTAGTTTTCTCAAATCACCTGCAATCAGCTGAGCATTAAAATTCCCTTTGAGATAAATTGACGTATGTCTTGTGAGACACTTGTGGTCATATTTAATAGAGTTTGCCAGTGGAGAACTCTGTTTTCACCCTTTGATCTCTTACAGAATGTGTTTGCTGAATCTCTGGGAGAGTACAAGAAAGGGTTTTTTCTTACCAGAAAGGCTGTAGGACCGGTCCTGAGTACCAGAAAACACACATGAGCATGCATTGACAAACATGACAAGAACTTTTCGAAAAAGTGCATTATTTGACACAATCTTATTTCTTGTTTTCAAGCAGAAGGTTGCATTTTTTGTTTCTAGAACAATAGTCTTGTTCAGAAAAATTGTGTTTGGCTGTCCCTAATTTCCAATCCCTAATCTTTAACAAAATGCACAGAGGTACCTGAACAGTCCTGTCATTTGAAATCAATCCTCATTATCTGTCATCCTATAACCTAACTATTATTATAATTAGTCGTAGACATAATTATAGTAGAAGCAGGGCCCACTCCCTCCTGCTTGACTCATGAAAGGGAAACTAAACTGCTTCACCCAGAACTCTTCATTATGTCTGACCATTGCTGGAAGGCTGTTGTTCATGCACGGAGGTAAAGAAGCCCTAGAGCATGGGAAAGTAGCTCCTCTAAAGTTTCCATACTTTAGCTTCTCTGTGTAACCTATGCGGTGCTCAGGCTAGGTCTAGAAACCTGGCAAATGCCAATAATTACTATTTATTGAGCCTGTGGGGCTGTTTGGGCCTCTGTGTACCTTAAATGTCTGGACTATTTACAAACTACAGTATAGAAATAACAATCACGGTACTGACACAGTGAATAACACATTGATGGTGTGAAACATTGTGACAGAGACGTCCAGTCTACGGACTCCCAAGCATTGTTGTACTGCAGCTCGTAAAATGCCACCAATGCCCAAACGTCATGTTATTACACCCAATCACACTTAGATAAGGGTCCCAGTCTACTAGGATTGCCAGTGACCTTCTCTGTTCTAGCCCATGCCTGCCTAGTGCCCTCCACTTCAGAATAATTATGAATTACTGCCACTTGGTCCTCATGACTTCAGAGGTATCCACTACTTACCCCAGGTCATAAGGTAAACAGACCAATCTGAGTTTTTAAGACCTTATTCAGAGAGGTCTACTTGCTGTCATATACATTTTTTAACACGCCCAATTACACCCTCAGCTCTGCCTCTATGGCAGATAAATTCAGCAGAGTTTATAGCAGTGCCATTAAAATAAATATTAAATATATATATATTCCATATACAAATATAGAAGGGAAACTTGGCTCTTAATGAGAATAACTGGGCAAGGTGTCTCCTAAACAAACAAACATGATTTTTTTTTGGGAGTCACCCTTAGGCCTCACTCAGTTAACTGCCCTAACAGTCCATTTTCCCCCTCCTCATAATTAGTATTCTTATTACCAGCGCCATTGAAAAGGCCTAAAACCCACTTAAAAGTACCAAACACATGCAGCTTTGAGCAGAGGAGGGGCATGCCAAATATGTTACAGGTTAAAGGGGAACTATCGCAAAAATGAAAATTTAATATAAGCTTCAGCATACTGAAATAAAGTTTCTAAATACAATAAATTAAACATTCGCCATTGTTTTTGAAATAATCAAGTTTATCTTCACTATTCCTCTCTCAGCATTTGTTTCTCCTCATTCTGTCTTCATTCAGCAGTTGGGTGTCAGATGAATGATCCAATATAGCTTATGGGGAGGGGCTCCTTTTGCCTAGAAGATGTATTAGAACTCACTCTATTAAAATCACCAGAAATCCTGTCTCTCTACATGCAAAATTTGTGCAAAAAGGCACAAATTCACAGATTTTGTTTGTACTGGAATCGGTTATTTCAGTGACCTCTTATTCACCTGCTAGGAAAGGGAGCCCCCCATAAGATATATTGGATCTAACTGTTAAAGAATATCTGACACCTAGGGTCGGACTGGGCAGGCAGGATGCCGGGAAAAAACCCATTGGTCCCCCGGCCCAGATCCGCCACCTGGATTTCTTCCCGGGGCTTCTGCACACGCGCATTGGGGGAAAGGTTGCAGGACGGGAGGCAGTGAGGCAGCAGTCCTCATTCCGGAGGGGGGCCCTGAGGCAGAAGCGCCGCTGGGCCCCCCAGTCCGACCCTGCTGACATTAGGGTTGCCACCTGGCCGGTAAAAATTATTGTTGATCCCAATGTTATTAATAGGGAAAAATTATAACTATATAGGAAGGCCGGTATTTTTTTCCAGAAAAGGTGGCAACTAGGGCTGCCACCTTTTCTGGAAAAAAATACCGGCCTTCCTATGTATTTAACTTTTTTCCCTATTAATAACATTGGGATCAGCCATACCTCCCAACTGTCCCTTTTTCGGAGGGACAGTCCCTCTTTTGACAGCTCAACCCGCAGTCCCTCATCTGTACTGGAAAGTCCCTCTTTTCTCTGCACTGAACAGCCAGAAAAAGAAACAAAGTTTCTCAATTAATTGGCTTTTAGCAGAGAGCCCAGAACAGCTAGCAGGTGCAAATAAGATACTTTGTAACAATTTTGAGGCACAAAAACACATTTTAGATAAGGAGAAATATTTTCAAACTTTCATAACCTGCCACATTTTGTAAAACAAACATGGTAATTAGGGGGTGTGGCCACAGAAAGGGGTGTGGTCAAAAAAATTGCTGCGCTACGTGCTGAAAAAGATTTTTTGCCCCTCTTTTTACTTCCAAAATGTTGGGAGGTATGGATCAGCCATCATTTTTACCGTGGCAACCCTAGTGGCAACCCTAGCTGCATGAAGACAGAATGAAGAGAAACAGATGCCGAGAAAGGAATAGTGAAGATAAACTTGATTATTTCAGAAAAAATGAGTATGAGGAAGCTTATATTAAATTTTCATTTTAGCGATAGTTCCCCTTTAAATAAAGGAGGTGACATCTCTGGAGAGTTGACACATCTGCATGCTTAACGTTAACAGTTGGGTATTAAAACCCCAGGCCTGGAATCCAAGGGTCAAATTTGATAACTCTGTGTCTATAAATTGGGCCTAGAGGGTGACGTCACCCAGTGCGCGTTTCCGAATACTGGGCGCGCCTCGCTCGCTCCTTCAGCTTTTCGAGGCGAGGCCGGAAGTGACGCAGGCGATGTAGTTTCCTGTTATCTCGCCGAAGAGTTGATTTTGTCGGGCGCTGGCCGCAGCAGATTTCCTCATAGAAACTGTAGGGAGAGCAAAGAAGAGGGAGGGAGCGTGCGTGAGTGCGGGAGGGTTGTACGGAGTTACTGAAGCCCTTTCGCGGCCTGGCTTGCTGGGGCCGCCCTCACAGTCTTCCTCTTTATCCCATTTTGCGCCCGGGCTGCAGGGAGATTCGCTGCCAGCTCAGCCATGCAGGCCATTAAATGTGTGGTGGTGGGAGACGGGTAAGTGACGTATTTCTATCTCATTTTCTATTGGAATGACTGGTTGAACGTGTATCGCAATGTATCGTGTGTGTGGCCTGTGGGGATGTATGTTCTCCTGCTGTGAGATTTTACACCTTCCTCGGCTGCAAATACGGCAAATCAGCCTCCTCACAGAGCGCCAGCTGGTCGGGACTACACGGCTAGCGGGGGATGTCGGAAGTTGTAGTTCTCAGCAGCAACAGCCGGGTCGACTCACTTCCTTCTTCATTGTGCTTTTCAGATTCAATTTGTCTGCTGCTCCATGATTAGCAGAATATGCATTTGGAGAACATGGGATTTAATTGCACTTGGTGAAGTGATTGTGTGTTTTTTATCCAGTATGTTGCCCTCCTGCTGATGCTGGGAGCTGAGGGCACGCCTGGCATAAGGCTTTGACATATACTGTCAATCTGTCCCTAAATTAAAGTACAAATAATATATAGGACTGATGCTATTTGGGCCCAGCTAGATCCATCCTCAGTGGCCATCTTCCTATTCTGTATGAGAGAGAGAATGAGAGAGAGAGAGAATGAGAGAGAGAATGAGAGAGAGAATGAGAGAGAGAATGAGAGAGAGAATGAGAGAGAGGAGAGAGAGAGAGAAGGAGAGAGAGAGAGAGAAGGAGAGAGAGAGAGAAGGGGAGAGAGAGAGAAGGGGAGAGAGAGAGAAGGGGAGAGAGAGAGAGAAGGAGAGAGAGAGAGAAGGAGAGAGAGAAGGAGAGAGAGAGAGAAGGAGAGAGAGAGAGAAGGAGAGAGAGAGAGAAGGAGAGAGAGAGAGAAGGAGAGAGAGAGAGAAGGAGAGAGAGAGAGAATGAGAGAGAGAGAGAGAGAATGAGAGAGAGAATGAGAGAGAGAGAGAATGAATGAATAAATATATTTGCACTCAAATCCAGATCATATATACTGGGTGCTTGATCTAAATTGTATAAATACTTATCAAGGAGATCCGCACACCATTTTCTCATTTTAGTGAATACTTATTTCACTGTGCATTCCAACGTTTTGTTCCACATTAGGATCTTTATCAAAGATTGATAAAGATCCCTAATGGGGATCGAAACGGAATGAAATGTATATATAAAATCATTACTGTCTGATACTCTTTAATATCCAGCCGATCAGCTCAAGGACCAAATGGAGGGATATATCATGAGTGTCCAATACAGATGTACATCCACCCTCCCATTGTTCTGTTTGGAACACCAGGAAGTAAATCACAGTTGCAGCTCCCCTTCACTTCCTCCTCCTCCTGCTGATCAACTGCGCCGCTTCTGATTGCCTCCCAACATACATGTTTCGAAAAATTGTGCAAAAAGTTTTATCAGTGCGTGTATGGGCTCCTTTACATTCTTGGATTTCAGTGCCCCGAGGCTATAGCTGCACCATGAAACTTGTTTCCATGCTGCAAGGGAAGAACTCCTATGCCAGGGGCAGTGCATGTAACCTCCCCAGTAATCACCATTGCTAGAGCCAATGTTTTTTCCTTGAAATAGCCACTGTTCAGCTACAGCACTCTAGTATAATTGTTTGTGCTGTTATGAATTATGTGATCTTGACTATGTAAATTAGTCCATTTAAAAAATACTTGTATAGTCCCACCATGTAAATGAGACATTCATATAGACAGTGTTCCTTTTTAGTACATAATGGTATTGTTGAATGTCTTCTCATCAGTTAAAATGTAGGGTAAATGTACCACATTGTATTTGCCTGCATCCATCATGCTGCATCATGTGTTTCCTAGGTTACCACTGGTGGTTAGCATGCATGGGATGGAGCCTGTAAGGGCAAGAAGGCAAAGGTTATTAAAACATTTGAAAAATCAGGCCCTTTTATAGACAATCCAGTTTTAGCACTGATTCATGTCTTAACTTGTCAATCAGTGCAGCTCTGCTGGTTGGATATTAGCTTAGGTCTGTGTTGGCTAGCTTCGGTTTCTTCATTCAGGCTACCAATGTCATGAGACAGTTGTTTTCCTGTGAATGTGGGGACTTGCTTAGAATGTTGATAGGCAGCTTGGTACCCTGTTTTTGCGTTGTGTATCATTTTGTGCAAAAGACACAGAAGAAAAAAACACACAAACTAAAATGTAGTGCAAAAGATTGTGCACTTATAACACACTGCTACAGGCAGAGACTAAACATTTCTGGGTGTCCCACCCCCTTTGTCAGTAGTACAGGTATTGGACCGGTTATACAGAATGCTCGGGACCTGGGGTTTTCTCAATAATTGGTCTTTATATAATCTTCATACCTGAAGTCTACTAGAATATCATGTAAACCTGAAATAAACCCAATAGGCTGTTAGTGCTTCTGATAAGGATTAAGTAGATCTTAGTTGGGATCAAGTACAAGCTACTGATTTTTTTTATTACAGAGAAAAAGGAAATAAGGATTATTTGGATAAAATGGAGTCTATGGGAGACAGCCTTTCCATAATTTGGAGCTTTCTGGATAAATGTTTTCCGGATAAGGGATCCCATACCTGTACAGCACTCATCATTTTGTATGTTGTGTTACATGCCAACAGGCTGCAGCTGTATTCATAAGTAAAGATCTTTGCTGGAGCTCATTTGTGTGACGTCACGTAAAGTCCATATTACTATGACTAGACTAGGGAAGTGGATTTATGAATTTAAAGCTTGTTGTGAGGTTTCATTGTGAATTTGTAAGACCCAACACCTTGAATAATTGGCATTTTACACCGACTCGTTAAAAAGGTACATTGAAGAAGGACCACATTAACACACTGATTACCCCAGTAAGGCACCTCTTAGTGTTATTCAGGTTTAGAAAAAATACTCTTTGAATCCTGTCTCCCTTACTGCATGGCCATCATCACTCCCTGCTCTGTGTGCTCCACTTTTTCTATTTCTATTTATTGCATTGAAGGTTACAGAGCATGTGTGTTTGTGGTACATTAAGGGCTATTTAAAAATGCAATATCAATTGGTAGGGCTGTTAAGAACAAAGCAGTTTTGGCAATTTTCCCAGTTGCACAGTGTGGTTTCTGTGCAAATTGCTTTTCTCCCCTGTGATTTTTATGTGTGTGCAATAGGAATGTCTATCACATATGTAATGCAAGAATGCACACGTCTAAGGCAGGCCTGATAATTTGCCTGAATCACTTTGCAATCCTGATATGCTGCTGTAAATGGTGCAGTAGTGTATAGTAGAGTCTCGCAGCGGGTCGGTACCCTCGGGTTACCCACAAAAACCTGCGTTACCTTGCGGGTAGAAGTTCCGGGTGCAGGTATAGATGCGGGTCTTCTCATTAGTGATTTTTACTCCTTTTGTCTGTTCACGCCTACTTCCGATGATGTCACTTCCGGTTTACAATGACAGCCCTTCCTGATTCTTGATGGTCTGGGTTGTGGGTCCAAGCGGGTAAGAATGCGGGTCCGGCTTGAGGATTACAGGTTGCTGGTACGGGTTCCAAAAATTAGACCCGTGCAGGACTCTAGTGTATAAATTAAGTCGGCTGTGTATGGGGCCCTCCAGGGTCTTCCCCTGTCGATATATATGGCCGAAAGTCAGCCAGATGTTGATTGGGTAGGTTTCAAAATCCTATCTGATGCAATCCTTGGTCGAACCGCCCGTATTCTTGTTGGGATGTATGTAGGCCAGCTTTATAGCCATCCCATGTTAAATACCAGCAGACAACTTATGTTTTTTACCATTCACTGTATTTGCAGTAGGTGAGTGGGTATGTTTAACATGAAACAGGGGGGCTGGTGTAATACAGAGCAGAAAGTCAGTGCTGGTATGCTTTGTATACCTTTTTCTGAAGTGTAATGTATTGTGCTGCACACACTGTTAACTCTTTTTTGTT
Organism: Xenopus laevis; assembly: GCF_017654675.1. Lineage (NCBI taxonomy): Eukaryota > Metazoa > Chordata > Amphibia > Anura > Pipidae > Xenopus > Xenopus laevis. The sequence goes on along the minus strand of NC_054387.1, from coordinate 110,936,255 downwards.
CTATTTGTTAAAGGGGTTGTTCACCTTCCAAACACTTTTTTTTTTAAATTTTAGTTGTTTTCAGATTGTTCCCCAAAAACTAATTTATTTTCAATTACTTTCCATTTTTTATTTTTACCATTTTTCCAAAATCGTAAGTTTCAAGTTTGTCTGAGCAGCTCAGTAATTCAGGTGTAGACTTAAACTGTTAAAATTTTGTAACATTTAGTTGATACATTTCTCAGCAGCATCTCTGGAGTATTCACAACTATTGTATCAAGTATAACAGCTGCCTTTAAAGAGGTTGTTCACCTTCAAACAACTAGTTGTTTTCAGATAGACCATGAGAAATAACGACTTTTTCCAATTACTTTCTGTTTTCTACGTATCACCGTTTTTCTAATATTGAATTGTAAAGTAATTTTTCACCTTCTTAAAGGGGTTGTTCACCTTTGAGGGAACTTTCCGAATGATGTAAAGAGTGATAATCTGAGACAATTTGCAATTTGTTTTAATTTTTTGTTATTGAAGGTTTTTGAGTTATTTAGCTTTTTATTGAGCAGCTCTTCAATTTGCAATCTGGTAACTACCCAAATTAACAAATTACCCTAGCAACCATGCATTGATTTGAATAAAAGACTGGACTATGAATAGGAGAGGACCTGAATAGAAGGCTCAGTAATACAAAGTAATAATACATGTGTAGCCTTACAGAGCATCTTTTTATTTATTTATTTTGGAAGGGGACAGCGAAGCACAATTGAAAGCTGCAAAGATTCACAAGAAAAAGACAAATAACTAAAACTAAAAAAAAAACCAATCGGAACGTTGCTTAGAATTGGTCGTTCTTTAGCATAATAAAAGTTACTTTAAAGGTGAACCACTCCTTTAAGCAGCTCTGAGGGGGGTTAAACTGTTCTAAATGGATACATTTAGTTGATACATTTCTTAGCTTTGTCTCTGCTGAGCAGAATCCTTGGGTTTCATTAAAGGCAGCTGTTAGAATTGATACAATAGTTGCTAATGCTCCAAAGATGCTGCTGAGAAATGTATCAACTAAATGTTGCAAAATTGTAACAGTTTAGAGTCTACACCTGAATTACAGACTCAAACACAAGAAACTTAGATTTTGGGAAAAACCATAAAAAATAAAAAATGGAAAGTAATTAAAAAAAGTCTTTATTTCTGGGGAACAATCTGAAAACAACTGAACTGAAAAAAGTGTTTGAAAGTGAACAACCCCTTTAATGAAACCCAGGGATTCTGCTCAGCAGGGACAACAATAAGACAACTAACTAAATGTATCAATTTAGAACAGTTTACAGGGTTGGGGACCCCACCACCAGAGCTGCTTTTAGAAGGTGAAACTAAAACTTTACACTTCAAATTTAGAAAAATAGCGCACACACTAAAATAGAAGGTAATTGGAAAAAGTCTTTATTTCTGGTAAATTATCTGAAACCGACTGAAATGAAAAAGTGTTGGAAGTTGAACAATTCCCCAGTGCAGCCTGGTATAGTGATCATAGTCATTTTTCCATGTGCTTAAGGAAAGTTCATTTTGTAAGAGTACGGTATTATCACTAGAGTTTGTGCCAAGTGAATGTCAGGGCATAGTAAACGGTCGAGAGAATTTTCATTATTATTTTCCTTTATATGGCACTACATATTCTGTGGCGACTCTTCGATCTTATGCCTCAGTCTCATCATTTCCTGTGGCCCTAATGTAAGGTCCTTGTCACATACAGTTATTAACCACTGCTTCTGTATATTTATACATTTTATTTACTGTACCTTACTGTTTTTGGTGTAGGGGTAATGCATAAGCTAGACAGTGACAGCGACAGAATGTAATGGATGGTGCCTAAATCCTTTGCCTGCTTTCTGTTCTGGGGGACTGGTTGCAGATGGAAGCACAAATGTGTTTGGCGCTAGTTAGACCTTTGCAGGAAGTAATATATCTGGAATCTGTACAGTGGGAAGTAGTTTTCCTTTAGTCTGTTCATGCTGTATTAAGGCAGCATAATGGGAGCTGATTTTTACAATAAGCGTTTTGTGTGTGTGTTTAAAAATAGTTTCAAATTAATGATTGTAATTCATTTTATTCATAAAAGTTCTCAAAATAAACATCTTGTTTATGGCTGCCTGAGCTTATCTTTGTGAATGTTATGTTCAAATATATCACCTGATAATATCAGATCTGTCTGATAAGGATGGCAATGCCTAACCCACTAATAGTTCATTTTTCCCCTGCGCAATAGTAGATCATTACCAGGAATCCGTGTTCGCTCAGCAATATTCTTCCTGTTAGATCTTTTCATGCCCCGTTTCTCCAGGGTATCTATGCCATGCTGGAACCAGGGCGTAACTATAGAGAAAGCAGACCCTGCGGCTGCAGGAGGGCCCAGAAGGTATAGGGGCCCCACAAGGCTCTAATTCATATACAAATTCAATAAAACTTGGTAAAACAGGTCAATCTCTAGACATTTTTGGGGTCTATAAAATTATTTGCTGTGGGGCCCAGTGATATTTAGTTACACCACTGGCTGGAACACTAAACTCCAGGCCAAAATGCTAGAGCTGTGTTATACTGTGTTGAGGTGGATCTGAACAGCTCGGATTGTCCTTATGACGTAGTTTATGATAACATGGAGTCCATAAAGCCATGTAATCTGCAGGCTATTCTCTTGACATCAGGTAAAACTCACCCTGCTATAGGCATAGACAAGATTAGAGAATTCATTTAAACTTTGTACTTAGTCCTTGTCCTTATTTACTTCCTATATTATCAGATTCTCATGGAGAATACAATTTAAAGGAGTAATGTAACTAGTGTTTTCTGTTAATAAAGTTTATTGACATTTTAAACTTTGTTTAGAGCCCAGTTTATGTAATTTGTATTATATATTTGTCCCTACAGCCCAAGTTCTCCTTGAATACACAGTAGAGGGCAGAATTAGACCAGTGCAGAATTAGCAAAAATTAAAATGATTTCTACAGGTATGGGATCCATTATCTGGAAACCTGTTATCCAAAAAGCTCTGAATTACAGGTTGGCCATCTCCCATAGACTGCACTTTATGCAAATAATCACATTTTTTAAAAATGATTTCCCTTTTCTCTGTAAAAATAAAACCATACCTTGTACTTGATCCCAACTAAGATATAATTAACCCTTATTGAAAGCAAAACCAGCCTATTGGGTTTATTTCATGTTTACATGATTTTCTAGTAGACTTAAGGCATGAAGATGCATGTCCGCTTTCTACCACTCAAAGAATTTGGCAGTGAGCCATAAATTGCTCTTTCCCTACTCTTTGTGCATTGTTTATGGGCACAAATAAACCGGTTATATTTTGGTAAATCCCTGTAATCTCTGTGATCTGTAGAATGTCACCTTATAAAAACAAAACTGACATTGTACAAACCTGGAACATATCTGTGATGATAGATGGCACGTATAGGATCATACTCCGGAGCATGTCATTAGCTATTTTCTTATTTTAAAGGGAAGTGCACTTTTAATAAATTTAAGAAAACATATGTTTTTTTTAAACCTATCAGGGAATGTTTCTCTGTTCAATTACAGGACACAATGTATTTAAAAATAACATTTCTTCAGCCTTTATATGGAACATATTCAGCTGGCTTCACATGTGCAGGTCTTAAAGAAATGGCCGCACGCATGAAGGGTTGCGATCTAGCCCACCATGCCCAGGTCAATGACCCCATACACTTTCCGTGTCTGATATTGGCTTGATTTTCTCTTTTGGTTAATTGACTGTGATGTGATTGCCTCACAGATTAATTTGTCACAGTGCTTGATATAGGGGATCACACACATGGACAAATAATCACAATGATAATAGTTGGAAGTCGTTTTGCATGCATCCAGGAGACATATTAGGTAAAAAAAACAATGTTAAATTAAACTCTTTTGGGTATAAAAGAAATGTGCTTTAAAAAGCTGTGTTTCTAGTTACTTTATTGAAAATGTATGCAAAGACCCTACTAGTCCCACCCATCTCTTCCACTTCCTGCTGCCTCCTTTCCCAGGCTATGCAGGGGAGGCAGCTGCACTGTAGTATAGGAACCAATCAGCAGCTAAGCTGACCTGATAGGGAACTGAAGTCTTGTCTTTGTGTGACTGCAGGGCCGTGGTTGGCTGTTCCCTCCTACTCTGCTTCTGGCAGGGACTCTTAGGACACACCCACCCCTCATTGGAAACAGGAACCAGTGAACATCTATGGGGACCTCAAATAAAGGGGCTAATTTTGAAGAGAATATACATTTTTGGCCAAAAGTAAAACCAGCACCATATAGTATACATTATTTCCTACAAAATTAGGGGGAAGTTGCAGAATGATCTTCACTCAAAAATTATTTAAGAACCAGTTGCACACCTTGTTTATATTACATTTTTATATTCTACAAGGAAAATGTACTATTTTTTAGGGTAATCAAGGAGATCAGGAAACTTAACTAAAGCAAACTAAGCAAAACATTGGCATCAATGACCTGCTGGTGTCGCAAAACGTGCCCCCTGCCCATCGGCATTTGGCATCTTCCGAGCTGGAGTTGTTGCCATCAGTGCTGATCATAGCAACACCGTGCTGAAAAATGGCACCTGCTTTAAAAAAAATTCTCACTAAGTCTAATTTCACATAGAATGTAAAGTTGTACAGGTAATAATCAACTATGCTATATATCCAGTTTACTCTTTATTACAGAAATGAAGACTAACGTTTTGGCCTGCAATCAAGCCTTTCTTAAAGTGCTTAAACTAACAACAAATGTGCCCTGAATACACATACTGGCGGGGAAAAAAGGGGAACAGATGACGACGTGATGCGATCGTCATAAATAAGAAACTATAGTACAAACATATCACAACAAATAAATAACCCATAAAATACATATCCTCGCAGTAGGCCCAACAGTTAATATATCCAAATCCCCACTTAAGCAACCTATCAATATCTATACACTCTGCAAAAAATACAAGTTAAAAACACGACACATGGTGACTCAATTGTAACTATTCTGTCCCCTAACCTTCAATATTCTGTATAGTTGTACAGGTAACTCAGATGGCAGCAACTTGCTTGGTACTAACACTGTACTGCATAAGCAGCCCCAGGCCGAACACTTTGTTTCTGATACAGGATTATAAGTTATTGGGTCGTCTGAATGTAAAAAGAACAGCAAAGTGCAACTGAATAATGTTTTTTTTTTTCCCCTCTATAGGGCTGTGGGTAAAACATGCTTGCTGATCAGTTACACTACCAATGCTTTTCCTGGGGAATACATCCCAACTGTGTAAGTATACGTTTGCAATCCTTCATTTTAAATACATGCCTATATATAGATGTATATGTGTTATCCTTTGTTAGGTGGTTATTTCCTGCTTGCATTCAGCAGCTTTTACAGTACATCTGCTTAAGGATGTTAGAGCTAGGGATGCACCGAATCCACTATTTTGGATTCAGCCGAACCCCCGAATCCATCGAAATATTTGGCCGAATACCGAACTGAATCCGAATCCTAATTTGCATATGGGAAGGGGAAAATATTTTTTACTTCCTTGTTTTGTGACAAAAAGTCACGCAATTTCACTCCCCGCCCCTAATTTGCATATGAAAATTAGGATTTGAGTTTGGTTCGGCCTGGATTTGGTGCATCCCTAGTTTGAGCCTAGCATGACCAAACAGATGCTTACTAGCCCCTTGTGCGTTTATTGCATCACAACGTGATCACCTGACGAAGGGGGGGGGAACGCCCCAAAACGTTGTGATGCAATAAATGCACAAGGGGCTAGTCCCCTGTTTGTAATCGCCTTGTGTGCCTTTCCTATCTTGCTACACGTAATTGGGAGTGCCGTCTCCCTTCGGGTCTGAGCACCAGGCATAAACTACCCTGAGTGTGCACGTGATTCCCTTTCACAAACAGATGCTTGCTCTCATAACTACATTCAGTGTGGGTAATGATGGATTACTGAATAAAGGCACCACTACAATATAGGCCTGTTTACATCAGAAACCACTCCCTATCACCACTTTCTCCATTCACCATCTCTGGAACCCTTGGGCCCAAATCACTCTTTTTACACAAGACCAGAAAAAAAAAACACTAGTATGGAGAAGCATTTTACAGACCTACACGTGGCAGAGAACGAATAATGTAGACTAGAGAATAGAGATGTTTTGGTGCAATAAGCAGGGAATCCTGCAGGTACATTGGTGCAATAAGCAGGGAATCCTGCAGGATGAATTGGTGCAATTAGGAGAGGATCCTGCAGGGTGCATTGGTGCAATAAGGAGAGGAACATGCAGGGTGCATTGGTGCAATAAGGAGAGGAACATGCAGGATGCATTGGTGCAATAAGGAGAGGCTCCTGCAGGATGCATTGGTGCAATAAGGAGAGGCTCCTGCAGGATGCATTGGTGCAATAAGGAGAGGCTCCTGCAGGATGCATTGGTGCAATAAGGAGAGGCTTCTGCATGATTCATTGGTGCAATAAGGAGGGGATCCTGCAAGAAGAGTGTGCATTGAGGCTGAGCTATGCCCTTTGTTTGCATATGTGTGTTGGCAAAGGAATAGTACCGTATATACTCGAGTATAAGCCGAGTTTTTCAGCACCCAAAATCTGCTGAAAAAGTCTACCTCGGCTTATACTCGAGTCAGTATAAAAGTTACCTAGCTAGGTACATGGGCGTCCACAGAGGAGGCAGTGCCGCTTCCCCCTTTCCCGGCCGGATCTTCCACTAGCTGCCCCGTCCTCCCAGTGCACCACTACCTGGTCCTGGACTGTCAGATATTTCGCGTGCGCGCACTAGCGGTGCGCTGCACACTGAAGCGCATGCAGGGGAAACAGAATGCCAGAGCCCTCCCTTTCCGACTAGCTAGTTCCGGTCTTCTGCCTCCATGGCTCGGTTGCTCCCCGTCCTCCTCACACTGCTTCTTTGCGGCTACGTGCGGCCCATCTCTTTTTCGCTGCTGCCCAACAGCCGCAGCAGCCAAGTGCGGCTAAAGGTAAGACAGTAGAGGAAACAGATGGGGCGGGACGTAATTTGTTTGTCCACAGAACGAGCCGCGAGCCTGTATAGGAAGGAGGCTGCTGATGTAAGTAGCGATGTGAGTGACAGCATGGAAGGTTGCCAACATATGGCCTGGTGTGGCTACTCGTTGAATGGAGTAAGCCTCTGCCAAAGGAGAGACAATGCCCATTATTGCCCTGTGAGTGGTACCCGGGGAAATGGAAGATTTCTTTTTGAGGAACATTGCAAGGGGGTGGATAAATGTCATTGCTGCGTGTGGATGCTGTGACATCGCATTGAACACATTGTTTGTTGTTATAATGTATAAAGGCACAGAGTGTTCTCAGAACTGCACTGTTTTTGGATCTGGTTAAAATAAAAACGTCCGACCTAGTTATTTGTCGCTTCATCTGCACAGTTTTATATAGCAAGTATATAGTATAGGTATGCAATGGAACAGGTTGATCTGTCATTTTTCACCCTCGGCTTATACTCGAGTCAATAAGTTTTCCCAGTTTTTGTAGGTAAAATTAGGTACCTCGGCTTATACACGGGTCGGCTTATACACGAGTATATACGGTATATTCATGCCACAACGTTCCACTGGTTATGTATGAACATACAGGCAGAATTCCCAGACTGAGTCTCTTGGGCCTGACTCATTTTTGTCATCTGGGTGCGTCTAAATTAAACAGAATTTGCTTCTTGGAGAGGACTTTCCTATCTCCTCACTGGTTCCATAGCATCTCTGCACAATGCTTGCTGGGCTCACTGTAGTTAACCTGGTACACACACAATACACAGTGTATTTAAACAAATCTGATTGCTCACTTTGTGTGCTTACATTGTTGCCATTGACAGGCAGGACTCTTTCTCGTCCATGGTTGATCTGGGGAAGCATTTTACCCATATTACCCATAATCATGCATGTAAAGTGCTTTACATGTGGTGATCTCAATTCGGCGACGTTAAAAGGGATTTTTTCTTCAAGTGCTTTGTCACTTACAGGAGACCGAGCGCTATATGTGAGACTTTCTACAACTTGAGTTTATAAAATTGTTCCAATTAATGTTGATGTCCACTGAATACTTCAAATTCCTCAGTGGTGGGTGGATGAAAGGGAGAATCTTAAAGACCCTTTAGTTACTTTAAAGAGACCACTGGCAATCCTAAACACAGCCATATAAGGTTTTGCTTGTAGGTCTATAGCTGCTCAGTATCTGTTCCTAGACAAGTCACCCTGAGCTTTATTAAAAGGAAAAAGCAGTTAAGTAGCATTGACTTCCCTTAAATGGCAGTTCAACTGGAAGGCATTTTGCTAATGGGCACTTTCGTTTCTTATTTTAAAGGAACAGTAACATCAAAAAAATGAATGTTTTAAAGTAATAAAAAATATAATGGTGTTACCTTCCACTGGTAAAATTGGTGTTTGCTTCAGAAACACTACTATTGTTTATATAAATAAGCTGCTGTGTAGCAATGGGGGCAGCAATTCAACGGAGAAAAGGCTCAGGTTACACAGCAGATAAGCTCTGTAGAATATAATGGTGTTATCTGTTATCCACTATTTAACCTGTGCCATATAGACTTTTTTCAATTTCCACCATTGCTATACAGCAGGTTGTTTATATGAACTATAGTAGTGTTTCTGAAGCAAACACATCAGTTTTACCAGTGCAGAGCAACAGTACATGATAGTCCTCATTACTTTAAAACACTTTCATTTTTTGGTATTACTGTTCCTTTAGGTACCTGTGAAACTTGCCATCTAACTATGAGAATACATTTATTTTATGTAACAAAACCTGTATAGGGGCTGCAGGGCCTTTTGAATAATCCGAACTTGATTTTGTCACTGCCTGTAATCAGTATAGTATTTTTCTGAACTCTGCAAATACCTTTTCTGTGGGTTATTTTTTTTTTTTTTTTTAGCTTCCTTGTTATGTTTGTAGCCGAAAGTTTCTGCTGTACTGTTTACCTGCCTGTGATGTAAGGAGAAACTTCCTTTGTTCTGTCTGCTTCCACTCAGATGAAAACCATTCTTCCCTTTCTTTATTCTAGTTTCGACAACTATTCTGCCAATGTTATGGTGGATGGAAAGCCAGTTAACCTGGGGTTGTGGGATACAGCTGGACAGGAGGACTACGACAGATTACGTCCGTTGTCTTACCCACAAACGGTAAATGCTTGATTCATTATCTTGTGTTTTACCTAATAAGTAATGGTCCATATCCCGTGGGACCCAAATGAAAAATACATTCTCACAACCTTCCCGTGTGCATGATATGGTATAAACAAACGTACAACCTGCTCTCCTTAACAAAAAAAACATTTAATGGACTTTATTAGTTCCCTTTATGTGGTGAAATTTTGGGAATGTCCCATTACCAGCTTCCTGATTTACACTTATTTTCCGGTTACATTTTGTCAGTTGTCAGAATGTTCATGTACACTCACAGGATTAAAGGACCACTTGGTCTTATTTATCAACACTGGGCTAATTTGCCCAGCAGTTACCCATAGCAACCAATCAGTGATTGACTTTTTAAAGCCAACTGTAGGTAGAATAAATGCCACAGTTTGTTTTCCATGGGTTACTGCTCATGTTCAAATTTGCCCAGTGTTGTTAAATGACCCCTACTCTCTTTCGCTTTGCACGAATGCCACAGTGTGTGTGTGTGTGTGTGTGTGTGTTGCAACAAGATTGTTTTGCATTGTGTTATGTCTTGTATCTTCCATCTCTGTCAAGCCTCAAGGAGATGATGGTGCTATGTAAAAAATGAAATGCAATCTCCCAAATCTGTAGGTGTGTTTACTGGGATGAAAGAAGATGCTTTAAGATGGCCATACACGTGCCTATAAAATTGTATAAAAAAAAGTTTTGTGTGGTTTCAGGTGTGTATGGCATACATTTAATCTGCCAGATTACTATCTGTCGGTGTATGGGGCATCGCCAGACGAAGTGAAGGGGATCTACAGCTCTTCTTCCTGTGGTTTTGATTATTCATGCTGTCTGCCCAAACAATCTGAAAAATACAATGTCCCCATTCTGTGTTTGTACCCTGTTTGCCAGGGTACCCTTTAACTTTAATTAAAGGGTTAACCCTTTAATTCTGCTATGCATTGTATGAGTATATTGGCACTTCTCAGTTTATGGTGGGGCTGGATGGTCTGAGCAGACCACTGCATAGATCAAAACACTCTTTGGAACTAGTACACTAGAGAATCTTGCCTGAGATTTGTAGCCAGGGTTGGACAACAAATGTATTCTGTAACTTCTTTAAAGGCCCAATAACAAAAAAAAAATGCAGGTTCATACGCAACATGCTGCATTTTTCCTGCGTTCGGCACCTACACGCGCCTGAGTGAGTACAGCCCCATTTCAAATAATGACTTGCGTCTATTCCTGCGCTCCCCTGCGGCTGAACGCCAAAAAACGGAACGCAGGGGAGCGCAGGTCAGAACGCTCATGTGTAAGAGCCCTTAAAACCGAACACATTTGGAATCCACAACCTGCATGGCTAATTAGCAATTCATTTAGATGCATGGCTACACATAAATCAATTCAATCTGCAGCATGCATCTAAATGAATTGCTAATTAGCCATGCTGGTTGTGGATTCCATATGTGTTCGGTTTTAATGGTGTGAGTTGGCAACCCTATTTCCTACTGTCACCCAGGAAATTTCTGTGAAATGGTCACCGGTGGACCTCTCAGAATTTCCCTATACAGGTATGGGACCTGTTATCCAAAAAACCCCAGGTCCCGAGCATTCTGGATAACTTATCTTTCCATAATTTGGATCTTCATACCTTAAGTCTACTAGAGAATTATGTAAACATTAAATAAACCAATAGACTGGTTTTGCTTCCAATAAGGATGGATTATATCTTAGTTGGTATCAAGTACAAGGTATTGCTGTATTATTACTTTTTTAAAAAAAAATTGGATTTGGAGCTTTCTGGATAACAGGTTTCTTGATAATGAATTCCATACGTGTATCTACCTCCTCCCCTGCAGCAAAGGCATCCAGAGATCCTAAACTCTTGGGGTTGGATAGATCTGAGGTTGTTGTTTTGAGAACTCTCATCCGAGTTATGGTTTTGTTGTAGCTTTAGAACAATATTGTGTATGAAAATCCATTTTTTTCATACAATGTTCAGAAAGTACAGAAAATAAGCCTTGTAGACTTAAAATCTGCATTTGAACTAAATATTTTCTGTTAGGCCCTTAGCCCGAGCCCCAAAGCCTCCAATGTGTTGGTGAGTTTAAATCCCCTTCCGCTAGCTGAGTGGGTGGCATATTCTCAGCAAAGCACCTTGTGTTGGTGTGGGTTGTAATTGGAACAAAGCTGCTTTCCCTTGCATGCGGCACACAATTAATGCTTCAATGTCACCTTGATCTCACACAAACCCTGATTGGGTTAAAGAAAAAATAACAGGAAGTGATTTTTATTATAATGTTTTTAACTCTTGTTTGTCCTTCGTTGTTAATATATTGTAGCTTGCGCTTATGTCCGTCTCTCGTCATGCAAAGAAACTGCCAAATCTGAGTTTTTAAAGTTGGTTTTTTTTTTTTGTTTTTTTTTTTTCAGGACGTGTTCTTAATTTGCTTTTCACTGGTTAGCCCAGCCTCATTTGAAAATGTTCGTGCTAAGGTAAGAGCTGGTGCCTGAAGTGCTGCATATTAACATGACATGTAGTTGAAGGACGGGGTTTACACAGTGATCTAAAGATCAGTCGTTGATGTTACAAGTGCACTGACCTACATACACATCGTCCATAACTCTGGCTGCCTTTTGTTACCTTCTGGGTGTAGACCAGTTTCTGCAAATATGCCATATGAATGTTGAAATGAGCATAATTGGTAACCCCTGTGTTAAAGGAACAGTAACCCTAAAAAAACTAATGTGCTTTAGGGTAGTGACACACGATAAAATTCGGGGAGATTTAGTCACCCAGCGACAAATCGGTTTTTCGGGCGACTAATCTCCCCGAAAAGACTTCTTGCCGGCTAGAATGTAAATCGTCGGCAGGATGGCACTTGGATCTCTTCGTTTTCTGTAGTCGCCCGAAGTTTTCGTTTTCTCAGGCAGCTTCGGAAAGCGAAGCACTCAGAGTGCCATGCTGCCAGACATTTAGATTCTAGCTGGCAGGAAGGCTTTTCGGGATTAGTCACCCAAAGAAGAGGTGATTTGTCACTAAATCTCCCCGAATCTTAGTGTCTGTCACTGCCCTTAAAGGAATGACCATATAGTGTACTGTTGCCCTGCACTGGTAAAACTGGTGTGTTTGCTTCAGAAACACTACTATAGTTCATATAAACAAACTGCTGTGTAGCAATGGGGCAGCCATTCAAGCACAGGGCACACCATAGATAACCAGAAGTTCTGAAGAATCCCATTGTATACTACAGAGCTTATCTGTTATCTGCAGTGTAACCGGTGCCTTTTCTCCTTTCTAACCTTTGAATGGCTGCCCCCATGGCTATGCAACAGTCATTTTATATAAACTATAATAGAGTTTCTGAAGCAAACACACCAGTTGTATGAGTGTGTTACAGTTCCTTTAACTGGTACCCAGCCAAACAATTACTCAGGTGACTGGCCCTCGAAATGTTGTAACTGTTTGGCTTGACACAGGAGGCTATCCTTGCTCTGCATTAAACCTGTGTGCTGTATTTTATTTTTTTTTTTGGATTGCAATTGAGTTCTCATTTGAGAGAACAGTCCTAACCTCTTTAGCCATCACATTCCTGCTGCTTATGTGTCTGGTGCAAATGTTTGTGTTTTCTGTGCAGTGGTACCCAGAAGTGCGACACCATTGTCCCAACACTCCCATTATCCTTGTGGGCACCAAACTGGATCTGAGAGATGATAAAGACACTATTGAGAAGCTGAAAGAAAAGAAACTCACCCCAATCACCTATCCTCAGGGACTTGCCATGGCAAAAGAGATTGGTAAGATCTGTTTTTTTATTGGTTTAGGTTTGTGCTTTTTCATCCCCTTTATTACGAAGGAGTCTAACAGGCCGTTTGTATATCAAAGGTTATCTGCTAGAGCATTGTTATTTATGCATTTTGGCATTTAAGTGCAGATTCGGGGAGATTAGTCGCCCTGACAACAAATCTGCTTTTCTTCGAGGCGACAATCTTCCCTAACTGCCTTCCTCTACCTTCCCGCTGGCTAGAATGAAAAATTGGCAGCGGGATGGCACCTCCGCCACTTCGTTTTCCGAAGTTGCGTCACGAGGAAACTTCGGAAAACGAAGTGCCGCCAGTGCCATCCCGCCGGCAATTTAAATTCTAGCCGGCGGGAAGGCAGTTCGGGGAGATTTCCTGAATCTGCCTGCGTCCCCTTACCCTAAAGGGGAACTAAAGCCCTAGTACAAATTATTTTATACAGGTGCACTACTGTTCAGGGTAGGACTGGCCCGGCAGGACACCGACCCTCATCAGTCCCCGCCAGGCCAGACCCCCTCTCCCCATATTGGGATTCCGAATGCGTGTTGCGCCGAGCGCACCTTCATGCGTGCCCCCCAGTCCGACCCAGCTTCTGTTTATTAAGTACTGTAGCTACTAACCAGCATAGGTTATGACTCCCGTTAACACTTCATCTGATCTGTCTTTCTCCAGGTGCTGTAAAATACTTTTTTGGCATTTAAAGGGAACTAAAGCCCCAGTTCAAATTGTTTTATACAGGCACACTACTATTATGTACTGTAGCTCCTAACCAGAGTTAAGTTATGACTCCCGTTAACACTTCACCCGATCTGTCTTTCTACAGGTGCTGTAAAATACTTGGAATGCTCTGCCCTCACACAGCGAGGGCTGAAGACTGTATTTGATGAAGCGATCCGAGCAGTCCTGTGCCCACCTCCAGTTAAGAAGAGAAAGAGAAGATGTCGGCTGTTGTAAAACCTCCCACATGCCATCTTTTCTTCTGTCCCTCGTGAGTCTGTTGGCTCAATAGGGACCAATGACTAAAATGCCAATTCCCAGTCCTATTTGTGATAATTCATTTATTGCCTATAAATATAATCTTGAATTTCTCCAAATCTTATTTTCCCCTTGTACCTATTAGAGACATACATTTCCCCCAAGCCTCTATATATCCTGAATAGACGCTCAGTACTCTAGGCCTTATTCACAGTAAATTCTCTTTTTTGCTGTAACTAATCAACTGTTGCCAAATGTTTAATCAACTCATTAATACATATAACATGAGCCATCAACAAAAGTAACGGGTTTTTTTGGGGGGGGGGGGGTGTGAACCTCTTGGATTTGAAGCAGTATAATGCTTTACTGCTTATATGAAAACATTTATTCTTCATAATTCACTGTATCACATTGTAAATCAATCAATGGCTCTTTAGAGATGTTTAGAACACAGCGTATCCTCTTACTGCTTGTGGGGAAATATCCTCCTTCAGTTTAAAGGGGTTGTTCACCTTTAAATAATCTTTCCGTATGATTTAGAGAGTGATATTCAAAGACACTTTGCAATGGTTTTCATTTTTTATTATTTATGGTTTTTCAGTTATTTATCTTTTTATTCAGCAGCTCTCCAGTTTACAATTTTAGCAATCTGGTTGTTAGGGTCCTAGCAACCATGCAATTATTTAAACAAGGGACTGGTATATGAATAGAAGAGGCCGGAATTATTAGATGAGTAATAAAAAGTGGCACTAACAATACATTAGTAGCCTTCTAGAGCATTTGTTTTTTTTTTAGATTGGGATCACTGACCCCTATTTGAAAGCTGAAAGAGTTGGAAGAAGAAGGCAAATAACTCAAACTATAATAAACCAAAAATGAAGGCCAAATAAAAAGTTGCTGAAAATTAGCCATTCTTGTATATACTAAAAGTTAACCTAAAGGTGAACCACCCCTTTAAGGGTACAAATCTGGCTACAAACTGTATTATGATGGAAATGTAACCATAGGTTTTGGGGTTTATGAGTGGAAATAAGCAACAGTATTTAACACTTAAACTGTTTGGACATCAGCTGTATAATTTATGAAGGCAGTAAGAAGGGTTGCTATAGGTTAGTATTTGATTTCGGTTATTTCGTTTTTCCTTTACTCCTAGGGCATTTGTTTGCACCGTTTTGTTGCTGGGGGTGACCAAACCATCTTCCATTAAATCTACCCAGCTTTAGTCTAATGGTACACACGGCTTGACCGCAGCTGGAATTTAGTTGAAAACAGCAACTGTCACCTCCGTGATTTACAGGAAGCACATGTAGCCGTGACCTCTGCTTAGATACACAGGGAGGCACATTTATCAAGAATCGCTTTTCAAATTCATGTGTTTTTTTTTTTTTAAATTCTAATATACTCTAAATTCGACTGGGAAGTTATTTATAATTAAAAAAATCCAAGATCTAAAAAAAATCGAATTCGGCTAAACTTGATTCGATTTTTTTTTTTTCCCCTCCGGAAAAATAACTTGAATGTCGGCAAAGCCTACTAAGGTCCAAATTGGTCCGTGGACCTCTCCCATTGATTTATACATGAACTCTGCAGGTTTTAGCTGGCGAATAGTCTAATTCAAGTTCTTAAAGGGGTTATTCACCTTCATACACTTTTTCCAGTTCAGTTGGTTTCAGATTGTTCACAAGAAATTTACTTTTTCCAATTACTTTCTATTTGTGACAGTTTTTCTAATATTGAAGCGTAAAGTGTCATTTTACACCTTCTAAGGGTGTCAGGGCACACGCTCAGATTCGGGGAGATTAATTGCCCAGCGACAAATCTCCTCTTCTTCGGTGCGACTAATCTCCCGAACTGCCTTCCTGCCGGCTAAAATTTAAATTGCCGACGGGATAGCACTCAGATCGATTCGTTTTTCGAAGTAGAATTGCCTGTCGAATCGCTCAGAGTGCTATCCCGCCGGCAATTTCAATTTTAGCTGGCGGGGAGGCAGTTTGAGCAGATTAGTCGCCCCCAAGAAGAGGAGATTTGTCTAATCTCCCTGAATCTGCTTGTGTGCAAGTAAAGCAGCTCTGGGGGGTCACCAACCCTGTTAACTGTTCCAAATGAATAAATTTAGTTGATACATTTCTTTTCTTTGTCCCTGCTGAGCAGAATCCCTGAGTTTCAGCTGTTAGAATTGATACAATAGTTATCCACAGATACTGCTGAGAAATGTATCCACTAAATGTTGCAAAATTGTATAAATTCAGATGCTCCTGGATCACTAAGCTGCCAGACTGAAACACTGAAGGGAGGAACTTACATTTTGGGAAAATGGTAAAAAATAAAAGTTGCAAAGTAACTGGGAAAAAGTCTTTGTTTATTGCAAGCAATCCGAAAGCAACTCAACTAAAAAAAGTGTTTGGAAGATGAACAACCATTTTAAAGGGCCAGAGTATGATAAATCTTGAAATTCGAATTGAGTTTGGATAATGCACAATTCGAATTTGAGAGTTTTGTCTAAAAAAATTCCAGAATTGTAATTAATCTGCCCCTTAGATACAGGTAGATACAGGTGTGTGTCAGTGCTGTGTCTGCTTTAGGGCTCTTGCAGACAAGCGTTTTTACCTGCGTTCCGGTTTCATGCGTTCAACCGCAGGGGAGCGCAGGAATAGACGCACTGAATTCTTTTCAATGTGGGTGTACTTGCACAGACGCATGTAAGTGCTGAACGCAGGTAAAATGCAACATGCTGCGTCCCAACCTGCGTTTGCCGCTTACATGTGTCTGTGTGAATACAGTCCTATTGAAAAGAATTCAGTGCGTCTACTCCTGCGCTCCCATGCGGCTGAACGCATGAAACCGGAGCGCAGGTAAAACGGCTTGTCTGTAAGAGCCTTGGGCAGTGCATTTCCCATACACATCAATGGGAAGCAGTTCCAGGCACAACTGACGACTGCTGCTTTTAACCTGCTTTCAGCAGTGGCCTGTGCCATAGACCTCGACGTATGGATATTTGGCTACTAGTCCAATGGTTGCCACTGTTTGTGTAACTTTTCTGGCAAGTAACGGTGTCGTCATACGGTTTTTGCAGCTTTTATTCCCACATAACCTAAGTTGTACAAGCTCTTCACGGTGGCTTTATTTGTAGATTTGAAAACGTGTATTTTTATTATCTTTCCGATTATTGTAATTTGCCATTTTTGTAAACTGACAAACGAAACCTAATACCGTCTCTCCACGTTCCTTATCGGAGTGCGATCGATGGCCTCCTTCCTTCTATAACACTAGGTGTAAAAATCCTGTAGCAATGTGCGCGTGCTTTTACTTATCCGTGTAATCGGCTGTGTGCCACGAAACAAAGGGAGGTCGCCGGCACACAAGTGGTTAACTCGCTCCGCAAGTATCTCTCTCTACTGACAAAGGCGTTTATTTATCAGAGTGAAGTTAGAGATCAGCAGTCTGAGTGAAATTCCGCCATTCCATTAATTTCTATGGGATTTTGAAAGGCGTATTTATCAAAGGATGAACTTTCACCCTCTGATAAATACGCCTTTAAAAATCCCATAGAAATGAATGGAGAGTAGCGGAATTTCACTCTAGCGGACTGTTGCGATCTCTAACATCACTCTGATAAATCTACCCCATTTTAACTCCTTCCTTTCACCTTTTATGGAAACCTTTAATGCTTTTAATTGTGTTCCTGGGGCTGTGAGGCCTGTTCATTGTAGAGCAAGTGTTAATATTGCGGCCGCACTGCTGAACACTAGCGAATGCAAAACTCATAATAACGACTTTCTATCACTTGAACAAATTGAAATTTGCGAATGTTACGAGAACTCGTGGACAGTGTTTTTACATTGATCTTTTTGCTAATGCAATTTAGTGTTTTACATGCATGTTTGAATTAATAAATTCTTAAACTACAGAATATCCGTCTGCGTGTTATTTTGACTCCTGGAACACCGGCCTGGGCAATGTTGTTTTGTTGTTCACTTGCCCAGTTACAATTCTTTTAAAAGAGACATATAGGTTGTGATGTTAATGATAAAACCCTGTTTTTGTAGGCAATTATAAGTACTACAGTGGTGTGAAAAACTATTTGCCCCCTTCCTGATTTCTTATTCTTTTGCATGTTTGTCACACTTAAATGTTTCTGCTCATCAAAAACCGTTAACTATTAGTCAAAGATAACATAATTGAACACAAAATGCAGTTTTTAAATGAAGGTTTACATTATTAAGGAGAAAAAAAACTCCAAATCTACATGGGCCTGTGTGAAAAAGTGATTGCCCCCCTTGTTAAAAAATAACTTAACTGTGGTTTATCACACCTGAGTTCAATTTCAAAGGTTATAAAGCCATTTCTAAAGCTTTGGGACTCCAGCGAACCACAGTGAGAGCCATTATCCACAAATGGCAAAAACATGGAACAGTGGTGAACCTTCCCAGGAGTGGCCGGCCGACCAAAATTACCCCAAGAGCGCAGAGACAACTCATCCGAGAGGCCACAAAAGACCCCAGGACAACATCTAAAGAACTGCAGGCCTCACTTGCCTCAATTAAGGTCAGTGTTCACGACTCCACCATAAGAAAGAGACTGGGCAAAAACGCCCTGCATGGCAGATTTCCAAGGCGCAAACCACTTTTAAGCAAAAAGAACATTAAGGCTCGTCTCAATTTTGCTAAAAAACATCTCAATGATTGCCAAGACTTTTGGGAAAATACCTTGTGGACCGACGAGACTAAAGTTGAACTTTTTGGAAGGTGCGCGTCCCGTTACATCTGGCGTAAAAGTAACACAGCATTTCAGAAAAAGAACATCATACCAACAGTAAAATATGGTGGTGGTAGTGTGATGGTCTGGGGTTGTTTTGCTGCTTCAGGACCTGGAAGACTTGCTGTGATAGATGGAACCATGAATTCTACTGTCTACCAAAAAATCCTGAAGGAGAATGTCCGGCCATCTGTTCGTCAACTCAAGCTGAAGCGATCTTGGGTGCTGCAGCAGGACAATGACCCAAAACACACCAGCAAATCCACCTCTGAATGGCTGAAGAAAAACAAAATGAAGACTTTGGAGTGGCCTAGTCAAAGTCCTGACCTGAATCCTATTGAGATGTTGTGGCATGACCTTAAAAAGGCGGTTCATGCTAGAAAACCCTCAAATAAAGCTGAATTACAACAATTCTGCAAAGATGAGTGGGCCAAAATTCCTCCAGAGCGCTGTAAAAGACTCGTTGCAAGTTATCGCAAACGCTTGATTGCAGTTATTGCTGCTAAGGGTGGCCCAACCAGTTATTAGGTTCAGGGGGCAATTACTTTTTCACACAGGTTTGGATTTCTTTTCTCCCTAAATAATAAAAACCCTCATTTAAAAACTGCATTTTGTGTTTACTTGTGTTATCTTTGACTAATAGTTAAATGTGTTTGATGATCAGAAATATTTTGTGTGACAAACATGCAAAAGAATAAGAAATCAGGAAGGGGGCAAATAGTTTTTCACACCACTGTATATGGTGTTGCTTTTACATGGTGCTAAAAATTAATATTATCTTTAAAAATAGCCCCTTTATTAAAGCTCCCTATAGATGTTCTCTTGTCCCTGTCTGTGTTTCAAATGAGGGGTGGGCGTGTCCTAACGGTCCCTGCCAGAAGCACAGTAGGAGGGGGACAGCCAATCACAGTCCCGCAGTCACAAGCACAGACAGGATTCAGTTCCCTATCAGGTCCTGCTAGCTGCTGATTGGTTCCTGTCCTACAGTGCAGTGAGCTGAGAGCCGCCGGCTCCCCTGCACAGCCTGGGAATTCAGGGAGCAGGTAGAGGGAGGGATTATTAGTGTTTTTGCAGAAATATTCAATAAATCAGCCTGAAACACTACTTTTTAAAGCACAATTCTTCTATATCTAAATGAGTATAACGCATGTCTCCTTTAAGCTATATGGCCAATATTTCAGTGTTTAAACTTGTTTATTAAAGGAAAACTATACCCCCCAAACAATGTAGGTCACTATAAAATACATCTCATAAAACAGCTCATATGTAAAATCCTGCTTCATGTAAATAAACCATTTTCATAATAATATACTTTTCTAGTAGTACGTGCCATTGGGTAATCATAAATAGAAAATTGCCATTTTTAGGGGCTGCCCCCTGGGATCGTAGGATTCACGGTGCACACAAACCAAAAAAACTATACTTCTTAGGTCACGTGATCCAATTAACAGACAAAGTTCTGTCTTTTGCTTCTTCCTGTTACAGTTAGAGCTGCAGTATTTCTGGTCAGGTGATCTCTGAGGCAGCACACAGACCATCATGAAATGGTGGTTCAAGGCAAGAGGACAATATTTACTTTAATATTCATTTTGGGGGTAAAGTTTTCCTTTAAATATTTCTATCACGAGTACTTCTAGGGACAAGTCACCTATTGGATGTCCACAATTTCGGCACAGTTTGGGGCTCATGGGTAACATTTAAAGCACTGGATTTTCCTGGCCTGCCCTGAACACCTATAACCCCAGCGGCCATCTATTTATAAGGCACACGCCATCTGTTTATCTCGTACCTTACATTTGGGAATGTGCTCAGGGTTGACTATTTACGGAGATGACTAAACCCACCGGTGTTGGTTAGGGATGCACGAAATCCTTGTGCCTGGCCGAACTGAATCTGAATCCTAATTTGCATATATAAATTAGGGGCGGGTAGGGAAATCGTGACTTTTCGTCACAAATGAATTTTTCCCCTTTTCCTTTACTACCCCTAATTTGTATATGCAAATTAGGGTTCTGTTCGGTATTCAGCCGAATCCCAAATAGTGGATTTGGTGCATCCCTAGTTGGTATCTATGGGCACCCAAGTCTTGTTCATTGGGTTCCATATTTAACTGTTATTAATCAAGGAAGTTGTAAAAGAGCAGAGCTGAATATCTACAACTGATGCTGAGGAGTGAACATTTCACTTTTATTTCCTTTTACCAGCATCCTGCATCTCAGGGGTAGTTCACCTTTGAGTTAATTTTTTAGTATGTTATAGAATGGCTAATTCTTAACAACTTTTCAACTAGTCTTCATTATTTATTTTTTATAGTTTTTTTTTAATTATTTGCCTTCTGACTCTCTCCAGATTTCAAATGGGTGTCACTTACCCCATCTAGAAAGCAAATACTCTGTAAGGCTACAAATGTACTGTTATTGCTATTTTTTATTTCTCATCTTTCTAGTTAATTCCTATATTAAAGTCTCTTATTCAAATCAATGAATGGTTGCTAGGGTAATTTGGACCCTAGTTACCAGATTGCATAAAATGCAAATTGAAGAGCTGCTGAATAAAAAGCGAAATAACTCAAAAACCTTAAATAATAAAAAATGACAACCAATTGCAATTTGTCTCAGGATGTCACTGTCTACATCATACAAGAAGTTAACTCAACCTTTAAAAAAAAAGAATATGAATTCATGTTGAAAAGGGGGATATGCTGCACTTTAAAGGGATCCTGTCATCGGAAAACATGTTTTTTTCAAAACGCATCAGTTAATACTGCTACTGCAGCAGAATTCTACACTGAAATACATTTCTCAAAAGAGCAAACAGATTTTTTTATATTCAATTTTGAATTCTGACATGGGGCTAGACATTTTGTCAATTTCCCAGCTGCCCCTGGTCATGTTAAATAAGTGTGAATTGCATATCTGATTAAGCCAGGCACAACTGCAGTGTAGTAAGTGTTTCGTTTAGATACATATAGTGGCATGTGGATGGGGTTCTCTGGTTAGCATGTCCAATTCATATCTCCCCAAATATCATGCAAATTGCAATGTGTTCCCATCTTTACACCTGTGAGCTCATGAAGTAACAGACTTGTGCCTGAAAGCAAATTGAGAGAAACAACAGGAAATAGATCCTCCTCAAGCAAAAACAGAAGTGCCGCTCAATTTCACAGCAGTAAACCTTTATTTCCAAACCAACTCTGCTTTACGCAATATTTCACACTGATTTCAGGTAGAAGCACATTCCTTTCAGTATGAGCACAGTATACTGAGAACTGCTGATAAATCAATCAAATGAAGCAATAAATCTGTTTCCAGTGTGAGTGCTGTGTATATAAAATCTCTGGGACAGTATGTTTCATGAACACACCTACCATAATAAAATAAACCGGTGATTGACAAACGCAGGTAAATGCAACATGCTGTGTCCCAACCTGCGTTCGGCGCTTACATGCGTCTGCCACATTGAAAAGAATCCAGTGCATCTACTCCTGCACTCCCCTGCGGCTGAACGCATGAAACCGGAAAGCAGGGGAGCGCAGGTAAAAACGCTCTAAGGCCCTAAGGGCTCTTACTGACGAGCGGTTGTAGCTGCGCTGCCCTGCGTTCCGTTTTTCTGCGTTCAGCCTCAGGGGAGTGCAGGAATAGACGCATTACGTTTTTTCCAATGGGGCTGTACTCACACAGGCACGTGTAGGCGCCGAACGCAGGTTGAGACACAACATGCTGCATTTTTCCTGCGTTTGGCGCCTACACGCGTCTGTGTGAGTACAGCCCCATTGGAAAAAACGTAATGCCCTAAAGGTTCACAACCCCTTTAGATGGAACATTTAGGAAGCTAACATGTTTAGTGCTGCTTTATCAATATTCATTGTTCTTAATAAAAAAGTGAAAATGTCATGGACAAATAATAATTATTGATATTGAGTTATTTGCGGGCGGCAGCTATTCTCTTAGACATGGCCGTTTCATGGCCTGTGCTCCCCTGCGTTATGCTTTCTTCCGTTCAGCCGCAGGGGAGCGCAGGAGTAGATGCACTCAATTATTGTGAAGGGGGCTGTACTCACACAGACGCATGTATGCGCCTAACGCAGGAGCAATGCAACATGCTGCGTCCCACTTGTGTTTGGCGCTTACATGCGTCTGTGTGAGTACAGTCCCCTTCACAATAATTGAGTGCTCCTGCGCTCCCCTGCGCTCCCCTGCAGTTGAACGGAAGAAAGTGCAACGCAGAGGAGCGCAGGAAAAAACGCCCGTGTGTAGTAAGAGCCCTTACATTGCAGACATTGCTGCTAGGATAGAGATATTTAGTGAGGGTGCTGGAGACTTGATGACTAGCAGATGTGCTCCGTTCCACTAACTAAATCACATGTAACTGGTAAGGAATGTGCACAGTGGAATTCCAAGATACTCATCTGAGACACCCAGCTGGTTAACTCTTCAGCTTGTTTTCCAACACATTAGCCTCATGCTGGAGCCGCAAACACAAACCTAAAGACAGGAATGACAAGCATGCAGCCTTACAGCTCCAGTGAACTACAATTCCCACCATTCCTGGACTGTCTGCATATTGGGGGCCATTGATATCACTCTTTGGTCTTATACCTTCATCTATCTGCAATCACTACAGTAAGGATGGCACTTAATGAGTTAGTTCACCTTTGAGTTAACTTTTAGAATGTAACTGTAGTATGTTATATTTGTCTTCTCTTTCCGGTTCTCAAATGGGGGTCACTGACCCCTATATAAAAAAAATGCTCTGTAAGGCTACAAATGTATTGTTATTGCTACTTTTTATTACTCTTCTTTCTATTCAGTCCCTCTCAGAGCCGGGCCAGACAGGCGTCCTAGGCAATCAAGCCGGTCTCGGCGTGCAGCCGTGAAATGCTGTTCGCAAATTAACGTGTGTATGTGCTGAAGCGCAAATCATCACGCAAATATAACAGACAGACGGAGAGAGGGGACTGGACATGGGGTAGGTGACAAAGGAGGTACGTGCTTGGCGCCCCAACTTTTGTGCCCTAGGCACGTGTCTACTCTGCCTACTCTCAGTTTAGGCCCTCTCCTATTCATATTCCAGTCCCTTATTCAAATGAATGCATGGTTGCTAGGGGAATTTAGACCCTAGCAACTGCTTTGCTGAAATTGCAAATTGGAGAGTTGCTGAATAAAAAACTACATCATTTAAAAACCACACATCATAAAAAAAGGAAGACCAATTGCAAATTGTCTCTCTACGTCATACTAAAAGTTCATTCAATGGTGAACAACCCCTTTAAAGGAACAGTTCGGTGTAAAAATAAAAACTGGGTAAATGGATAGCCCATGCAAAATAAAAAATGTTTCTAATATAGTTAGTTAGCCAAAAATGTAATGTATAAAGGCTGGAGTGACTGGATTTCTAACATAATAGTCAGAACACTACTTCCTGCTTTGTAGCTCTCTTGCTTTCCACTGATTGGTTGTTGCCTGGTAACCAATCAGTGACTTGAGGGGGGCACATGAGTCATAACTGTTGCTTTTGAATCTGAGCTGAATGCTGAGGATCAATTACAAACTCACTGAACAGAAATGTACCATGTGGCCTCCTGTAAAGTCGCTGACTAAAGGTGGCCATACACGGATAGATCCGCTCGTTTGGCGATGTCGCCAAACGAGCGGATCTCCCTCCGATATGCCCACCTTGAGGTGGGCAATATCGGGCTGATCCGATCGTGGGCCCTAGGGCCAACGATCGGATCCTAGCGTTCGCCAAACGGGCGGTCGGATCGCGGGACCGCATCAACGAACAGATGCGGCCGTGATCCGACGGGATTTTTAACCCCATCCGATCGAGATCTGGCCGACTTTCGGCCAGATCTCGATCGGGGAAGCCCGTCGGGGGCCCCCATACACGGGCCAATAAGCTGCCGACTTGGTCTGTCGGCAGCTTTTATCGGCCCGTGTATGGCCACCTTAACTCAGAGTTAGAGAGCTGAAAAGCAGGAAGTAGTGTTCTGTTATGTTATATTAGACATCCAGTCACTCCAGACTTTATATATTACATTTTTGTATAACTAACTAGTATATTAAAAATATTTTTTTATTTTTCACATACAATCTATTTACCCAGTTTTTATTTATTTTTACACTGATTTGTTCCTTTAACAGGAAGAATGACATTTGCATTACTCCACCTGCAATTCTTCTAATAACCCCATACATATGACTTCTGAGCATTTAGCTTAGACTTTATGACATAGTGCTTGCCTTTTTAGTGCTTGCTTTGAAATTCTTGTATACCGTATATATATATATTTATATAGCAGTGCTGTACAGTCATACAATGCAAGAATAGAACAGATGGAACATTACAACAGATTACAATTACTTTCAGTATTAGGAAACAAGAGGAAGGAGGTTCCTGCCCAGTAGAGTTTACAATAACAGTTTATAGTGATTGACGTATTGCTTGGTGAGTGCTCTAGGGGGTGGGCTTAAAGTTTTTTTTTTTCTTTAAAGAGATCAAAGGAGGGCTTTTTTCCAGAGGAATTCAGGGATGAAATTCCAGATGTAAGGAGCAGGAAGAGAACAAGGTTTAAAGGTGGGAAATAGCAGTGGAAGTGGGTGGTGGGAGCAGACGGTGGCTCTGAGAGGAGCGGAGGAGTCTGGTAGGAAAATATGGAGACACAAGATGTTGCCATTCTGCTTAAAGGAGAACCAAACCCTTTTTATTAAAATCCCCTATCCTTCATACACCCCCTCCCTGCCCCCCCAGCCTAGTTGTTACCCCTGGGTAAATGCCCCTAACTCTTTACTTACCCCTTGTTGCAGATTCAGGGCATCAGAGTTCACAGGCGCCATCGTCTTCTCTTTGGTAATCTTCAGGTCTTGTTCCAGCATTTTGGCAATTTCCGTGGCTTTAATCGTATGCGCAGTTGTTTGGGACCGGCAGATTGCGCCAACTGTGCATGCGCCGACATGCCACTCTCTTCCTGAAGATTACCGGAGAGAAGAAGATGGCGCCCCTTGAACGCCAATGCCCTGAATCTACAACGAAGGGTAAATAAAGAGCTTGGGGCATTTACCCAGGGTAACACCTAGGCTGGCGGGGGGCAGGGAGGGGGGTGTATGTAGGGTAGGAGATTTTAATAAAAAGGGTTTGGTTCTCCTTTAAGAGATGGGATAACCGGTAGCTCAATCTCATGTGAGCTTGCAGCTTTCTTTAGACAGAGGAGAAATTGCACACAGACACCATACTTCTCTTGCTTCAAGAAGACATAACTTTATTAACACTTCTGCATTAGCAGACAACGATCATGTCACATGACACTGTATAAGTATGGGATCAGTATGGGATCTGTATGAGAGCACACACATTAATACATATCTTAACACAAGATAAAGTGAGATGCAGAGGAACGAGAAGGAGTTGGGAAGTTCACAAGTTATTCTTTGTTTTATGAAAAGCAAAGACAAGGATTTCAACATAGGAGAGGTCTGTACCCGCTTGGATGAGAGAAGGAGAATTCTGGAGAATTGTGGATGTGTCACAGGTTTCAAGAGTGTGGGTGTATGTTGGACATACGGCATATGAGAAAGTGACAGGTTTTAACCATGGTGTGAAAGGGGTGGTTCACCTTTAAGTTAACTTTTTGTATGTTATAGAATGTCCAGTTCTACTGTAAGTAACTTTTCTATTGGTCTTCATTGTTTATTTTTTTTATAGTTTTTTTTTAATTGTTTGCCTTCTTCTTCTGGCTCTTCTAGCGCAGAGAGTGCAATTATGCTCTCTGCGCTAGCTTTCTGGCCCTCTCCGTCGCCCTCGTGGACCACCCCGGACCCCATCCGGGGTGAAAAAGGTGTGTGCATGGGGAGGGAGGGGGCAGCAGCAACAGCAAGCTGCCTCAGGCATGGGAGGGGCCAGGATCGCCCCTGGGACCATAGCAACCAAATTGCTGAAATTGCAAACTGGAGAGCTGCTGAATGAAAAAAACCTCAAAAACCACAAATAATAAAAAAAGAAAACCAATTGCAAATTGTCTCAGAATATCACCCTCTACATCCTACTAAAAGTTAATTAAAGATGAACAACCCCTTTAACATAATGAGAAATGGACATGAATCAAAGCGGAGTGCCGAGTTCTTGATGAATGTTACCCCTACCTGAGCCGGAGCCCACAGCCCCACACAATACATTTCTGAGAATTTTTCCATCCATAGGTTGTTGTGTTCATAGACTATTTCTTCTTTGTATTGATCCATGTGAGTGAGAGATATCATTTTGCTGAACCTTAATCAAGGCATATTCCTTTATTTTAAAGGGGAACTATCGCGAAAATGAAAATGTAATACAAGCTTCTTCATACTGAAATATAGGATTATTCATCTTACACCCAACTGCTGCATGAAGACAGAATGAAGAGAAATTATGCTAAGAGATGAATAGTGACTATAAACTTGATTATATCAGAAACGGTACCGATTTTTTTTAATTGATTGTATTTCGAAAGTTTCTTATTTCAATGTGCTGAAGCTTATATTACATTTTCAATTTCGTGATAGTTCCCCGTTAATAAAACTGCTCTCCTAGTTATCATGCATAGACTGCTGTCTATTAAAGTCTAAAGAGAATTACTCCTCCATATGCAGGTAGGAGACATTACAGTATATGGTTGGAATTATACTTAAAGGGATACTGTCATGGGAAAAAAAATTTTTTTCAAAATAAATCGGTTAATAGCGCTTCTCCAGCAGAATTCTGCACTGAAATCCATTTCTCAAAAGAGCAAACAGATTTTTTTATATTCGATTTTGAAATCTGACATGGGGCTAGACATATTGTCAATTTCCCAGCTGCCCCAAGTCATGTGACTTGTGCTCTGTTAAACTTCAATCCCTCTTTACTGCTGTACTGCAAGTTGGAGTGATATCACCCCCCTCCCTTTTACCCCCAGCAGCCAAACAAAAGAACAATGGGTAACCAGATAGCAGCTCCCTAACACAAGATAACAGCTGCCTGGTAGATCTAAGAACAGCACTCAATAGTAAAAACCTATGTCCCACTGAGACACATTCAGTTACATTGAGAAGGAAAAACAGCTGCCTGCCAGAAAGCATTTCTCTCCTAAAGTGCAGGCACAAGTCACATGACATGGGGCAGCTGGGAAATTGACAAAATGTCTAGCCCCATGTCAGATTTCATAATTGAATATAAAAAAATCTGTTTGCTCTTTTGAGAAATGGATTACAGTGCAGAATTCTGCTGGAGCAGCACTATTAACTGATGCGTTTTGGAAAAAAAAAATGTTCCCATGACAGTATCCCTTTAAAGTTTTGCGGGTAAGGGTCGGGTGCAGGTTGTGTTTTTTTCTGATCCACACATCACTACTTGTAAGGACCGTCTTCCATCCAGTAGGACAGCAGGATCATCAGGCTAACCTAATCCCATGGTGCCACCAATACCAACATGATCAGGCAGTGAAACATTAACATACTATATAGCAATATAACCATTACTGAGTACTGTCCAGCCACACTGCATGGGGTGCATATGTTCATCTTAAAGAATGAAGAAAGAAAAAACCTGGGTGTGGGGTTGCCATTTTTTAGATACCCTCTGCATGGGCATAAATCTTTAGTTCTTTCTTAGCATAGGGACTGCATTACTTGTGCCAAAGTACAATTCAGTGGTAGGCACGGGAGGCAGAATTGAGAAGAGGAGAATTGAGAAGAGGAGAATTGAGAAGAGGTCTTCTAGGTGGGAGGCAGGAATATATTACATGTTTGGTATTTGTGTTGGTCCATAGACACAACTTGGTGGCACCATAGGGACTGTATGATGTGCATGTTCACTGTTTTGCAGCATATTTTGCTCAGACATTCTCAACTGTACCAACTACTCATAATGGATCTCATATTACACTGCATGTAGTATTTTTATGTTTAATTCAATAAAGGTTCATTTTTAAGGTATTTGCTCCCTGACAGATTGGTGTTCCTGTTGCATCCACCACTTAAGGTCACTGCTCTTTTTTCTTCAGTAACTACATGTGGTGCTGCATTCTTAATGAACTCTTCTCTATGCCTGAAGTGGACCTTTAAAGCTGGGTTGGTGCGCATTTAAAAAATTAAACATCCCGTCCCAAAAGTTTATGACACAATGGTATTTAGTCCCCGAAAAACTAACCTAAAATTTATCCCACCGCCTCACCAACATGCTTCAGGGGTCGTGGACAGACGGGTTATTTTGTGCATACCTGATGGCACTGCCCGAGAGCAACTAGATTCTGGTCTAGAGTCTACATAATGATAACGAGTGCCACAGGGCTAATACTTAAGAAATCCCCCCTAGAAGCGTTACTTCATGGGCGAGTGACAGGAGGGAACAAACACGTATGAAAACGACAGTAGTTGGGCGTAAATTCGTAGCAGCCAAACAGACAATAGCTAAAGCTTGGAAAGCAAAATCACTTGACGTCCAGGAAGTTAAAACCAGGTTAGATCATCATCATTTATTTATATAGCGCTGTCAAGATACGCAGTGCTTTAATATAACTACTTAGCCATGGAAAGACTCTCAGCAGTAGCCAAGGGCGATTCACATTCCTGCAAGATAATCTGGAACCCCTGGATTCAGTATAGCGTTAGCAACAATAAGCTAAAATAGGAATAATACGAAAGCAGCCAAAAATCAAAGACCGCCCTATAGGAACATATCGTGACCTGTACACTCCCTCACGGATACAATTTTTCTTAACTTTACAGTTTTGCCTTTTGCTTTTGTTCTTCTCTTTTCTTTTCTTTCCTATACTTTTACTATTGGAGTTCCCTTTCCCCTATTTCAAGCAATATATGTAAACTGCATTACAGTCTTAATGACATATCTCTATACCGTTGTGTGCAGAGCAAGTACATACGGAGAACAGGAACAGCAACTGTAACTCGATTTCTTTTACTGTTTTATTGTAAAACAAAATAAAAACATATTAAAAAAAAATGAAACATCTGTGGGAAGTTTTCACCAGAGCACACTAATGAAATCTTTCCTGCAGTCTTTGGCAACCTTAGTAGCTCCTTGGGCTCTGCACACCCAGCCCAAGTCAAGGTAAGGGACACCTGGGACCCAGTATAAATGGTGAGCTCTGTGGCGTAACTAGATATTACTGGGCCCCACAGCAGCTGCAGGGTCTGCTTCCTCTGTAGTTACACCACTGGGTGCTGTGCTCTCACATGGTTGTACAAGTGTTTGTTGGGTGACGAATGCCAGAAAACCCAGCAGCCCTAATTCCCAGACAACTATTGCTGACATGACACAAGTGCTTACAGGCTATTTGCACGAAAGTCAAATAGAGCAATTTTAGGCATATGCTTGGGCTGCTAATGAACACTGCCCTCAGAGCAACCAAAAATTCCCCCTATGCCCTGAACCTTATGCATAAATATTTATCAATGTAATAAAATACCTTCCATGTAGCCTCAATGTATACTTTGGCAATGGGTTCTTTTTTACTGTTGCACACACAATATTCAATTGTTTTTGAAAAACAATGTAAAGCCTGAAGTTTATTCACCACTTGTTCCCCATTTCGCTTCCTTGTTACTCGGAGCTGTAGGGAACAGTACAATGTCACACATGTATTATGTTCAACAAGGAAACAGAGTGCAAATATTTTCTTAACCATGGGGATTTTTTGAATATAATCATTATTGCAGCGGACGCAGAAGCCGCAAGTCACTGGTGTAACCGGCTACTGAACCCTAGAGGGAACTCTGTGTTAACCCCTAACCTTGGGGAAGATGATCTATTTCACAGACATATTTATAATATGTATCAGGCAGCTGTTTCGAGACTGGATTAAATAGGGGAATTCTCTCCGTTGCTCTACAATACCATCATT